>NC_037668.1:163044066-163410146 GCF_003255815.1 Theropithecus gelada
CCCGCCACCTCGCCCGGCTAGTTTTTTTTTGTATTTTTTAGTAGAGACGGGGTTTCACCGTGTTAGCCAGGATGGTCTCGATCTCCTGACCTGGAATATCATTTTATCTGAAAGAACAACCGACAAACTCCAGTTATTCAGACTTGAGTGTTGAGCAGGCATTTTTGCAAAAATGAATGAAGTGAGCTTGTCACTTCCAGAAAAACAATTGACAGTATTTGTGGCCAATGATAAAATTCAAGCTTTCAAGCAAAAATTAGAAGTTTGGAAAACTCACACATATTACTATGAAAAGGACTTTTGTGATAAGATCAGTGGTTATATTAATGGATGTGGTTAATATTGTTTAATGAAATTCATCAATATTTGAAAGATCTGCACAATTCGGCAAACCAATATCTTCCAATTGATAAATGATGTCGCAAAATCATGCACAGAGGCAAACATGCATTCCAAGTGCAAGGTTTCAGGTTCCCCACTGAAACCAATCTAAGAAACTACCACTTGGTGAGTGTTGATGTCATATCAAAGAAAAATATCCACAATGATCTGAAAAGGCTTTATTAAATACCCCTCCCCTTTCCAGTTACATATCTGAGTGAGGTTGGATTTTCTTTCATCTTTCAATCAAAGTAACGTATTGCAGACAGACCAAACACCGAAGTTGATATAAGACTAGCTACCTTCTAGTAAACCACACGTTAAAGAGATTTGCAGTGATGTGAAACAAGGCCTCCTTCTTACTAGATATTTTACTAGCGAAAACGTCTACTAGATTTTCTTTTGGTCTTGGAAAATATAGTTACTTCTTATTAAATATGTTGTATTAACAGGTAATGAGTTACTATTGTATTTTGAGCTAATTTAGAAATTTCTCAGTTTTAATTCTGAATATGGTAACTATAGATGGATCTAACTTACATAAGCAAACGCTTTTGGAGGGTCCTTAATAAATGGGTCTTAGAACCAAAAGGTTTGAGAACCACTGTCCTCGGTGAAGCCCAGCCCAGAGCCGAGTACACAGTGAATGCTTGATAAGGACCGCATGCTCCTCCAGAGTGCCGGGCTTTGTGTCACAGGGCAGAACCTGGGGGCATTCTCTGTATCTCAGAAGTCCAGGGTCAGCCTGGCAACCTTACTGGGCAGGCTGCATGGAACAGAACAGTCCAGAGCTGCACAGGGTGAAGGGAGCCCAGGGAGCACCTAACCCCTGGCTTCCAGGTGGCCTCTGGGGATGAAGCTCCCTCCAGGGCTGCCTGGGGAGGAGAGCTTTCCTTGGAGTTGGGAGAGAGGGGTGTGTAGGGAGAGTCCCCCTCGACTGCCCCAACCCCTGCCTTCACCAGAGCAACCCTGCGTTTATCTGCCTTGCATATTGGGGTTCTTCTACTGGAATTCTCTTAAGCTTCTGTTTAAAGGAAGGGGTTTGAGGCTTCCTGAAGATTTCTTCTTTTTTTTTTTTTTTTTTTTTGAGACAGAGTCTGGCTCTGTCACCCAGGCTGGAGTGCAGTGGCCGGATCTCAGCTCACTGCAAGCTCCGCCTCCCGGGTTCCCGCCATTCTCCTGCCTCAGCCTCCCGAGTAGCTGGGACTACAGGCGCCCGTCACCTCGCCCGGCTAGTTTTTTGTATTTTTAGTAGAGACGGGGTTTCACCGTGTTAGCCAGGATGGTCTCGATCTCCTGACCTCGTGATCCGCCCGTCTCGGCCTCCCAAAGTGCTGGGATTACAGGCTTGAGCCACCGCGCCCGGCCTGATTTCTTTTTTTTTTTTGAGACGGAGTCTCACTCTGTCACCCAGGCTGGAGTGCAGTGGCGCCATCTCGGCTCACTGCAAGCTCCGCCTCCCGGGTTCACGCCATTCTCCCGCCTCAGCCTCCCGAGTAGCTGGGACTACAGGCACCCACCACCTTGCCCGGCTAGTTTTTTGTATTTTTAGTAGAGACGGGGTTTCACCATGTTAGCCAGGATGGTCTCGATCTCCTGACCTCGTGATCCACCCGCCTCGGCCTCCCAAAGTGCTGGGATTACAGGCTTGAGCCACTGCGCCCGGCCTGAAGATTTCAAAACTTTGTAGTCCAGCTCTTTATTTTAAAGACAAGGCCCAGAGAGGGAATTTGACTTCTCAAAGAATACACAGCAAGCAATCAGCTCAGCAGTGATCAAGGCAAAACCGACATGCGAGACCATGCTAGACGGAGCCTCTCAGCCGGCAGAGCCCAGTGCTGCACAGCAAGAACGCAGCAAATATTCATACACTGGATAAAAAAGCTTCCTGTATATTCTCTTGTTTTATCTTTATAACAAGCCTGAGCTTTATTGAGGTATAATTTATAGATCATAATATTCATCTGCTTTAAGTGTACAATTGAGTGATTTTTAGTAAATTTACATTATACAGCTATCACTACAATGCAGTTTTAGAGCACGTGGTCTATTACCCCTATTTACAGAGAAAAATAGTCCCAGAAAAGTAAATAAATGTCCCCAAGGTGACACTGCTATTGGGTGGCAGAATGACATCCAGATTCAAGTTTTTCTGTCCCAGTGCCACACCCTGCTCATGCTGCACACTGCAGAGAAGGGGGTCAGGTGGTCCGCTGTTTGGGGACCATGGACGAATGCCCCACCGCAGGCTGGTGTTCGTGGGACTCTCTCTAGAGCTGGTTGTGCCAGTCCAATTTTAGCGCTGGAGACTGGGCGCAGTGGCTCACACCTGTAATCCCAGCCCTCTGAGAGGCCAAGGCAGGAGGATCACTCGAGCCCAGGAGTGCAAGACCAGTCTGGGCAACATAGCGAGACCCCCATCTCTACAAATAATAAAAAAAAATTAGCTGGATGTGGTGGCATGCTTGTATTCCCAGCTACATGGGAGGCTGAGGTGAGAGGATCTCTTCAGCCCAGGAAGTTGAGGCTGCAGTGAGCCGAGATCATGCAACTGCACTGCACTCCAGCCTGGGCAACAGAGCAAGACCCTGTGTCTCAAAAAAAAAAAAAAAAAAAAAAAAAAGGACAATTTGGTTACTGGTTCTATCCACACAACTCTGGATGCAGAGGAAACCTGGATCCCAGCCCCCTCAGAACTTGAATTCTCCACAAATGGGGGACCTGAAGTGCTTCCCTTAGCCTGTCTTTCATAGGGGACCTAAAACTCCTCACTGAGCAGGCCCTCTAAGAGTCGCCTGCTGGGAAGTACAATCTCTAGGAAGTAAAATCAGTCCTTAACCCTGGTGACCCCTAACGGTGAGGAAGTTCTTCCTTGTGTCTAGCCACATTCCTCTTGCTGTACTGAATGCCTATTTCCTATTCCTATCCACCCTTCCTGTTCTGCCTAGTGAGTTAGGGGTCGGTGTATAGAGTTCAGAGGCCACAGAGAAAAGCTGAGAGCTGGATGGAGAGTCTGGACTGTCTGCCTAGATAACTGCCTGCTGTAGTTAACATTTAGTACCCCGATCTCCAAGGATGGCTGCTCTTTTCACAGGAAGGCCAGACAGTCCTCATGTCTCTTCTGTGGCTTTTTGTGGCTCTGGCACTGAGAGAGTGTGGTCAGTTCTTCCTGGGAGGATGAGTGGAGTGAAGGGCAGGGAGGCTTTGCAGGATGGTGGAGGAGCCACCTTCAGACGAAGTCAGGTGTCTACCCAGGCACACCTGGTGTAACGGGGAGCACACGTCTCTCTGCTCTTCAGCGGGCACAGGCCTGGGTAATTGATTGCCCTGGCACGTGGCTCCTTCTCCAGCTTGGCCAACCTTGACTGTACTGCTGTCCAGGCGCCTTTCTATAGGGGCTGCTTCTAGCACCCATTTTAGACCATGCTTGGGGAAAGACCTAGACATGGTAAAAGATGAAAGGGAGGGTACTCCCTGTGGTGAGAGGGGTCACTTGAGCAGACTGAACTTCCCTTAGTTGGGGGTGGTGAGACCCTGGATGCTGCCCTGTGGAGGTCATCCAGCTAACGCAGGAACTGGGTCCCTGATCCTTCACCCTCCCAGCATCCCCAGCCGTGTTTTCTTTCCCTCTGGCTCCTCCTGTCCATACCAAGGAGCTGTGTTGCAGACAGACCCTGGGCCTGGCAGCTCTCAGCAAGGAAGAAATCAATAGTGAATGTGGGAGTGCTTGGAGGCAGGCCGGAGCAGTCTCTCTAGGGTAGGGTTTTCTTTTATAAATGTAACATTTTCTTTTTTCCAGCTCTATTGAGGTGTAATTGACAAATAAAAATGGTATATATTCAAGATGCACAATGTAATGATCTGACATACATATACCTTATATGGTGATTATTACAATCAAATTAATCAGCACACCCATCAGCACACATAGTTGCTGTGTGTGTGTGTCTGTGTTTGTGTGTGTCAGTGGTGAGGACACCTAAAGTAGGTTGAGACCCCTGGGACCCTGAGTCCTGGGACACAATGCTCTGGCTCTTTTCCTCTCCCAAATAAACTGGACAGATTCCTCAGACAGCCCCTTCTGGGTCTTGGCCATTGCCCTACTTTCAGAGAACATTTCCTTCTTGTGTGAGGTTCGCAGCAAGTCAGGACATTCGGCTCAGAGTAGGGAAGACTCACAACTTTATACAAGTTCATGCACAGATGCAAACAGACCACACACGTGGCTCTTGGCAGGTTGCCCATGGGCAGAGGTGCCTCTCTCTCACATTCCTTGGAAAGTGAGGATGAAATTGAACCTGAAGCCTTATCTCCAGCTGGAAGGAGACTGCTCGGGTGACATTGGTCCTCTCTCCTAGTCCACACGCCACTTCCCGGCTGGGCTCAGGACTGCTCCAGGTGGGATCCTAGGCTGGGTTCTGGCTCAGTGCCTTGTAGTTATGTGGTTTGCTTGCAGACTTTGGACCTGTGGCTTCCCCAACCATTGCTGCCTTTTCAGACCCTGTGGCAGCTGCCATCTGCCATTAGGAGCTAATGCTCTCAGTGAAGCTTGCTCAGCTGTGGCAGTTAGCGGTACACTTTCTGGAGGCAGCATTGATAGGGGCTATTGTCCTCAGAAACGGGGGCTTGGTGGGAAGGTGAATGAGACCATGTGTCTGGGACCAAAGCTTGTGACTTAGGTTACTGTCCTCATGACAGAGGTGGTGGGAGAGAGGGTGATGGGGAAGAAAGGTATGGATGAAAGCAAGTAGACTCATTAAATCTTTGCACCAATGCAAAGAGCTCGCCTGATACCCCTGCTTCAAATACATCCCATAGTGCTAAGATGCCTTTTTTGTGTCCAAAGTTCTGTAGAGAAGGAAAATTTGTGACATTACCTCTACTCCCTCCTCAGTGTTGGGGCCAGGACTAGAAGCTGGGACCCCTGGCCTTGCAGCTTCTTATCTGTGTGACACTGGCCAGGCTCCCCTGTGCCTCAGGCCACATTTCCCTAGGCTACCACTCAGCCATTCATTCATTTATCCAAGGAACACACATCCGTGGAACAAGCTCTCTCTGCAGACTGCAACTACTATGAAGACGGAACAGACAGTTCTGGCCCTCGTGCCTCTCACAGGCAGAGGGAAGCAAAGACATTAAACAAAATCATCACACGATTGTTTATTTAATTACAATTATGATCATTGGCATGAAGTAAAAAGTGCTTAATGCTCTGAGGGTTTATAATGGGGGCTTAGCAGGGCGGGGAACATGGTGGGTGCATGGCCACCATGATGCCTGGGCTCTGAGGGCAGCCGCCATAGGCATCCTGGGTCTTTTCATGAGGCATCAGGTCCACTCTCTGGCACTGTCAGGGGTATGTGCACCTGGCATGTATGTTACACCACCCCTGGAAGGGTCAATAGGAAGAGTTCTGAGCTGGGAGGCACGATTTGGGTTGTAAAGGGGACTGGAATTTCTGGCTCTGCCTCTAGTTCCCCAGGTGACTGTGAACTTGTCACTTTCTCTCTTTTCTGTGTTCCATCCTTTGTAAAATGAGGAGATTTGACTGGAAAAATCCCTGAAGTCCCTTCCCAGAGTCTCAGAAAAACATTAGAGGTTTCCAAAGGCAAACTATAGTTTTTCCACTGGAGACTGAGAAAGGAATGTAGAAACAGGGTTGAAAAGGCCACTAATTCCAGAGAGCAAGAGGGAGGAGGAGAAGAGCAAGCCCAGAGTCAGGGGACCGTGGTATCACAAATGGAGGAGTGCACATGGCAGATGCATCCCCAGGGTGTCTGGACTCAGGGATGGAGACATGTCACTGCACTGAAGGTGCAGCTAGAGCAGTGGTTGGGAACCGCAACGAGAAGAGTTTAGATTCGATATTAAGCAGCGTTTTCTTGCTTATAGCACTGAGACAACTGGCAGGTGATTAAAGAGGTGTAAGGGAGAGTGTCATATAGATGTTTCAGAAAGGCAGAGAAAGAGCCTTTCAGAGGGAGGTGTTTTGCATGGAGGCAGGGGCGATGGATGACCTTACAAGGTCTCTTCCTCAGACAAATCCATGAATCTCCCCTCCTCACGTTGCCACTGATGTCAGCGCTGTCTGGATGTCTGTGAGAGGAAGATGTCAGGTCCCCTTGGAAATGAATTTTTGACCATAAACTCTCTCCAGTTCACATCTCTCGGTGACACATGTGGCTAACTGTGCAGTTGTCACACTCAATCAAATCGAGTTCAATTGCACCTTTGCTCTCTTGTCCTGCTGTAATATAAATATGGCTCTGAGAAGTGTATTAGTTGCTGACAGTGTGGGAACTGGGGAGGCTGGGTTTGGAGGCTAAGGGAGGCCCGGGAGTTTCATGTTTCAGACCTAGAAACAAGGGCTGGAGATGGGTTCCTCAAGGTTGTGGGATTGGGCTGCTGTGAAGCCTTTTCTTCAGGAGGCCCTGAGGCAGTTATATCTCTAGATCAAGGGGATGGGTCAGATGCCCTCCCAAGGGTCCTTTGTGTTCTTGGACTTTCTGTTGTTGTTACCAGTGGTCGCAGGTTCTCCCTGTGTGTGTGAGCGGGGTGTATTGCATTAATGCATGTGTCTGTCTGCAGATTACAAAAGGTCCAATGACACCTTGCTTTCCATTTCTACTGAGGAAGGTGCTTTACACCTTCGAAAAATGGTTCATAAGGTCATAAAAGCATGGGATTTACCTATAACATGAAGGATTTTAGGTAGATATAAGGAGGAATTTTCAAACACTAAATATGGTTAGATATTGTAACAGAAGACCAAGCAGGGGGCGAGACCTCCCTCAAGGAGAAGAGTGGTCTGGGATAGGATGGACATTGAGAAAAAGATAAACTGTCCATCGCGATTTCTTGCAGCCAAGGGTTTATATATGAGTGTGAGTATAGACATGTTAGAGAGAGGAAGGTATGCACAGTTGTCAACCAGTTGACTTATATAAATGTATTAAAGTGTCAGGGGAGAAGAGGAGGAGGAGGAGGAGGAAGGAAAGGAGGAGGAAGGGAGAGGAGAGGGGGAGAGAGGAATAAGAAGGAGAAGAAGAGGAAAAAGAGGAACGAAGAGGAGAAGGAGGAGGGAGGTGGTGGTGGTGGTGAATAATGCTGGAAGTAATAGGGCTTAGCAGGGTGGAACCCCTTCCTTTATCAGTGCCATAATGTTATTGCTGGAGTCAGGGATGGTGTGTGTGTGTGTGTGTGTGTGTAAATTCAGCCTCAGGAGACTTCAGTTATGATAGTCAAGCCTGCAATAGGACAGGCAGGTACCCCTCACCATGTGGGCAGGCTGCCCATTTAAATTCAGGATTCTGTGCATCGCCTACTAAAACAGCTCCTTTGTATGTGGTCTGTTTACACATGCTGAACATTTGCCCTGCCAGAAAGCCACAGTCATCCACCTTCAATTTTGAAGGGAGAATGAAGAGTCCAACCAAGCCTTGTGAAGAATACAGCTTCTAGATTCTTTCAGCAGGAACACCAGTCTGGGGCTCAGGATAGATTCAGCTCCTTTTTTCTAACACAAATCTGATACCATTACACATGTATCCCAGGGATATCTAAGGATTTATGCTAGAAAATGCATAAAACTCTGATATGGCTTGGATGTTCATCCCCTCCAAATCACTTGTTGAAATGTGATCCCCAGTGTTGGAAGTGGGGCCGGGTGGGAGGGGTTTAGGTAATGGGGTCAGATCCCTCATGAATGGCTTGGTGTCCTCCTCGTGGTAATGAGTGAGTTCTTGCTCTGAGTTCATGCGAGATCTGGATGTTTAAAAGTGTGTAGCACCACCCCCCACCTTGCTCTGGCTCTTGCCATGTGATGTGCCTGCTCACCCTTCCACCTTCCACCATGATCGCAGGCTTTCTGAAGTCCTCCCAGAAGCAGATGCTGGTGCAATGCTTCCTGTACAGCCTGAAGCACCACGAGCCAATTAAACCTCTTTTTAAAATATAACTTACCAGCTTCAGGTATTTCTTTGTAGCAATGCAAAAATGGACTAACACAATCTCACCAACAGAGGAGGAATGGACAGTTAATCTTTTTTTTTTTTTTTTTTGAGATGGAGTCTTGCTCTGTCGCCCAGGCTGGAGTGCAGTGACGTGATCTCGGCTCACTGCAAGCTCTGCCTCCCGAGTTCACGCCATTCTCCTGCCTCAGCCTCCCGAGTAGCTGGAACTACAGGCGCCCGCCACCACGCCCGACTAATTTTTTGTATTTTTAGTAGAGACGGGGTTTCACCGTGTTAGCCAGGATGGTCTCAATCTCCTGACCTCATGATCCACCTGCCTTGGCCTCCCAAAGTGCTGGGATTACAGGCGTGAGCCACCATGCCCCGCCCACATCTATTTTTTTTTATACTGTCCCAAACTTGACTCCAGGGACCCACAGGAGGGTCACAGTCATGATCCTGGACTTTGGAGGTACGACCTTGAAAGATCTTTATTCCAAACCTACAGCCTCTTGGCAAGACCTATCTAAATCACCCCAAATCCTGTTACATATGCTCCAGATTTATCTTGCCCTTCCGGTGGCCTCCTTCTTAGAAAGTTTCCCCTTTGGGGCCAGGCGCGGTGGCTCACGCCTGTAATCCCAGCACTTTGGGGGGCCAAGGTGGGCAGATCACAAGGGCAGGAGATCGAGACCATCCTGACTAACACGGCGAAAACCCGTCTCTACTAAAAAATATAAAAAATTAGCTGGGTGTGGTGGCAGGCGCCTGTAGTCCCAGCTACTTGGGAGGCTGAGGCAGGAGAATGGCGTGAACCCAGGAGGCAGAGCTTGCAGTGAGCCGAGATTGTGCTACTGCACTCCAGCCTGGGCGACAGAGCAAGACTCCATCTCAAAAAAAAAAAAAAAAAAAGACACTTCCCCTTTGGCTGTTTCAGTCATCAGTATAAGTCATGCTGTTTTCTCCTACTCAGCTTCTCTGAAAGGACTTGTATCTCAGTACTTTAGGGTGAGGTGGTCATGCCCAGATCCAGGTGATGAGTAGAAATGAGAGTTTTGGATTGTGCACTGTACCCTTCCCCATGGTCTTGAAGGGTATCTGTCTTGAAACACGGTATGCTTATTTATCTCTTTGGAATTAGTCTCTGCCACCTTCACTTTGACCTCTTGGATTGTGTCATCAATTTGCCCCTGAATCCTCCATAGCACCCTTGCAATTGTGGAAACCCCAACAGTATTTAGCAATGCAAGCCATGGCCGCTCCAGACAGGGAGGTTCAGCACCATGGACAGAGCTCAGTGCTGCCCTCCTCTGCTCACAGCTGAGTCTTCTGGTGATGGATGCATCAATATCTCAGTAATCACCACTAAAGAACTTATTCATGTAACCAAACACCACCTGTTCCCCCAAAACCTATTGAAATTAAAAAAAAATTTAAGCTGAGTCCTATTGTCTTCCTCCCCCTCCTTCTCCTGTCGTTATTAACTTGCCTCCTCCTCCTCTTTCTTTTTCAATAATATTTTAAAAACTTTTTTTGTAGAGATAAAGTCTCACTATGTTGCCCAGGCTGGTCTTGAACTCCTGGGCTCAAGCCATCTTCCCACCTCGATCTCCCAAAGTGCTGGGATTACAGGTGTGAGCCACTGCCCCCAGCCCTAACTTTCCAATTTTGGAGGTAGAAGCTGGCTGAGGAGAAAACCAGTGTTGTATGACATTGTTTCTGCCCTTTACTGACTGTAAGATCTTAGCCAAGCCACCTTCTCTCTACAGGTCCTACTTTTTCATCTGTAGAATGAGGAGGGTGAACTCCAAGCTCAGTCACTCTCTGAGCCTGAGTGTCCATGATTGCCTTTCCCAGAAAGTCCTTAAAAGTAATCTCAACATGCAAGGCCTGAGTTAGGGTGGGGCCAGTTTAACCTGTAGGTGATAGGAAGCCATGACCTCAGGTCCTGCAGTCTGGCAATGTTCTCCCAAAGTCAGTGCCTTGCATCTTTCTTCAGCTTGTTGAAATGTTTAGAGCAGGGGAATCTTCCCTGTAATATTTATTATCCCAGATACCTCATTGCCTGCCCCACCCATAGGCAAAAATGCAGCCTGTCTTGGTGGGCTAGGTAGGTTTTTGTGGCAGGTAGAGGGCACGTGAGCTTAGCTGGGGATAGAGCCTCCAAATGAGGGTGGAGTTGAACGCACGCATGGAGGGGAGCAAGCTACGTAGGGGTTAGCGGGGAGAGCCAAGGCTTCTCTATGTCAGGTCAGAGCAGGGTAGCAGAGCTGGGCTCTCCCTCCCTCACTCTGTTGCAGTGACACCACCTCAGTAGGAGCGCTGGGCTGCAGTGGGAGCAGTCTGGAGTGGGAGGAGGAGGCATGACTGGATAGAATGGCATGGAGCCAGATGTGAGTGGAGTACTGGGCAGAGACTGGCAGCTCTCCAGAGCTCTGAGGGCTGGGGGTGCTTGATGGTGGGAGAGAGAATAGAGTGCCAGACGGTAGCTGTGTCCTTGTGTGCCTGTAGCAGGGCTGCACCACATTTCTGGCCTCTTGATTCATTTGAATAGGGTCATCCTCTGCTTCCAGGCTCCAGAAAACCTCCTGGGAGGAGGGAGCTCTTCTCTATCCTCTAGCTCCTTTTCTTCCCACCCTCTCCTGTCTACATCTCTCTCTCTCTCTCTCTCTCTCTCTCTCTCTGTCTCTCTTTCTCTGTCTGTCTGTCTCTCTTTGAGACAGAGTCTTGCTCTGTTGCTTAGGCTGGAGTACAGTGGCATGACCTCAGCTCACTGCAACCTCGACCTCCTGGGCTCAAGTGATCATCCTGCCTCAGTCTCCCAAGTAGCTGGAACTGCAGGTGCACACCACTGCACACGGCTAATTTTTTTTTAAATGTTTTGTAGAGACAAGATCTCACTGTGTTGCCCAGCTCTGGTCTCAAACTCCTGGGCTCAAGCAATCCTCCTGCTTTGGCTCCTAAAGTACTGGGATTATAGGTGTGAGCCAATGTGCCTGGCCAATCTGCATGTCTTCACCATGCCTCTCACCAACTGAGAATTCAAGCCCTCCTTGTTTTCTGGCCCAGGGCACTTAGCCTGGAGCAGAAGGTGTATCTATTGTCCCTTAGGTCATGGGAAAGCCAGCCCAGGCTCTGTATACTGAGTGGGATCACTTGGAACCCTCCACAACCCACCAAACACAAAAGGGGAAATTTCAGGCAATATTTAGGTTACCTTCTATCTCCCCTTTTGGAAAGAAGGTCTTGCTCTTAAGCTGCCTTCAGAGATGCCAAGTGACCATTTCTTGGGGGGTGGAGGGGTCTGGACCTAGTGGAGGCAGACTCTTGCTTAGCAGACAGGAGTGTTGTGTGCATGTGTGAGTAGGGGGAGAACTGGAGGCTTAAACCTCGAATACCAGGAGTATCCACTGGTCAAGTCTAGACCTGAAAATGATTGCCCAGGTATGGGAGCAGTTCCGGGACACAAGGCCAGCCTGGGGGAGCAAGCTGGTCCTGTAGTCTTACTGCAGTGAGCCTAAGGCTTTGGGTCTTAGAGAGGATCTTATCTTCTACTAGGTCAAGGAAGCACAAGTTACACGGAGACTGTTAGAATTGTCTTCCTTAACCTTAGGAAGACAATTCTAATAGAGCAAGAACTTAGTCTGTTTTAGTTGTAAACCCAGTGCCCTATTCAGTGCCTAGCACTTGGAAGATATTCAGTAAATAGTTGTCAAATGAATGTTGAAGAATTAGAACCGTCCAGAGACTCGGTGGCTTGCTGCAGGAGATGTGACCGCCTTGTCCTTGAGCATGTCTCAGCAGAGGCCAGGGACCATTAAACTGTTAGATTGTTGGAGGGACTCATGCAGCACTGATGGCTTGGACTTGAGGCCCTTTTCCCTTTGGCTCTGAGAATCTGTGGATCTGTGACCTCTTTTGAAGAAAGGAGACCTCTAGAATGGGACTGGAGCAGGGCTAGCAGTGGGTGTCTTTCTCAGGGACAAGCAGCCCAGTACTTTTTGCCCAGCCGTCTCTGCTACATCAACCTGCTGCCACGCATGCTTGTCAGACTTGATAAAGAGAGCGTGTCTATTTATCTTTTCTTGGAAATCTTTATTGTGAAGTTCCTGTGTCTCAGGCTCAGCTTGGCCTGTGACTTGCTGGCCATCTGTTCAGTGGGGTGGTATTCGTCTGATGACTGCATACAGTTTTCAGAGGTGGGTGCTCAGTAGGACCCTGAGTGGGTGGGGTGTAGGAGAGATTGCTGGTTGCCTTCAGGGGGAGTACAGGCAGAGTGAGTGTAGGTCTCAGCTCCAGCTGTTCCCTTGCTGCGTCCCCGGCTCTGGCCCTGACGGAGATGAATAATTGATGGTGACTAATGGATCATTGCTCCTGTATGAAATAGTCAGCAGGGACTGTGGCAGGTTTGTGTAATCAGATGTTTCATGCTGCCCTCCTGTTAGGTGTAGGACTCCTGGGTTTCCCTGACTCTCAGAGCTGTGGGGTGATAGATGGGCACTTCCAGGGGAAGTACTTTACAGGGGATGGGGCAAGGCCCTTAATTCTGCGACCTGACTTACCTACCTTGTGGGGGTGTCTACACTGCCCAACATTCAGAATGTTGGGGAAGTAACAGGAGGAATCACTACTGGTAAAGGAGCAGCCCGCAGCCCTGGGATGTCTAAGAGGGTTGGGAGGATGCTGATGCTGGAAAGAGAATGAGTTAAACCCTGCTCCCCCACAATGTTCCCTGCCCCCTGGACACTCAAAATAACTCTGTAGAACAGCCTTATTATGCAGATGAGGAAGGGGTGCTCAGAGGGATTAAATGACTTGCCTGATGTCCCACAGCTGGTGAGTTGTGGAGCTGGACTCCTCCTACAAGACCACTGCACAGAGCTGTCTGCGAAGATAGTCCCTTGGTCTCTTCTCCCCACTCCATGCCTACCTCATCCCCTCCTCACCTTCCCCACTGACTCTGTGGGAATTATGTTATTGGGATCCCAGGATAGAATTATAGCCACAAGCATCCATGTGCTTGAGAGAGCTGGCTGGTCCCTGATGGGGGATGGGTTACGGGAACATCTGTGTGTGTGCACGCATGTGCACACGTGTTTGTGTTGAGGGAGGATCTGAGGCTCATCCTTGCACATGTGAGGTGGTGGGCTCAATATGTGTGCTCAGGGGTAAGTGCTAATCTCCTTCCCTTCTTTAGGGAGTAAGGGGCTAAGAGTGGTTCAGCCATACCAGCCCCTGCCTTTCCTGATCACAGCTCAGCAGGGAGGACAGTGATCCCTTCCCTCATAGATCAGATCCAGTAATTCAGGGATCTCAGGAGATTCAGTCTGGGGGCTGGCTCCACACGGGGGTTGGAAGTTCCTTCCCTTGCTGGGGCTGGCCCGTTGGAGCTGCTCTGTGAACTGTTAACCTTCCGTGGAGCTGCAGGCCATACCTAGAACACCATGTCCTGACTCCCCATTTGGATCTTTCCCCTGCCACACTGTCTTCATGACTCTGTCACCATCTGAGGCTGGGTGGGGAGGCCACCTGGGGACATCTCTACTTTAGGAATGAACAACTCAACCCAGACCACACTCACCAGTTCTAAAAGACCCCACGGAAGGGCCAGCGCCCTCAACCATCCCTTTCAGCATTTCACAAGCTCCTTCCACCGTCAGGAAGTTCTTCCTGCTCTCTAGTTGGAGACCTTCTTGCTGCAAATGAATATGTCCTCTTGTTCCTTGGGCTGCAGATCTCTCTCTTCAAGGTCTCATGTAACATCACAGGCGTGGGTGACGGATGAGTAATGCTTGCTTAACAGAGAGGAAAATGCAATTCAGGATTTTGGGTTTAGAGCCAAATCCCTCTGTAGCTATCTCTCATCTCCAACTTGACACATTTCTCCACTTGATACCTGATTCCTGTTCAGGGGACCGAATCGGAGTATCTTTGCAGGGGAAACAGGGAGGACCTGCTGCTGTCCCCCGCCTTATGCAGTCCGAGCCTGTTCCAGATCCTCAACTGTGCCACAGGGGGCGGGACAGAGCACGACAGGGTCATCCCTGCTAAGGAATGAATAAAAACCTTAGTGAGATTTCCCCATATCCTCTCATTTCACCCTTCTGGGCTGGAGGAGAAAGACTGAGCCACCATGGGAGGTCACATTAGCCCATTTTGCAGATGAGGAAGCTGAGACTCAGTAAAGGGGCATGCCAGAGTTCACATTGCAGAGTAGAGCGTTAAAGCATTTTGGGTCCTGTGCTGAATGCTAGCCTCTGGGTATGGGGGGTGACAGTGACCAGAAAGCCAGGCGTTTGCTCACAGATGGGGTCTCTGCTCTCCTCCTGCGCTACAGGAGGGGCTGTGCTGACCAGATGGGCTGCAGCATGACACAGGCACATGCTGTCATCCAGGGCACCACCTCCATCGCATTAATGTGTCCTTAGAGTTGTGATGACATTGTGAAAAGACATTTTTTCCCTTGCTTATTTCAGCTTCAGTTCAGTGTTAGGTACAAAGAACTTGGCAGATAGGAAGAGACAGGAGGAGAAAAAGGGTAGCTTTTGTGTCTCAGATTCCCAAAGGAAAAAATTAACAGGATCTATTCTTAAACAAAAACAAGGCTTTTCTTGCAGAATCCTTTTGATCCCCCTGGTCTGAGCCACATATGCTGTTGGCTACACCATTTATAAGTCTCTTTCTTTTATTATTATTATTTTTTGAGATGGAGTTTTGCTCTTATCGCCCAGGCTGGAGTACAATGGCGCAAGCTCGGCTCATTGCAACCTCCGTATGAGGCTCTTTCTCCCTGGCATCTGGTCAAGGGGAGGCCCTGTTCTGCAGAGCTGCTGCTTCTGTCCGACAGTCAAGCAGTTGTCACGCTTAGCTGAAAGTCGACCACACACCCCACCCAGGGCTAGGTTCTGCAGGGAGGAAGAAAGCAGCCCCATGGAGTTAAGGCGCTACTCTGTCTCTGAGCAACATGATAGAGATTGAGAGTAACTCATGTGGAGATGAAGAAAATGTCAGGAGACAGCAACATAAACCTGTCACAGGGCTGGAGCACTTAGGGCCAGGTGGGGCCAGCTTACCCAAGATGGGCTTTTGGAGTTCAAGGGTGATGAGAAAACCAAGGGCTAGGTTGATAGGGCGAAGGGGACTCAGAGAGGAGGGCACTTGAACTGGACACACACCTCAGTGGCTCCTGTGAGAATTCAGCCATTCATTTAGCAAACATTTGATGGAGTACACACCAGGAGGGCAGGTGTTTTGCTAAGCCGTGGTGATATAAAGATGCTTAAGACACAGTCCTTTCCCTTCACGAACTCACAGTCCAAGCACGTCAACAGGTCATTTGAATACAGAAGTGTAAGTGAATATAGATTGTCAGGCTGCAGCTCAGTGAGCATGAGAAACTGTCAGTTCCACCTAAGGGAATCAGAGAAGACTTCACAGAGCAGGAGCTTGAGTTGGTGCTTGAAGAAAGAGTGGGCATTTTCCAGATGGACAAAGGGAAGAACATTGTTTCAAGCAGAAGGAATCATGAGAATGAGGACTCAGAGGTGTGAAGCCCCTTGGTGGGCTTTGAAGAGCTAGAGAGGAAAGCAAACGCTGGCAGAGGGGCGTGCATTTGGCAGGGTATGGAAAATATTTGGAAGAGGCAGAGAGCTAGCATCAGGGGCCTGTTTGGGACAATGACATAGGAGTGACAGAAGGTGGGAACTGGTCAGAGCAGCAGCTGTTGTCTGCCCAAGCCCAGAGGTGCAGGGAATGGATTTCAGGATGACTTGTCCTTGGCCCCTCAGGAGGACCTGAGGACCTCCCCCCCACCCCTTATCATCATGGCACTTCTTTCCCAGGCCAGTGGGACATAGGCATCAGGGATCCACCTTCAAGAAGGAAAGAGAAGCTATGAGCTCAATGCTTTCCTTGAGACCTTGTCTGTCTGTCTGTCTGTCTGTCTGTCTATCTGAGGTTAAGACAAGGTAGAGATGACATGAAGGCAGACTGAGGCAAGAAGGTGACAGCAAGAACCCCTGGACCGAAGTGTTAACATGGTTGTATTAGGCCATTCTTATGTTGTTATAAAGAAATATCTGCGGCTGGGTAATTTATAAGAAAAGAGGTTTCCTTGGCTTACGGTTCTGCAGGCTGTACAGGAAGCATGGGGACAGCATCAGCTTCTGGCGAGGGCCTCAGAAAGCTTCCAATCATGGCAGAAGGTGAAGGGGGACCCCCACAGGGTGACCCAAACACCTCCCACCAGGCCACATCTCCAACATTGGGGATTACGTTTCAACATAAGATTTAGGTAGAACAGATATCCAAACCATACCAGGGGCCCAGGGTCATATCCTCCTGGGCGGACCCTCTCTCTGGTGGATGTGCTTGACCCTACCCTGGGGGCTTCCTGGCAGGAGCACTCCTCCCCAGGAGTGTAGAGGGTGAGACCTCCTGCATCTGCACACCCCCATGCCCCAGACCCTCTGAGATTGTGTCCCGATGATCTCATTCCCTCGCCTTGCTTGCAGGAAACATGCCTTCTAGCAATGTGAGCCTGTTTCCCTAGTTAATGGAGCTGGGGAAATGTGCATTCATTTTTCCCCTGAGCTGTGACAGGCAATAGGAAATTTGCCCTGAAATATGCTTCAGTGTGGATTGAAATAAGACACTTGGTGTAGTTTGCAACAGAGCTTTAAAAAGGAATAATGCAGGCATCTCACCCAGACACCAGCTTCCAAGGGTAGCATTTCCCTCAAACTTTCTTTTCCTCCCCACCCAAGCATCCCTTCATGTGGTGAGGTGGGGTGAAGCGGTGAATTACCTGGGAAAGAAGCTGGGTCAACAAAGGGCTAATACCAGTGTGCCCACTGACAAGAGAGACCAGGACATCTGAGACCTTTTATTTTGAAAATAATGGTGACTTTAGAATTCTGGAAGAAAGAATGAGTTCATTTAAAAGCCCCTGATGCCTGGATTTGAATAATTAAACTCAATTGATTCTCCACATTGCCAGTGGAATTCTGTTGGTGTGAGCAATGGAGGTGTTAGGATGGGGGCCTGGAATAGCCGGTGGTGGTTGGGGGGGCACTGGTGCAGATCTGGTTCCTCTAAGCAGCCCCCTCTTCTATTTCTCTTAACCTATAACTGAACTGTGCCCAGAGAATGATGAATGCCAGCCAGGTGAGTGGGAAATGGCTCTATTTTAGTTTATTTTACTCCTTAGGAGGAAATGCACTGTTTGTTCAGGTGGCCACTTCATCAACAGGTGGCCAGGACAGGGCTGAACTCCCGGACTTCCCCTCACAGACAACCACCGGGTCTGACCTCCCCCTTCCCAGGTTCCATGTTGTCCTCTGCATGCTGCTGGCCTCATCCTAGTTTAGGCTGGTCACTCCCCCAACCCCGCCTGCAGCTCACTGCCGCACAGATATTCCTGGAATACCTTTTGAGCATGTCATCCCTCCCTGCTGTGTCCTGGAGGGCATCAGGTGCCAGAGAGAGGAGTTGGGTGTCAATGCTAGGAGTCAGTGAGTTAGAGATGGATCAGTCAGGATGGGCCATTTCATCAGAACATCATGGCCTGTGGGGACAGAAGGTAGGCTTCACAACATGCTGAGCGACATGGTAAGTCAGAATGAAGGGGCCGAAAGAAGTAACCCTCACTAACCAACTGAAACCAAATACATCATGGGTGAGGGGGATGTTGGAGTGGAGACACCCAGAGACAAATTCCTGTGGACACAATTCTACACATGCTCCCTTTTCAGCTATGGAGACACCTGCACCCCCATGCTCATGGCAGCGCTATTCACAATAGCCAAGATATGGAAACAGCCTAAAGTTCACTGACAGATGAACGGATAAAGAAATTGGTGCATATACATGACGGAATGTTATTTAGCCGTCTAAAAAAGGAGATGCTGCTTTTTGTGACAGCATGGATGAACCTGGAGGACATTATGTTAACTGAAATAAGCCAGACACAGAATGACAAATACTGTATAATCTGACTTATATGTGGAATTGAAAAAAAAAGAAAGGCTGAATAAATAGAAACAGAGAGTGGATCAGTGGTTACCAGGGATGGGGAGAAGGAGGTCAAAGGTACAACTTGCAGTCATGTAGGATGAGCAGGACTAGGAGCTCATCTACAGCAGGAAGACTACAGTTAATCATATTGCGTCATGCGCTGAACATTTGCAAAGAGCAAAGATAACTATGGAAGGGGACAGTTAGGCTAATCTGCTTACCTGTGGTAATGATTTCACTATGTATATGTATATTAAAATGTCACATTGTACACCTAAATATATACAAAAATACATTAAAATTTGTTACTGAAATATATTTCAGTAAAATATATATTATATATAACATGTAAATATTTAACATGATATGTACACAGAAAAGTGCACAAATCCTGAGTGTTGATAGTTGGATGAATATACACAGACTGAACACACCTGTGTAACTGCAGCCAGACCAAGAAATAGAACATTACCAGCAGTCTAGAGGTTGGAAATGATCCTTAGTGAATGGGAAAAGCCTCAGTTTCCTCCAAGCATGACTTCTAGCACTATAGAAAAGGTTTGCCTGTTTTTGAACTGGAATAATATAGTACGCATTCTTTTTTTTTTTTTTTTTTGAAACAGGGTTTCACTCTGTCATCCATGCTGGAGTGCAGTGACACCATTATGGCTCACTGAAGCCTTGACCTCCTCAGCTTAAGCAATCCTCCCACCTCAGCCTCCCAAGTATCTGGGACCACAGGCATGCACCACCACTTTCAGCTATTTTTTAAAAAAATTTTTTGTAGAGATGGGATCTTGCTATATTGTCCAGGCTGGTCTCAAATCCCTTGGCTCAAGCAATCCTCCTGCCTCCACCTCCCCAAAATGCTGGAATTACAGGCGAGAGCCACCACATTCGCCAGTATACACTCTTTTGTGACTGGCTTCTGCTACTTGATGTTTGTGAAATGCACTCTGTTGTTGCATGTGGTTATGGTTTATCTGCCTTGACGTGTCATGTTTCCTCGTGTCATTGTGCCTCAACTCATTTGTCCTTTCCACTGTTAATGACATTTGTATCGTTTCCAGCCTGGGGTTGTTATGACTAGTGCTGCTGCAAACATACTTGTCATGCCTTTTGGGAAGCACATTTCTCTAGCTGGGTCATGGGATAGGTATTGTTTTGTTTGCTCATTGTAGGGTATGCATTTTCCAAAATGCTTTTGCCAGCTTACGCTCCCACCAGCAGTGATGGCGAATTCCTGCTGCTCCATGTTCTTGGTATTCTCTGTCTTTTAACTTTAGCCATTCTGGCAGGTGTACATGGCATCTCTGTTCCATTTCAACATGCACTTCCCTGATGACTAAAAGAATTGAGCCCCTTTCCAAATGCTTGTTGGCCATTTGGATATCCTTTATTGAAGATACTATTTAGGTCTTCTGCTCGTGTTTCTACTAGGTCATCTTTTTCCTGTTGATTTGTGGGCATGATTCCCACCTCTGTTGAAGGCCCAGGCACTGATCCTTCACTTGTGAGTTTCCTCCCAAAGCAGAAGGGCTAGGTTTGTAGCTAATCGGATCCCTGTTCCCACCATCACCTACCTACTGGATCAAGTCCACCCCGCATCTAGGGTATAGGTTAGTCCATGATCAGCTCCATGGTAGCTCTGCGGCCTTGACTCTCAGTGGTCCCCACCCTCAGTCCGTGCCTCAGTTGGATGGGAGTACACCCAGGCCTGAATCCGCTCTGTGCTTTGCCACTCCACACCTGTGTCCAGGTGTGTTCTTCAGCTGGAAATCTCTCCAGCAGCCTTTTTGCTGATTCAAGCCACCCCCTTTAAGGTTCAGATTAAATCCCACCTCTTCCTCGAAGCTTTCCTAACTCAGACGATGGTCTCCTCCTCCCTGACCCTGCCCTTCTTGTCCGTCTGCCTCCTTTCACAATGAACTGTATTCTGCCTTGAGACACCTTTCTGTTGCTGGCTTAGCTTGTTATTTAACTTTTTGTATTTATGCCCACGTAGATAGTACCTCTGCGTTTCCCACTGTGGGGGCGTGTTTGATCCAGGCAGGGGAGGGGCAGTCAGAAGTCATGCACAAGCCAACCCCATCATGCTGTGCCACCCCCCTTGCCAGGTTGCTCAGTCAACTAACCTGCTCCCCTGTATACCCCCATGTGCCTGGCTCCCAGCCGGCAGCTGGGGAGAAATGCGGCAGGGAATGGTACCTAACCCCCGAGAGGTCAGTCTCACTGGTAAGGCAAGACAGGGACACAGGGAGCTACAGAGGTGGTGTTAGAGCCAGTGTAGGCTGGGCTGGGCTGGCTCTGGGCAGAGTGGTCTGGGAGGCTAGATTTCAGAGGAGTAGGAAGGCTGTGGCTCACCAGCCGCCGTGGCCCTGGCCTCATCAGGTGGAGCTGTCAGCAGCTCCACGGTTGGCTTTTTGAAGGAGTAGCTGATGAGGTCACGGTCTTGGATCTGATCCCCACGGAGCCTCATAATTGCTCTCAAGCAAGCAGCATCACTCATGTCTGCTCTAGGCACCCCGAGTCCTGCCTCACTGGCCAGGCGGTGCTGGGAGACGTGAATCCTTCCATCCCCTGACTGCTCAGCTGATTTATTGGTGCTACTAGCCCAGGCTGGCAGGGGAGTGGGGATGCTCATGCCACACGTGCCCACTGCTGGGGAGTCATCCAAGCAGCCATCTGAGGCCCCGCTGTCCCCTTACCCAGAGGACAACATCCCTGCCCACAGATCGTTGGGCTGGTCCTGCTCTCTGTTGCCTTTTGAATCTGGGCCAAGCTCATGCCTTTGCCCTCGGGGCTCAAGATCATGCACTCTGGTCTGAAGCTTTTTATCAGCCCAAGGATGAAGGGCTTTCAGTGGGGAGCCTCTTAGAGGTTTCACTTAACATTTGCTGAGTGCTCCCTGCTGCCAGCGGGGCCATAGCAGGAGAAGTTAAGGACCCTGCTCTGGGGATTTCTCCAGTTAAATAAGACGAGACTCCAGTCGGGAGGTGGAGGAGTCTCTGCAGCTGCTGGCTCTTACTTCGTTTCCTGGGCTCCAACCCCAGGACTCGTCCCTTTAACTCTCCCTCTTACCTCTGGTGCAGTTTGGATGGAGGGAGGATCCCTTGTGCAGCTTTCAGGGAGGGCAGTGGGAGGGGTGGCTTCCAGGAGGGTGAAAGGGTTGTGGGCAGCAAGGGAAAGTGAGCTTCCCGTGGCTTGGCTGTGGCTGGGGGCAGGAGGAGGGGGTGTGGCTTGATCCAGGTGAGACCAGGAGCCAGGGTGGGACCAGGCGTGGGGAGGATCTGGCCATTTGGAGTGATCTAACACCTCACTGAGGCATTAGCTGGACTGCATTTGAGGGAGGGTTGAACAGAGACCCATGTCAGAGGCCTCATAGTGGCTTTAGGCAGCAGCAGTGATGGGGAAACAGTGTTTTTGTCAAGGGTTCTTCTCTGGCTCCTCAAATCACCTGCCAGCTTAGCCCAGCCCTATTTTCCCAGGGCCTACAGTAGGCAGTGGGGCTTATGGAAATCCACATGCAAGCTCTGGAATGATGGGATCCCGCCATCGCTCTGCATGCCCGTTTGTCTTCAGGAATTCGCTTGTTGGACAGCACCACAGGTGTTTGATACGGGCAAGGGCTTCAACTCTCTGCGAATGTTTTCAGATAGAGAAAAGCAGAGAGGGGCAAGGAAGAAGCTGGGAATGAGTGGGAATAATGCCAATTGTGTGGTTAAGTAGGATTTGGGGTAACTCTGTTGCCCAGGCTGGAGTACAATGGCATGATTATAGCTCACTTCAGCCTCATCCTCTTGGGCTCAAGCGATCCTCCCACCTTGGCCTCCCAAAGTGCTGGCATTACAGGCATGAGGCACCATGCCTGGCCAACAATAGCAAATTTAGTCACCAAAAGGTTCTATGTATGAGAGAAAGAATCATTCACAAAGATTCCATAGGTAGGTCCAATTTTCTATGGCTCCTAGGGGTAGAAACTGGTATGTTCTAGTCCCCATTTCAGCACCAATTACATAATGGCAGATATTAATTTGAATCCTCTGAATTTTCCTGTTTGATTTTAGGAAGTTCTATATTTAGGTAAAATGTATGGAACCCCAACTAAGTGCAGGCCTGTGCTAGGCTCTGGTATATAGAAACAAATAGCCACGGCACCTCCTTTCAGAGAGTGCATATCTTGGGGAAACTGACATGCAAACTATTAGTTCAGTACAGTGACATGGCATTCAGGAGGATGGAACACTGGTCATGCTAAGGACTGGTGGACTTCCAGAGGAGGTGACATTTGATAGATGTTTTGAAGGAGGAGTAGAGCTCATTTGATGAATACGGGCATTCTAGGCAGAGAAAGCAACATGGATGACAGTAGAAAGGTGTGGCACAGCATTGAGGGCTTAAGGAAGCCTAGAATCTGAATGAGGGCCTGGGAGGGGTTGAAGCTAGAAAGAAGGGTGGAGGCTGGATCATGAAGGGCCTTGAATGCTGGGCTAAGGAGTTTAGATTTTTTCCATTGAAGGATATTAAGCAGGGATGTGATATGACCATATGTGCCTTTTAGAAAGTTCACTCTGGCAGACATGTGACTCCTGGTTTGAAGGGGAGTGGCGCAGACGGCGGGGAAAGTAGTTAGGAGATAATTGTGGAATCTAGGTGAGAAATGATGAGGGCCTGGACCTCTGGGAGACAGAGTCTGCATTTGAGAGCTAATTAGGAAGAGTAATGCACCAAACTTGCAAACCAATTATAAGTGGGAGATAAAGCAAAAGGAAGCTCTGTGATGATTTCTAAGCCTCTGAACCAGACAACTGAGTCAATGATGGTGCCTGGAGCTGAGAAGGGAAATATAGGAACAAGACTGGGCCTGATTTGAGGGAAAGAATGAGTTTTGTTTGGATATGGGGAGTTTGAGGTACCTTTGGGTAATTACCAATAAACAGCTGCAAGTGGCGGGGTGGGGCGCGGCGGGGGTGGGGGGCGGGTGGCAGCTGGTGCTCAGGGAAGGCCCAAGCCCTAGGAGAAGAGAGGGAGTCTTCACCATCGAGGCAGCTGTAGGAGGGGAACAGGAGGGAGACAGAGAAGGGAGTCGCCATGAGCCCTGGGGGATGCTGACACCAGTGGGACCAGCTTCTCCTCCTGCTCAGCAGCTGAGGAGGAGAAGCTGAGCGGAGGGAAGGAGCAGTAGGAGGGGAGCGAGAGATGGGCATCGCCCCAGAGCAAAGGAGAGAGGGCAGAAGGGGTGTGGCCCTTGGCAAATGCCTGCATGGCCAAGCCAGTCAGGGGCAGAAGTGTCCCTGAGAACCGGCATTTCAGAGGCCACTGGGGACCTCTGCGAAAGCTGTTTCATTGGTTAAGAAGGGCCAGAGTCAGAATGTAGGGCGATGTGTGTCAGAATGTAGGGCGTTGGGTCAGTAGTTGGGAGGGGACGTGGTGGAGACTCTGAGCGTGGCACCAGGGAACAGCCACACGTCTGTATCGGGAAGAAGAGATATGTGTGGGTAGCTGGAGGTCATGTGTGTTTTAATTTATAAATGGTACAAACTTGAGCTTATCTGTAGACAGGAGAGGCAAAGTGAGTTGAAGGTAGAAGGAAGTTTGGGGACGATTGGCGAGCAGGATCCTAGCAGAGGCAAGAGGGGTTAGTGAAGGGACTGACCTTGTAAAGGACTAAGTACAGTCCCTCTCGAGGCCTATAGGTAGCGGGGAAGCCCCAGAGAAAGAGACTTAATAGTACTTATAGTTCAGACGTTTTCCCTTCTTCAGATGATTGATTAAAATGTTCAGTAAATCCAAGCCCACCATCTACACTTGGGGGATGGCTAATATGTTATTCCTTTTGTTTCCTATCTCCAAGATTTTCTTGTACTTCCCCCTACACCGTCCATAAGCCCAGATTTCTGGGCAAGAAATGAAAAATGTTTTCATTTATGTTTGTGAAATTTAGAGCTGAACTTACTTTTTTATACCTGTCATGGCTGGTGTTCATGTCCAGGGATTGAGGAGGAGCTGTTAGCAATATCATGAATTTGGTTTCAGTGTAGCCTTCTATTATTAAAGTCAAAATACTAGTCTGGGAAAAGCTTCTGTTTTGATCAGCACTATTATATCCAAAAAGCTGAGCCTGGTTGTCTGATGTGAAATGCAAGATTCATGCCAATTGTTTAAGCAGGAGCTTCAGCAAGAAAGGTAAAGAGGAACGGAATCAGAATGAATTGAATGAGGGTCTGCATGCTAGGCGTTGTAAGATATGCAAAGAGACAGATGCCCATGGACAGGGAGAAGGTTTGTAAGTTGAGTAGAGGAGTTCAGAGAGGGTGGGAAAGGATGGGTGTTGAGCTAAGAGCTGGCTTTGGGAAGGATTCTCTGCCCCATGGGCTCCTCCAGGCTAGGATGGTGTCTCATCTATTTCCTTGTCCCCAACTCCCCGGAGGGCACCTGGTTCAATAAATGTGGTTGAATGTGGGAAGTGGGACTTAAGCAGACTCTGAATTGGGTGGGGGGAAGGGAGGAAGGTGGGCATTCTGTAGCTGGGACTACAGCCTGAGTATCCTGGACTGGAACAACAGTGAGACATCCAACTGGCTGCAGGGGTGGAAAGGCAGTGGCCTTGGTGAGACTGGTCTTTGGGCCAGTGAGTTGGGTTGGGATTGAACCTGGCTTGCCAATTACTAGTGAGATGACCAGCGGGACAAGTTATCAGTTTCCTCATCTGTAAAATAGACATAGTAATGCTTGCCTAAACTGGCTGTGAGGATTAAATGGAAAGATGCAAATTGTTTAGCACAGTGTAATGCACCTAACACATGGTAAATGCTCAAAAGAGGTTAGGAATGATTACCATTCAAGCTAGGGTCAGATGACAGGTGGCTTGACCCTAAGCTGGAGAGCTTTAATTTGGTCCTTTAGGTGTTGTTTCAGGATTATTAGCCTGGCTGCTTGGACTGGTTAGAGGAAATGGGGTACGGTGGAAGGGGACCAGCCAGCAGGTCATGTGAGAAATCCATTTGGGTATCAGTGAATGAGTATGTCCCTTTCTTGAGGACTGGGGTTCTTCCTGCTCGGTGTCCAGGACCTCTAGTGATAACATTTGCAAGTGCATGTATCCACATGTGGGTTAGAAACAGAAAAACCCAGCCTTTCCCTGAGTGCCTGAAGCTCTCAGAGTGATTCCAGCCCCTTGGGAAAGCCTTTCCTGAGCTCCCAACTCAACTACGGCCCCTGGTCAAATACTTTCATGGCTCTCTATGCTTTGCATTCATAGTCTTCACATAATTTTCAATTGTGTGTATATATATATAATTATTAATATGTAATAATTATATATATATAATTAGTGTGTGTCTCTCCCACAAGACTAAACTCAATTAGAGCAGTGCCTGTTAGTATGTTTGGCACACACTTACTTGTAAGTAATTTGTTGAATGAATGACTGCACATTAAATATATGGTCATACAGACTCATTCTAATTCATGTGCCCAACATGCTCAGTATTCACCACATCTTATTTTTCCTTAGTAGACATCATAGTGCACATATGCAGACATCATATGGCTGCACATGTACCGTCCTCATTCAACAGTTACTGCTGGGCCCTCCTGTGCACCCAGCACTGTTCAGGGGATGCCGTAATAAACCAGAAAACCATGGCCCTCTCTGAGCACCTGGCATTTTCTTGGGAGGCGTGGACAGACAATAGACAAGGTGAGTTCTGGACAGGATAACTTCAGATGGTAGTAAGTGCTCTGAAGGAAGCGAAGCAGGCTGAGATCATGAGTGACCTCTCATAAAGAGGAGACGTTGAGATTGGGGTGAAGAGCCCAGGGCAGAGCATGCTGGGCAGTGGGGGAGGGGACCAGCCAGTCTGAGGGTGTATGGAGGCCAGTGTGACCACAGCAGTGTGTGAAGGTGAGAAAGCAGATCTGCGACCAGTGAGGTGGGAAGCCGAGACTGCCAAGGTCAGATTAAACAGTGGGGGTTTCATACTAAGTGCAATGGGAGTCCTTGGAAAACTTTAAGCTGAGGACAGACAATTTGGTTTACCATTTGAAAAGAATCCTCAGGCTGATAACAGATCATATTCCCATCAGTTATACAGATATGGATGAGTGATTGAACATGCATAATCTCACTAAGTACTCAGCCATTTATCAAAGTTCGTATTTCTATATTCACACATATATATGTATCACATCATATTACACAGACTTTCACATCCTTCCACACAGATGTTCATATGCTCAAATGGACCATGCTAACACTGGGGTATATGCATAATTAAAAACACCTAGGCCAGGTGCGGTGGCTCACACCTGTAATCCCAGTACTTTGGGAGGCTGAGGTGGGCAGATTACCTGAGGTCAGGAGTTCGAGACCAGCCTGGCCGATATGGCAAAACCCTGTCTCTACTAAAAATACAAAAATTAGCTTCACATGGTGGTACACGTGTGGTGGTACATGCCTGTAATCCCAGCTACTCAGGAGGCTGAGGCACAAGAATTGCTGGAATCCAGGAGGCAGAAGTTGCAGCGAGGCAAGATCACACCACTGCACTCCAGCCCAGGCGACAGTGAGACTCTGTCTCAAAAAATAAAATAAAACAAATAAATATACCTGTGCTCTCGCATTGTTTGGAAATTCACATACATACCCACGCAAGAGTACTCACACATTAAAAAAAATACACATTAACCTGCCACATAGGCCTTCATGTGTTACACACCTATAGCACGTGTATGTAACGGCACGTTCACATATCCACTCTTATCCAGAACCAGCCAACTCTCACTGCCCATCAGCCAGGCAATCTCATTCAGGCTTCTAATGGCAAATGAGATCAGAACTCTATGAGGAATTGTCCTCTCTGTTGAGCATAAATGTGCTAAGTAAATCTCCCTGCCTCAAATAAATCTTGTACAGATGTAGAAAATACATTAAAGGCTGAGAAACTAGAGGTGGCTGGAGACAGCCATGGGAACAGAGTAGTAAATCTGCAAGGGGCGTGCCGGGAGCTGGGGCTGTCCAGGGCAAGGAAAGGAGCTGGGCGTGTGGGCAGGTCTTCCTGGAGGCCACCCCAAGGTAACCATGGCCTCATTCCCTGGGTAATGTGTCCCTTCAACTGGAGCCGTTGGGACCCCCACCTAAGGATGTGGGTGAGCATCGATCTTCGTGACACAGAAACATCCATCTCATTGGATCCATTCGGGGAGGAAAAGTACCTGTTGAGTCAAAACTCCAAACTTTTCAGAGTATGAACATTGATACATTTTTGGTTTGTTTGGGCCTGATTTAGACGCGAATTACTGATTCTTGCCTGTAATGTAACTGAGGTTCCAGGCCCATGATTTTATTATATGGTTGGGTCCATTTTCACGTACCTTTTAACTTCCATGTTCCAACACTGAAGCTGACCTGCCACACAGGGTCTTGCTGTTTATTCTAGAAGACTTAATAGTACTTATAGTTCAGACGTTTTCCCCTCTTCAGATGATTGATTAAAATGTTCAGTAAACCCAAGCCCACCATCTACACTTGGGGGATGGCTAATATGTTATTCCTTTTGTTTCCTATCTCCAAGATTTTCTTGTACTTCCCCCTACACCGTCCATAAGCCCAGATTTCTGGGCAAGAAATGAAAAATGTTTTCATTCAGTTTACATACTAACGTTTGGATATTGTGAGACATCTGGAGCCTGTACTGCCCTCCCAGCTGCTAGTTTGGTTATTTCGGCTCTACCTTTTTAAGACTTTTTCTTTAGTTTTCTGCAGTTTTCCTATGCTATGTCTAGACATGACTTTCTTTTTATTTTTTATTTTTTGCTGCTTGGGATTTGTTGGGTTTCTTGAATCTGTGGATTGATATCTTTTATCAGCTCTGGTATCTTCTTCTGCCTTTCTGTCCTCAAGTGTTGCCTTAGCCTGCCTCTCTCTCTCTCTCTCTCTCTCTCTCTCTCTCTTTCTCTCTCTCTCTTCCCCCCCATCTCTCGCCCCTCCCTCCCTCCCTCCATCTCTCTCCCTTCCTCTCTCTCCCCCCGCCCTCATTTCCCACCTGTAATTCCAATGAAATGTCTGTTTTCTTTTCATCCTCTTTTACCCTTTATTCTGCTTCTGCCAAGTTTTTACCACTGTGTTCTGGATCATTTCTTCTGATCTGTTTTCTAATTCATTAATGTCTTCTTCAGCTGTATTAAACTTGAGGTTATGTCTGTTCATTGAACTTGTATTTTCAGTTATTGTATGTAAATACAATAACATACAATCTTACCATCTTAGTCTGCACCAGCCGCTAAAATGAAATGCCATAGACTTTCATAGGCTTAAACAACAGATATTTATTTCTCACAGTTCTGGAGACTGGAAGTCTAAGATCAAGGTGCTGGCAGATGTAATTCTGGGCGAGGGCCCTCTTCCTGGCTTGCAGGTGTCCGCCTTCTGGCTATATCCTCTTCCCATGGCAGAGGACCCCCATTTCATGGCCTCATCTAAACCTATTTCTCTCCCAAAGGTCCCACTTCCAAATGCCATCACACTGGGGGTTCAATGACTTTCAACATATGAATTTTGGGGGGACGTAGACATTCAGTCCATAACATTGCATTTGTCAATTATAAGCTTTATATTTTATTGTTTTCAAACTATCCTATGGCACGTTTTATAGTTTCTGGCTCCTTGCTGAAATTTTCGATGTTGGCTTTTTATTTGTTTTATACTGAAAACATAGTTGTTTTATAATCAGTACCTGCCGTTCCTCTATCTGGAGTCCCTGTGGATCTCTTTCTGTTATCTGTTGTTCCTGCCAGTTCTTTCTCAAGGTGTCTTGTTTCCTTGTGTGCCTGAGTTCCTTTTGTGCTAAGCATTGTTTTTGACAAATCATTTGCTATCTTCCCCGGAGAGAAATTTTTCTTTCTTTTTAATTTTTATTCTTTTATTCAGGGAGAATTTTTGTTTGCTTCTGCAGTGTGCCTGGGGCCTTTCTTAGGGCAGGGCACCTTAATTCAAGTTCAGGGCTTAAGTTTTCATAGCCAGAGAGTGAAGTCAGCTTAGAAGCCCATCTGGTTTTGTTCTGCAATGCAGATAAGGGATGAGCCCCTTTGGGGTCGACTCTAAAGCAATAGGTAGTTTATCAAAGGCCTGCTTTGGTGGATCCCGGACATTATTGACTTTCGTTTCTCTAGCTCTGGGAGGCTGCCAAAAGTGCAGCCCTGCCAAGCCGAGTTTCTCAGCAGCTTCCTCCTGATGGACAAATGCTCTCAGGGCAAAAGCGGCTTCCATCTCTGGGGTTTTGTTGTCTTCTAGATTTGGGTCCAGCATTTCCTCATGAGCTTGTCTTTGATGCTGTTTAGGTGCTTTTTGTATTTCATTAAGCCTTTTTCCTCAGTGGGAGGGTCAATCTTGACGGCCTAACTTCCCTCGCTAAAAGTGGGTCTCTCCGCCTTGGCTCATGCACACTTGGCTGCCCTGAGCCCTGGTGCTGTGCTGGGGACTGGCCTCCATGGCCGTGAGCTTGTCCCAGGCAGGCAGGAGTGGCAGCACTTCCCTCTGGCTCCAACTCCAAGGCCTTGACAGATCAGGGGCTGCCTCTATTTCTCATGCTTTCCCCAATCGTATTTGAGTTCTTTTTTCAGAGGTGGGGAAGGCTGATCGTGACTTTGTTTCTAAAAGGAGGGGCCCCTCTTGCCCCCCTCACACAGGTTGAAGGCTCATGCAGGTCTGACTGCTTCGATAGGCCAGCAGATCGCCGATGGGAGTGACGGGCTGCTTATCAAAACGAACTGGTTCTTTGGCCTCGCCTGTATCAACTCTGACCAGGTGAACAGACTCAGGCCCAGCTGACCCAGCAGAGATCACGGGGCAGCCTTGGGGTGGTGAACACTTAGAATACAGCCCCATCCACCAGTCGTTGAATCAGTGATTCCCCTTGTTTTATCAATGATACCGATGGCTGTGCATGATTTGTCAGAGCCCATATTGATCAAAACAGACTGGGACAAATAAAAGATGCATTTTAATACAGAGCAATGACCCAAGGCTGTCAGGGGCACCTTCCTTTCATGCTGCTCCCTTGACAGTTGCTTTCAAACATTAGGTGTGGAGAAGGCTAAGTCACCCATCTTGCCCACCCATGTTGTTCCAACCAGACTTGGCCATTACAAATGGTCATGCCCATGTTATGCTCACAGCAACTAGGGAGTGCAGTAATTGATCCTGGCGAGAACTTCATTAATCTTGATTTAGCACCCAATAGAGTTGTGCTCCTCTTCCCTCTTCCCCTTCATTTTTCTACACATTTAATGACTGAAGAAAGAATGAATTCCCAGGGAGAGCTAGCTGGGGTTGGGGGATTCTTCAGCTCCTTGGAACCTCAGAAGTCCCACCACAGTTTTCAGCCAGTAGCTCCTTGGGCACCAAAGGAAATTTAGCAATACAGGGGTTAAAGGGTTAAGCGCCCAATGCTCCCACTTCTCTATGATCCTGCAATCCCATGCTGTCTTGGCCTAGGTTCCTGAGCTTCAGGAGTAACGGTATCTTCTCAGTTCCTTCTCGGTCTGCTCCCAGTGCTCCTGTGAGGCCGGGTCACTCATGGGACCTCACAAACTGCAGAGAGGCTAAATTCTAACATTCCTGCATCGCCCTAAACACTGAAAACGCCTCCCTTAGGACCCCAGGCTCATAGCATTAGTGGTATTCTCTGAGTCTTTCTCCCTCTTGGGTTGCCACAAGCCCTTATTCCTCACGAGCGCTGGCATGTGTCAGTGAGTACAGGTGTGCTGATGAATGTTGGGGTGTGAGTGGCACTGTCGTTCAATGGATCTGGACCTGCAAGCTTTGTATTCATCAGGCCCTCTGCTTTTACACCAACGAGAATAAGCTGTCACCAGGCAGATGGCAGTGCCTTGGTTATGCCCAGATCTGAAAGGCCAGGGCTCCTAGGTGGGTTGACTGAATGAGAGACTGCTTGAACTCCTGACCTCAGGTGATCCGTCCACCTCAGCCTCCCAAAGTGCTGGGATTACAGGCATGAGCCACTGTGCCTGGCCTTCTAGGTCTTTCAAACAATGAATTTAATAAGAGGATTGGGGGCCAGGTGCTCTGACTACTCAACTATGGTCTTGAAATCTATTAAAGATAAGAATTGTGGGTGTGTTTTTTTTGAGACAGGGTCTCACTGTGTCACCCAGGCTGGAGTTCAGTGGTGTGATCATGCCTCACTGTGGCGTTGACCTCCTGGGCTCAAGTGATCCTCCCACATCAGCCTCTGAGTAGCTGGGACCACAGGCGTCCGCCACCAGGCCCAGCTAATTTAACTTTTTTTTTTTTTTTTTTTTGAGACGGAGTCTTTGCACTGTCACCCGGGCTGGAGTGCAATGGTGTGATCTTGGCTCACTGCAACCTCTGCCTCCCAGGTTCAAGCAATTCTCTGTTTGTATTTTTAGTAGAGATGGGGTTTCACCATCTTGGCCAGACTGGTCTTGAACTCCTGACCTCATGATCCACCCGCCTTGGCCGCTCAAAGTGCTGGGATTACAGGCGCGAGCCACTGCACCTGGCCTAAATTATTTTTTTGTACAGACAAGATCTTGCTATGTTGCCCAGTTGGTTTCAATCCCCTGAGCTCAAGTGATCCTCCTGCCTCAGCCTCCCAAAGTGCTGGGATTATAGGTGTGAGCCACTGTGCTTGCACTAAAGATAAGAATTAAACATTAATTAGTATTTCTAAACAATATTTTAGTGCACAGTTTAATGCAAGATGTAAAGAGACGCAAAGACTTTGTCTAGTTATGTGACTCGCAGTATCTCACTTTGTGTTAGTAGCTGCTTAGCCTCACTGATATTTTCATGGCTTGTGTGGAATTAACGCACGCTGAATTTATTAACTGTACCCTAGACTTTCAGAAGCATCAGCAGATCCCAAATTCCTGAAGGCTTGACATAAACGAGACACAGATACTTGATTACTACAAGATCTCCTCCTACTCAGCCAATCATTTCTACCTGATGTAACAAGCCTCCTCCTGACTTCTGCTTCAAGAAATACATATGGCTTCAAATGAAGGTCATTGAGTTGCCCAGGGCCATCAGTCAGTGCCCTGATGCCCTGTCTTTGAGGAGATACCTTATGCAGTGGTGGGTGGGCCTTGGAGTCAGACAGATTCAAGCCCAAATCCCAGCTGTGTCCCTTGGTGGCCACAAGCTCTTAGGCAAGTTACCTGCTTTTCTTCTGGAAAATGGACAGAGTAATGCCTGCCTTTAAGAAATACTTCAAGGCAAGGAATTGTTATTCTTCTAAGTGGCATAATGCACATAAAATTGCTAGCACAGGTTTGGCATATAGTAAGTACTTGATAAATGAGTGTTGTCATTACATTCTCTTCCCCAAATAAAGGATTTCTATTTGCCCCAGAGCCTTTAAACCCTGTGGATCTTATAGTAATTCTACCTATAACCATTGCTAGCAGTTTTCACTCTTAACAAACTACAGAATGAAAGTATAATCTCGATTATATTTTTGCATTTATTTGAGTAATGTGCTATCAACTTTATAAAGCACTTTCACATATACTATTCTATTTATCTTCCACATCACACCTGAGAGGTTTAGACCATAATGAAAACAAGACTTGAAGCAGACCTGTGTCTTAACCAGTTTATCTGAGTGTGTCTGAGTGTACAAACGGATGTGGATGAGCACACGAGAGATGTGTGAGCCCATATCTCCACGTGTCTGTGACTACAGTGTTGGGGCCCTACAATATATTCAATGATTTTATACTCTGCCTCTATTCTGTTCCCACCAAAATGTCCTTCTCCATTTATTTGTGTGCTGTTGAACTGCTTACATGGGCTTTGATGGTTCTGAGAGGGCGGATTGCCTGAACATATCTGGGCTGGGTGTGATGGCTCATGCTTGTAATCCCAGCACTTTGGGAGGCTGAGGCAGGTGGATCACGAGGTCAGGAGTTCAAGACCAGCCTGGCTAACACGGTGAAACCCTGTCTCTACTGAAAATACAAAAATTAGTTGGGCATAGTGTCGTGCGCCTGTAATCCCAGCTACTCAGGAGGCTGAGGCACAAGAATCGCTTGAACCTGGGAGGCGGAGGTTGCAGTGAGCCAAGATCATGCCACTGCATTCCAGCCTGGTCAACAGAGCAAGACTCCGTCTCAAAAAATAAATAAATAAAATAAAAATAAAAAAGAAAGTGTCTGAGAAACCCACTATGGGCTCAATCCATTACTCTCATGGAACTTATGTACTGACTGATTTATTGATGGACGTAATCTTCATGGTTACACATAGCAATGGGGTTTATTTAGAATGACCACTACAAAATAGTCTCCACACCTCTTTCTGATAAATCCACACAGGAAGGTGCACACACACACACGCGCACGCGCGGCTGGTCACTTGCTTGTTTGTCTTTAGATCCTTTCCTCTGCTCAGCGAACCACATTTCCCAAGCTCCCTTGACAAGTGGATTCTGGGTAGGTGCAGCCAGGTAGGTGCTGGTGGAGATGGAGGGTGGGAGGAGGGGAGAATCCCTTTCTCTCTTTGCCTCAAGTGGCCTCTCTGGCAGTAGTTGTGTTTCCTCTGTGGATCTAGTTTTTAATAGAAGACCCCAGATTCTGGGTCCTGATAACACCACCTCCTCCTTTTCTTCCTCCCAGCCGTAGGAGTGGTAGTGGCTCTTAAATACTGTTTTCCTTTCGGTTGAGTCTTTTCCCCGCCTGACTTCTCAGTTCTCTATCACCTGTTAAATTACTATAAGATTCACAAGGCTTAAATACTGTGGGACAAATAGAGAGAAATCCTTTATATGGGGAGGAGCACATAATAACAGTCTTCTGGGTTTCTGTCTGTTTGTTTTGTATGTTTTGTTTTTTTGAGAAAGAGTCTTGCTCTGTCGCCCAGGCTGGAGTGCAATGGCGTGATCTCAGCTCACTGCAGCCTCCACCTCCTGAGTGCAAGCGATTCTCCTGCCTCAGCCTCCTGAGTACCTGGGATTACAGGCGCCTGCTATCACACCCGGCTACTTTTTGTATTTCTGGTAGAGATGGGGTTTTGCCATGTTGGCCAGGCTGGTCTTGAACTTCAGGTGATCCGTCCACCTCGGCCTCCCAAAGTGCTGGGATTACAGGCAAAGCCACCGTGCCTGGCCTTCTAGGTCTTTCAAACAGTGAATTTAATAGGAGGATTGGGGGCCAGGTGCTGTGACTCACCGTGGTAAGCACATTGGTCCCAGAGAGTCTCAATAGACCAATAAAGTCATTCACTTTGGGCTACGTCTGTGGCATACCTCTGAAATGGTAGGTATTTATCATGGAGAGATTGTTCTCTTCTGCTGCCCTACCCCAGCATCCCCAGTATTCAGCCTTCAAACCCTCTCCTCTCTGTACATGATGTGTGGGCCTAAAGAAGATGCAAAATTCTGGGCCCTCCGCATTCCAGGTTTGCTCCGTGGGGCATTGGTCTGTCCCGATTTCCTGGATGGGAATCTTCTTTGAAGGAAGAGAATGCTACCATTTTCACCAGCAGACTGGGTCTAGATTCTGATGAAACAGCCAGTCAAGCTGTCAGATCACTGGGGAAGTTTAAGTGAAATTAATTGTTTGGCATCATGAGGACCAGGGACTAGATAATCTTTTTTTCCTTCTGAGAGCTGCTCACAAAACTAACTTATTTTAGTTAGCTTTTTAAAGAAATAAATTCATGACTCACTTCTTAAATTACAAATCATGATCACAAAGCTCCATTTAATAAACAACAAAACAAGTGGAAACGTTGCACTGATGACCAATGACTGTGGAAAGGTAGACAAGGAGCAAACGAGTGAGGGGAGCGAGAGACAGATGCAGGGGAGGGAGAGAAGAGCAAGTGAGGAGAGAGGGCACCGAGGCCCTCCCGAGAGATCCTGGTGTATAGAAAATGAGGAAGTATAGAAACAGACCCATAATTCATGAAGCAATACCCCCACTCTTCTGGCCTTGTAGGATGTCACAGCTGGGGACTTTTAAAGTAGCTTTATCTTCCCAGCTATAGACTATCTGAAGGCCCAGGAGTCAGAGCTCCAAACAGATTTTTCCCTTGGTTGCTTTAGTCCAGAAGAAACACCAGGCATCACATGTTCATCTGCCTGTCTCCCTGACAAGGGCCTTGAGGTCAGGCGCCTTGTCATGGGTACTTAGCCCAGGACTTAGTAAGTGCTCATAATTTTTTGATGAATGTCACTGAAAGGGAATCAGAAAACTAAAAAGGAGTATAGAAGTTATTTGGTTCATCCTTTCCCTAAACGAGACATACCTAAGTATCTTTGACGCTGTGCTTTACGCAAGAGGTGACAGCAAAAACTGTCCTGTTGTTATCTTCCTCCTCATCACTTTCATCCCAGGGACAAGTTCATTACCCTGTTAGAAGGCAGCAGAGTTTCTTAGAAGACTGTAGGAAGAATAAGGGCAGAATATACGTAAATAAATTATTTTAAATTGAAATTAAAAACTTAAATAGGCACACCATAGAATGGCATACTACATTCAATAATGAAAAGAATGAACTCCTCTTACCTGTAATGGTATGAATGAATCTTAGAATAATTATGCTGAGAAGTTCGGGCATGATCCCAGCGCTTTGGGAGGCCAAGGCAGGCAGATCACCTGAGGTCAGGAGTTCGAGACCACCCTGGCCCACATGGTGAAACCCCATCTCTACTAAAAATACAAAATTTAGCTGGGCATAGTGGTGGGCACCCTGTAATCCCAGCTACTCAGGAGGCCGAGGCAGGAGAATTGCTTGAACTCAGGAGGCAGAGGTTGCAGTGAACCAAGATCGCACCTTTGCACTCCAACCTGGGCGACAGAGTGAGACTCCATCTCCAAAAAAGAATAATTATGCTGAGTAAAAGGAGCCATCCCAGAAGAGTGCATCCTGTAATGATTCCATTCGTGTAAGAATTTCAAACAAGCAAATTTGACGATGAACCAAATCAGAGGTTATCTGGGGCTGGGGATGATGGGGGCTGAGTGCAAAGAGGCACAAGGAAATGCTTTAAGGTGATGGAAATGTGCTGTATCTTGATTGGGGTGGTGGGAAAGTGCATATACACTTAACAAAATTAATCAAACTGCATACTTAAAATGTGGATATTTCATTATATGGAAGTATTATAATTCAGTGAAGCTGATTGGAAAACGTAAAATGAGGCCAGTGATGGAGACTGGAGCCTTGTTGCTGTTGTGTGCGTGCAGGAAACCCAAGTGGGATGGCAGTGAGCCACCTTCCTTCTAGCTAAGGATGAACTAGAATGAGAGGCGTGAGCTTGGACTTCACAAGAGCCTCGTGGACTGTTAGAAAGAGGGTCTTGGAATCTGTTTCCTCCCTGTACATGGAAGGGTCCTCCCTCTACCCCTCTCAACATTCATATCCTCTGTTTGGGGAAGCCAGGTTTCAGGCAGTGGTTGAGCCTGCCTTTCCTTACCTGTGTTGCAAAGAGAAGACAATGACTTGAAGGTAGAAGAGCACGCAGCAAGGCAGCTGACATCCCCGGTGCTGCCTCGTTGCAGATTCCAGAGGGCACTGTGCTCGTGGAATCCTGGAGTTTTATAAATTGGCTGACTTTACATCTAGGGGAGGAACTTCTTAGATCCCAAGCCCATCCAAAAGTTAGTGTAAACCCAGAAAAAGGAGCATCTGTTCTTGTAAGAGCCCAGCAGACAGAGCAGCCAGATCCCCAGAGCATCCCAGGCATAGTGAGTGCATCCTGAGCTGCCCCATGGTCTTCCTGCCCTGTCTCCTACAGCCCTGTCTTCCTGCAGTCTCCTACAGCCCTGCAGCTTGAGTGGAGGTCCCTTAGCCAGCCTCAGAGGAGATAATGTCTGGAATTGCTTTAAAATACTCCAGAAGAAAAAGTGTGAGGGGGGAAGAAGTAAAAGGAGATTGTAGAATATTCTTATATATTGAAGTTGGGTGACGAGCACATGAAGCACATTATACTCACCTTTGTGCCTATGTGTAAGTTTGAGGATATATTCATAATAAAAGATCTATTTAAAAGGTTGCCACTGAGGTTTTGAAGTGGAGTAAACAGAAACACAGTGGTGCTGTGGACAGACACAGGGGATTCAGGAAGAGGAGCCAGTTTGGAGGCAAAGGTTTTTGGAGTTTTCTCGGGGAAGTATTGTGTACTTGGTGCAGTTGGTAACACCCAGCAAACTGGAAAGAGGAGGCCAGGGCCAGGAGCAAGGCTGAACTGTCGGCGTGGCAACTGAATGTCCATGCTAGAATGGCTGCCCATAAAACCTGCTATCCCAGAGCCCTTCTTAATGCTGAAGGTAATGACCTCCGCATCCCTTGGTTCTCCCTCTGAGAAGATTGAACACCTTGCTGTCCCTGGGGTGAAGGGTGGCTGGCTTGAGTTCTCTTTCTTGGTAGCCATGAAAGGGCCTCCCCCGTGTTGGGCTGATACCTTGATTGCTGTCCCTTGCCCCACATACTCATAATCCCAGGAAAACTTCCAGAAAAGAGGACTCATGATGATGCCAAGAGAGATTAAATGACTGTTCACACTGCTAAGCATATCCAAGGAGTTAGTACTGCAGCCTGCTACTGCTTCTCTCCTCTGGGAAAGAGCGAGCTCATTTCCCCTTCAAAGCCCCAGTCAATTCTCCATTATTATTACCGACGATTTACTATGTGCCTGGGACTTTGCAAATCAATTCTGTACACATTATTTTTAATCCTCAACAACATTATTAGATGGATATTAGTAACCCTCTTTTACAGGTGATGTTCCTGAGGCCCAGAGAGGTTACCTGACTTGCCCAAGGCTACTCAGGTAGTAAAGGCTCAGCTCATGATGGGACTAAGCTCTGTGTAATGCCAAAGCTTGTACCTGCAACCATAACACACAGCATCTCTTAATAAGCCTGGCACGTGCCCAGAGAAGTTGGGGATGTGTGCCCTCACCTAGAGAGGATGGAATACACAGGGTCTTTCCACCCACCCAGCTCCACCCCTTGCCGCTCGGTTAATGATGTACCTGAGCTGGTGGAAGGGTAGCACTTGGCCCCGGTAGTATCTGCACTCTCATAGTCCAGGTAGACTATGGAGGAGCCCTTGGCTTCAGTGAGTTTTAGTAATTGACGTGCTGTCTTCCAGATGCTGCCCTGAGCATCATTACTAATTAGAGGGTTAACTTCCTTGCCTTGAATGTATGGGGCTCTGCCCTAGGCAGGGGGATCAATGAGTGTAATCTCTGCATCTTTAGGAAGTAGTGAGGCTGCAGAGATAGGGGAAAAACACTGGGATCTGAAGATCTGGGCATGGTTCCAATTCTGCCGCCAACTCGCATACACTATGCCTCTTGCCGCTTCCTGGTCTTTGCCCCTGGTGTGTCCTCTGCCTGGGATGCCCTTCTTATACCACGTGCTTGGGTAATTCCTATTCTCCCCCTAAAAACTCTGCTCAGAGGGCCCCCTGGCTCCCGGGCCAGTTTGGCACCCTCCTCTCTGTTCCCACCACACTGATCGTCATACGTTTTACATTACATTGTGATCACACGTGTGTTTCCTTATTGGAGGGCGGGCCTCTTGTGGACAAGGATGACCACAGCGTGTCATCCTTGTATGTCCAGTGACTAGCACAGCCATGGTACCTGGTGGACTCTCAAGGTGTCTGACAAGTGAACCAATGAATGGGTAAATGCGTGCATTAATGAAGTAAATATACTAGATTTGTGATCAATTTTGAGCAAATTAGGATCTCACTCTGAGCCTCAGTTACCCCACTAACAAAATGTGGGGATTGAATCCAATGAATTTCGAAGGCCCTTTGCGCTTTAGAAACACTCCCGCAGGGGTGGAGGGAGAGGGCCAGCGCCTGCAGAGTGTTCTCTCTGAACACCTGCCCCCTTGGAGCAGAGACTGGAGTTGGCAGGCCGGTGATGGATGCAGGACTGGCATGAAAAATCGAGGCCATGGGCTGAGCTCCCCCTGCCAGGCTGTGCGAAGGCTGCTGAGTGGCACAGGGCAACCACGAGGGAATGTTATCGATGGCCTGACACCGTGTTTGGGGGATTAGCCCGTCCTCACATGTAATTATGAGGCATAGGATCATGCAAAGGGACAAGGCTACATCGGAGGAAAAAGAAATACCTTGTACTCAGCAGTGGCAATGAGTGAGCTGGGGAGGAAGGCCAAGCCATCCATCTCTTCTAGGCTGCTTCTGCATGGCATAGCCAGTAGGTGGCAAGTGATAACTGGCTGGACCCTGCACTCTGGCTTGGGATTTGGAACTGAGTGTTCCCAGGGGCAGGTGGTCCTAAGGGCTATCTCTTCCATGGCCCTTTTCTGACAGGAAGGGCTTTGCACTTAACCTTTGCATCCTGCACGGTGCCCAGCAGGAGTCAGCATTCCATAGCATTGATGGAATCAATAGATGCTCAATAAGCATGTGCTGAATGATTAAGTGACTTGAGGAAAGGGGATGTAGAAGTATGATACTGTGGCAGAAGAAGAAAAGCACTAGAGGGTCCTTAAGTCTGGATGGAAGGAAGGCTGGGGGAGAGGAAGCTTGCAATGTGCTGCAAGCACAGGGGGCCTGCATCTAACCACCTGGGAGTGACAGGTTCAGAACCATCTCTCCTTTCCTCTGGAGAAGCGCTTCTCAGAATGTGATCCACTGGTGGAACGCGGTGGTCATACCTGTAATCCCACTACTTTGGGAATCTGAAGTGGGAGGATTGCTTGAGCCCAGGAGTTCAAGATCAGCCTGGGCAAAATAGCAAGACCCCATCTCTACAAAAATATTTTTAAAATTAAAAGTGTTTAAAAATATTAAAGGTGGTCCGCTGACCACTGTGTCAGAATCTCCTGGAGCACCTGAACTGAGCTTGCTGAATCAAAATCTCTGGAGTTGGGCCTGGGAATCTGAACTTTATGGAAGTTTCCAGGAGATTTTCAATGCATGTTAAAGTCTGGGAGCTATGTGGTGAAAGCTGCTGTGGAAGGGATTCCTGTGTTTCTCACCTGCTATGCTGGGGTAGTAGCAGTAACAGAAGTAGTAGCCACCATTAGCTGAGGGCGTATATGCATTGTCATGTGACCCTCCCAGCAGCCTTATGAAGTATTACTTTTCCTCTTACAGATGAGGAAACTGAGGTTCTGACAAGTTATTGAACTTGCCCCACATCATACAGCTAAAAGGTAGCATAGTCAGGACCGAAGTCCAGCTCGTACATATTACACTGTACTGCTCTGCTAGTTCCTTCTGCTTTCCTGGTGAGATGTTCCCCCTTGTGGCTAACTCAGGTCCCCCTTACTGTCCTTAGAGCCCAGCGCCTTGTCCTGACCTCAGGAGGAGAGAGCTGTCACCTCAACTGGCAATGGGCATGCGCTCCAGCCTGTGTTTTGGTGGAAATGCGCGAAGCAGAGGGACGGAGATTCTTGGGCAGAGAATCAGTTTGTTTTTATTGAAGGACCTCTGTGCCAAGTTCGGGTCTGGAGGTACCTCCTGCCTAGGACCCAGGGAGTTTAATGGCAGGGAGGAGAGGTCCTCCAGGTAGTGGCTCTGACCCTACCAGCCCAGCTCCCCACCCCTCACCCCTAACTTACATGTCAGCAGCTGTCACCTGCTCGACAGATGGGCCGACTGGCAGCACCTCTCCCTGGGCTGTTCCCAGATTGGCTTGGCTGTGGTCTGGCTGCCCCTAAGCTAGAACCATCTGTGCCCAAGAGAGACCCAACATTAGAGGAGAAGGGCAGACGGGGCTCTCACAGCCCCTCCAGGTCATGAGGAGAGAGCTTAGGACCTTGTGATGCTCACCACCTGCTGTGCCCAAATCGGGCACCTGAGAGCCAGGACAGAGACTGCAGGGGCAGCTCTACTTCCCCTGCAAGGGGCTTTCAGAGTCTTTTCCAAGGCTAAAATGCCACTTACTGGCCAAACACTGCCAGCCCGACCACACTTGTAAGCTGTCTTTTTTTTACCACTCTTTCTATCAGCAGAGCGCCCCCAGTGTCCTGCATGGCAGTTGGAGTCCTGGGAAACCCTCTGCTTGTTGGAAGGGAGGGGCTGAGCTGGCAGGGATAGGTCTGCCCCTGGTTCCATTCAGCCCTTCTTCTGGATTTATTTTCACAGCTGATTGAACTCATCACCTTTTTAATGAGGAAAACAGCCGGACTAAAAAGTTCCCTTAAAATGAAATCCAAGATCAGAAGAACAGGGACAGAGGTAACATGTGTGTAGAATTAGTTTGCTGTGCACTGGGAAAGGGGAGGGGTCCCTTCTACCAGGGAAGGCGACAGGGTGGTCAATTTCATGCCCTTCTGAGAATGCTGCAGCAGATTTGGTATTTGATACTCCAAAGTGGGAGGGGTGTTGTCATCCTCCCTCCATCCCTCAAAAAACTCATTCAGAAAGAGAGGCAGAGATTTTCTTGAGTCTAAAGGCCTCTGCCTCTGTGAAGGAGCCTTAAGCCGGATCCCCTAGGGATTGGGAAATTGAGAAGCGCTCCAATCTGGCAAGCATTTAAGTTCAATCCGTCTGTGTCCCAGCTTTTAGGAAGGGAAAATCGGCCACTTCATACTCTTTCTACCTAGACCTCCTGACTTCACCAGGAGCAGGGTTCAGGGGGCCGCACACTAGCAGGGGCAAGAGGAGGGTGCCAGCACCCTGAATCGGGAGGGGCTGACACATTTTGAGCAATCTGGCCACTCCTTTTTTAAAGCATTTGGCTGTGCATTTCCCTGGGAAATGGGGACTTTTAGGGGGAAAAAAAAACTAATAAAAAAATCCGACCACTGCATTGCAGTGCCTCTGAGATTGGTGCAGGCTGCTCAGCTGCTGTCTGAGGCACACATACGCCACACATACTCACAGCCTGCACCTAGGCCCCTGGTCTTCTTACCCCCTCTGGCAGCTGCTGTCATAGCCTGGGGGCCAGAGGCAGGGAGGGGGCCCCAGCCATCCTGCCACCCAGCTCTGGACTGGCCCAGGACAGGATCCAAGAGGCATCAGTAGAGGCAAAGGTGGGGATTTCTGACCCAGGGAGGGGACATGTGGCCAGGCCTGGCTGGCTTCCTGGTCTGTGGCTTTGCTGCCTCTACTGCCCTTGCCACACACTCTGGTTATTGCCACCATTCAGGGCACTTTTAGCTGAAACCTGCACAGTCCCATTCCTGGCACCATCCAGTGCAGATGCCCTCATCATTTTTTCCTTTTTCTCTCCAAAAAAGGGGCCAGGAAGCTTTGTCATCCACCCACTCCAGTCTCCCAGCTCACAGAGCCATGGAATATCAGAGCCGAAAGGGCCCTAAGAGATCATCTAGTCCAATCCTTTTAGTTTATTAATAAGGAACCTCAGACCCAGAGAGGAAAGGTGACTTGCCCAAGGTCACTCAGTGAGCTCTGGGCAGAGCTGATCCTACAGCGTGGGCCCTGAGGTGGCACAGAAAGTGCTTTGAAACATGCTGAGCGAACCCAAGTGAGAGGGTCCCCAGGAAGGGGCTAGTGACTTCCTGCTGATTGAATAATGAATTCATTGATTAGCTGTTCAAGGCGGCCAAGAAGATGCAGGATCAGCATTACGTCCCCAGCAAACATACCCTGAGCTCCCCCCAGGGCCCTGGCCCCACTCTACCCCTCTGCTTTCACCCTCCAGGAGCCCTCTACCCACCTGCTGGCTTCCAGTGCTTGTCAAGGACAGTGAGAGGATCCCAGAGCTGTTGTCTGTGCTGACTGCACTCAGTTTCTGGACCCAGGTGCTGACACCAGGGGAGGGAGGAGGCCAAGCAAGGGGGGATCCCTTACATCTCTCACCCCAGGAGCCAGGATCCCCAAGGTGATCTCACAGCTCTCCAGTGTGAGGGAGGAGAGGGGAAATGCAGTGATCACCACACCAACATTTTCCAGCTCACAGTGCTGCTCCCTGACTGCTCCCTCCCTGACTTCTCCCAGAGCCTTGTGGTAGCCCCCAGTCACTGCATGCCTTCCCTTCAAACGCCTGAGAAGCCAGGAGCAGCTTCTGTCCAGGGTCCTGACCCCACCTCCCAGGGAAATGGACTTCAGGTCTCACTGGGAGGAGAGAGAATCATAGGTGGAGAAAGAGGCCCACTTTGGATCTTGGGCATCTCTTCTAAAGGCTGCCCTGAGGACTCTTCTGGTGGGTTGCTCTAAAGACCATGGTGAACGTGGCTCTTGTGTGGGTGTGTTTGGACTGGCTGTGCCAGAGACTGGACCCAGTGAAAAGGCTTCTGTGCCATGACCATGATGAGGTTGGCCCAGCCTCAGTCTGACCTGGAATTTGGACAATTGGCTTTTATGTAGGGTGTGCTGTACTTCTCTGGACATCCCATTTTAAAAAGGACACAGACAAACTGAGGCTTGCCCAGAAGAATTTGGCCAGGAGGGCAGAGGCAGTGGAAAACACTGGAACAAAAGTGGAGAGATCAGTTTGGATTAGACAAAGGCACCCAGGGAAGCCATGGTGGCTGCTTCCAGAGAGCTGGAGAGTGGTCCTGTCTTCTGAAGGGCTGGACTCTGGCAGTGGAAGCCACAGGGAGAGAGATTTTAGTTCAAGATAAGGAAGTCCACTGTAACTCTTAAAGATGTCCAAACAGTGGGAAGAGCGTAATGTGGTGGGTTGCCTGTTGCTGGAATGTTCTAGCAGAAGCTGGTTCGGGAATTCCTGCATGAAGCAGGAGGTTGGGCTGGGGATAGCTAAGTGGAAACACCAAGGAAACTTACCTATGTCATGGCTGTGACACGGGGTTGGGCCCTCCACGTATGTGTGGTATGTCGAACTTAACATGTGGTCCAGCACATCTAAGCTTCACACCATCCTTGCCAAAAAGGGCATTATTTCCTGCTTTTATAGATGACACAATGAGCCTTAGAGAGAGGTTAAAGACATTTCCCTAAGGCTGTCCACTTGGGAAGCAGCAGTTGGGACTTGAACCCAGGTCTGTCTGGCTCCTGATCCCTTGGTCTTTGCACTCTACTATTCTTGGCTCCAAGTTTCAGGCTCACAGGGCCCAGACAGAGGCTTGCACCACTCCTGCTTTGAGTCTAAAAATCAAGAAGATAGGGGAGCCAAAGCCCTCGGGGGCTGAGGATCTGGAGTTTTGGGAAATTTCTACTTACCTTGCAGTCCAACAGCAATGACCAGCAGGGGACCCCAGAGTTCAGCCTCTAGGTTACCCTGACCAGGCTGATGCTCCATGGCTGACTGTTCTGATTGGAGCATGTGATCGTTTGTGCTTGTGTGCATGCATGCAAGTGTGCATATTTGCACATGTGTGTGTGTGCATTCCAAAGCCCACTCTCCCACCAGTGCTGCATGCTCACTCTCACCTCCTTTCTCACAGGCATGGCCTGTTCACCCCCTCCTCTCTGCACACAATAAGCCACACTTTCTGGTCCTTATTTCTTGGCCTGGGGTCACACCTGTTGCTGCTCAGACAGGGAAGCCCCCCTCTCCTATCTGGCCCAGGACTTTCTGCCCCAAGCAGGCTCACTCACTCCATGGTCACCTTGCGTGTGATCACCCTTCCCTGTGTTCCCCCTGCCAGCATCACAGTGCAGCCCTGGACCAGTGGAAGGACATCAGAGATCCACATTTTCTAGTCTTTGCCACCCATGACACAGATGAAAGGTGACTGGTACTCCTGGGGTCCCTCAGACCCTCCCTTAGCCTCACAAACACATGCCCATTTCTTTTAGAGAGACAGAACCTGGAAGTGAGAACATGTCAAGCAGGATTGTGCAACCCCTGCCACTCACTGCAGGACCCTAGGGACACTGTTTAACTTCTCTGAGCCCCAGTGTCCTGTTCTGGAAAACAAGGATAGGAACACCTCTCCCGCAAGGGTCACGTATGTTTGGCACATAAAGACCCAGCACAGTGTGTAGCTAAATGGTGGTGTTCCCTTGCGCCTGAATTAATGGTTGTGTCCCCTTGTCCCTGAAGACTCTCAGGCAGTTGATCAGCTGTCGGCTCAACAGTAGATAAAGAAAATGGAAGGAACTTAAATGACTCTGAGATTAAAAAAAAAAAAAAAACCAGAACAAAATGACATTGTAAAAATGAGGTATGTTTCAAGTCTGCTAGGGATGAGCCTGCAGTGAGTAATTCTGGGCTTCCTCAAGGCCTGTCCTGGGCTCACATCTCTGGCTGTCCGAAATGGCCACACCCTTCAGCTTCAACTGCCTCCTCTAAGCAGATAACTCACAAATGTGAATCTTCAGCCCAGACCCCTCCTCTAAGCCTGCTTGCTCACCGATCTGCATGTTCAGTGACTCCACTTTGACACTTCTAAGGCATCTCAACACCCAATTCATGCTCTTACCCTCTTGTTCACTCCTGGTCTGACTCTAGGGAATTATATCGCAGTGAGTGACACCCCCATTTGGCCCATAGTACAAGCCAGGAGCTTAGGAGTTGCTCTTAGTGCCCCTTCATCCTCTCCCCTCACATCCAACCCAATACCAAAGCCAGTCACTTTCTTCTCTTCTTTCTTGAACGCTCTGCCTCTTCTCCAGCAGCCTGGGCCAGCCATTAGCATCTCTCACCTGGATTATGCAGAAGCTGGTCACTCTGCCTGGAATGCACTTCCCTCCTCACTGCCTAGTTAATTTTGACCCAGCCTTCAAGCCTCAGTTCAAGGGCCACTCCCTCCAGGAAGCGGTCCTTGAGCTCCCTGAGAGGTCTGAGTCCGTCTATTTTAGAGCACCATCCCACACTCCATAGTGCTGGTTGTAGCACAGATCTGATATGTGTGTGTGTGTGTGTGTGTGTGTGTTGGGCGGGGGCAGGGGTCAATGATGAGTGTCACCTCTCCAAGTAGGAGGAACACCCCATGAGGTCACAAGCTTGTCTGCTTTTGTTCATCATTAACTCCCTGATGCTGAGAACAGCATTTGACACATGAATTAACAAAAGATTGTTGAATGGATGAATGAATTGGCAGGAGTGAGTCTGGAGTCAGGTTTTGCACTTGGGCGGAGAGGCTGGAGGAAGGCGTTCTGGTGCCTTCAAAGAAACAGGGCTGGCCTAAGTGCAGGCACTGCAGGTGGAGGCAGCTATCACAGGCTCAGAAAGTGGGTCTGCCAGGGAGTGTGGGCAGCAGAGTTGCAGTGGAGAATGTGCCTTCTTGGGTCACGTGACTAGGAAACTATTAGTCCTCGGGAGCAATTAGTTAAGTTAATTAGCCCATCCATTTAAGCAGCAGCTAAAGCAACGGGGCCTGAAGACCGTTTGGGGAAAGACACTCAATTATTTGCACCAATGTCACCCTAATTTCCCCAGTAAGCTCAGCTGTGGCTGGGCAAGGGAAGAGACTTGAACACTCAATTAATTTCCTCTGTTTGGGGCCTGGAGTGGGAGGGGTAGAGGGACCTGGGCAGGAGGGTTGGCTGAAAGCAGGCTGCCAGGGCCCTTGAAGCCCCAGTGGCCACCTTCAGACTTTGCATCTCTCATTGACCCTTCTGATCAAGACATAAGTTTTTCAGGCCCCAGGGATGTCACTCCAGAGAGAGGATAACTTAGTCAAGGTCACACAGCAAATTAGTTCTAGGGACAGACCTAGAACCCAGGCTCCCAGCCTCTTCAACCAGGACCTCCTCTTCAAGGAAAGAAAAGAAGAGGTGCAGAAATCACTGTGGTGACCCACAGAGGTCCAGCGGGTTGCAGCCATGTAGTCACACAGCATAGCTCTCCTAGAGAAGCATGCAGTGGTACTTGCCTCCATCGCGGGACGCCAGCGCCCAGTCTCTGTTTCCCTGTCTGGAAAATGAGGCCAGTGTTTGTGGGGAGTGGACTTGGAGATACCACCATTCCCTATTCCCAATCTCTGGGGATGGTCTGTGGGCATACAGGTTCTGGTCTCTTTTTGACCCTCATATGAGGTCAGCAGTTAAGACAGGCATCTACTATGTGCACAGACTGTGCTTGATGCTTGGGGTGGGGTGGAGTGGGGGTAACTGCCAAGGTATGGGACAAGTCCCCTGTGGTAGTACAAGCAAAGTTACTGGAGAACAGTACCAGCCGGTGCATAGTGACATGCTGAGCTGTGTGTCTGTGAGGACAAGTCAGTCAGGTGATGAGTGAGGAGATGGATTTAGGGGGCTTCGAGGGAGAACTAAAGACTCTAGGTAAGTGTGTGAACCTATAGGGAAGTATGAATCTATGCAGGAATATGAGGATGCAGATGGGCTGGAGGGTTCGGGGGTTCCATGTTGGGGACAGAGAAACGAGAGTTGGAGTGATCAGGTGAGGCCATTTGGAGAAGGGCCTTTTGTCTGGGTGTAGCTGGAAAAGGTGACAATCGAGATTTTCAATGAAAATAGTGGCATGAGATGTCAAGCCGCTCATGCAAAAAGACAAGGAAAAACTTACGCTATCAGGGAGGGGCATTCTTTCCATGGGCTGCTGAGCTGGGGGACTTGCGTGAAAGGCTAGGTTGGGAGGAAATCCAAACTCTAAGGGGCGGGGCGGGGGTGGGAAGGAAAATGATATACATCAAAGGCCAACTCAGGCTCTAGGCACTGTGCTTTAAATGGGTTATCTTAGGTGAATTGGTGATGAATGTTCCTTAAGAAAATGAAACTGGAGCTCATCTGGAGCTCAGAGAGTTTAAGTAATTAATCCAAGTCACACAGTTAGCACAAGGCAGAGCCACGATTCTGGGTCTGATTTTGAATCCAGGGTCTTTCCACCAAAGCAGTCCCCTCACCCTTGGCTACATGGAGAACGACTGATGCCTGGACCCCTCCCAGGATAGCTGAGGGAGTCTCTGGGAGATGGGGCTGGGCGCCTTTCCTTTAAGCTCCTCAAGTGTCTCTGTTGGGCAGAGAAGTTGAGAGGGCCCAGCAGCAAGCTGCCTCCTGCTTTGGTCCCCAGCTTCCAGCTGTTGCATCACAGGGGACTGAGTTCCTGTCGCTGTGTACTAACTCCATTACTGTCAAAGATGCAGGAGGTAGGGAAGACACATTGGTGCTCTAAAGTTGATCTGGGACAGGCCTCCTGTCCTCTTACAGAAAGGCAGGTGCCCAAATTCAAAGGGAGAGGTGAGAGATGAAGAACAGTGAAGACAAAGGCTGAATCCACTGACCCCTTGCTTGTCACCCCCACCCCAGATCCATGCATGACCCCAGGAGTTCCTCTTCTACCATCACCACAAGCCTTGACGTATGTTTATTTCTCCCCAGGGAGCCATCCTCAGATGCCACTCACCCAAGGCAAAGGGACGATGGCTGTTCCCTCAACAGATGCACATGCGGCTCCTCGGGCCCCTTCCACTGGCATCAGCCACCACCAACTCTCTGCAGAGGAAACAACTCTCCCAGAGATAGTTGAATGGTTGGCTGTGATAGGCACCATTTCAGACTTGCCGTGTGACTTATTTAGACGGAGTCTCGCTCTGTCACCCAGACTGGAGTGCAGTGGTACGATCTCGGCTCACTGCAACCTCCACCTCCCGGATTCAAGCGATTCTCCTGCCTCAGCCTCCCAAGTAGCTGGGACTACAGGCGCACGCCACCATGCCCGGCTAATTTTGTATTTTTTGTAGAGACGGAGTTTCTCCGTGTCGTCCAGGATGGTCTCGATTTCTTGACCTCGTGATCCGCCTGCCTCGGCCTCCCAAGGTGCTGGGATTACAGGCGTGAGCCACTGCAGCCGGCCGCTGTGTGACTGATTTAAATATATTCTTCAGCTTTCCGATTCTGTAAACTGGGTAGAATAATATCTGAATGGAAACTTATACCTGAAGGCTTTAGGAAAAAGAAAGATTGTTTAGGAGCCTTTTGTAACTTCTTAGGCTGTGAGGTAATAACTATTGATAGATAGGAATGTGCTGAGGTGGAAAGAATGAACCAGCATGTGAGTCCAATAGTCTGGAATCAAATCCAGTCACTGCCATGTGTGAGGTTCTTAACATCTTCAGAGCAAGTTTTCCTGTACAATTTATGAGTCAATGAATTCCATGTCTTCTGTCCAACCTCCTTTCTGAGCTCCAGGCCCACAATTCTAGGGGCCTGCTGGACATTTCCTCCTGGATGTGGCTCAGGCTCCCAAACTGATCATGTCCCAGGCTGATCTCCTCACTCCCACCCGCCGCTGTGCTTCCTCTCTTGGTGACTGACGTCCCCGTCCTTCCCGTTCCACAAGCCAGAGATCCAGAAGTCACCCTGAACTCCTCTCTATTCCTCACGCCCACCCCCAATTAGCCACACGGTGTGGAGTCTTGTTTCTAGATGAGCACATCCATCCCTTCCTTCCCACTCCTATGGCTCCTCCATGGTGCAGACTGGTATTAGCTTTCCCTTGACTTACCGCAACACCCCCTCTCTGCCAGTGCCCTGCTTCAGGCCTTCCACTGTGCCCATTGCCTGTGTGGGCAGAAGCCCCACCCCCTTAGCCCGGCTTGCAAGGCCCTTCGCATCCAGGCTCCAATGCCCCTCCCACCCCACTCCCGGCCCCTCCTTCCCACTCTGCCCGGTGCCTCCAGGCGACGTGCCCAGTGTCCTCCTGCTTCCATGCTGGAGCACTAGATGTTCCCTTTGCCAGGAACACCGCCTTTCCTTGGGATCGGATCAGAGGTGTACTTACTTCAAGAGCCAGTCAGAAGCCATCTTCTCCGACTGTTCCTTCATCCTCACCCCCGTGGAGGCTCCAAGGGCTGTGGCTCCACGGGCTTTTGTGCATACCTGCTATTTTCCCCATGCTGCACTGTTATCTGCTTATGTGCCTGTCTCCCCCAGCAAACTTTCAAACTCTTGTGGGCAGGGATTGTGTCCTACAGCACTCTGTATCCCAGGGCCAGGCAGAGTGCAGGGCACATAGTATGTATTCAATAAAAAACATACCATAGCCAGGTATGGTGGTATGTGCCTGGAATCCCAGCCACTCAGGAGGCTGAGGTAGGAGAATCACTTGAACCCAGGAGGCAGGGGTTGCAGTGAGCCAAGATTGTGCCCCTGCACTCCAGCATAGGAGATAAGAGCGAAACTATGTCTCAAAAAAAAAAAAAAAAAAAAGCATATGAAATGAATGTTTGGCAGAGGGATCTTTGCTGGATCCTCTCTCCCCAAAGACCCAGCTACTCTGGAAGAAATGTACACATAGGCATGCCCCTTATATATGTGCCCAGCCAGTAGGTGGCAGTGGAAGTGTCACTGCATGCAAGCACATGACCCTTTCTGGGGTCCTCTGAGGCAGGCTGGAAACCCTGGCTCACAGGTGGGCAGGAGTACCTGTAACACGGGGCTCACCCAGGTAGATTCCTCAGACTGCAGTCTACATACCCACAGATAGGGGAGTTGATTATTTGGGCTTCTTGGATTCTCTGGGAAGATCCTCTGAGCCCAACCACAATTTTCTTTTCCTCTTCCGGGGCCCTCTGCCAAACATCTGTTCTTAGATGGCCTACATGTCTGGCTTGAATCTAGAGAGGACTTGGAATCGCTCCCTATGTCCGGAAAAAGCCCTTACAGAGGGGATGGAGAAGATCTGTGCTTTTGTGCAGGGAAGACTGGAGCTGGACTGACAGCAGCCTGGGAGACTGAAGTTAGCTGTGTGGTCTTGGGCAGGTCACATCACTCCCCAGAGGGTGGATGGGTTTTAGCGCCCCACAGACCAGCGCTTGAATCCTGGCTCTGGCATTTCCCAGCTATGCAGACTAGGGCAAGTCATTTGCATTTTGGGGGCCTCAGTTTTCCCAGCTGTGAAATGGGGACAAATACCAGTTTCATGAAGTAGTTACAGGGATGAGGTAGGACCCAAATGTCTACAACGCTGTTCAGTTTATGGCTGAGAAAGGAGGGCACCTGTATCAACTGGCAAGGCATATAGCACAGGGTTTTGGAGTGCGGCTTCAGGAGGCAATGATGAGGTTCAGATCCTGCATCTTCCCATCTCTAGCTGTGTGACCTTGGACAAGATATTATATCTCTCTTTACCTCAGTTTTCCCATCTTGAAACTAGAAATAAGAATAATCCTTTCTCCTAGAGTTGTTGTAAGTATGAAGTAAATAAATTCATGTGAAACCCTTAAAATAGTACCTAGCACATAGTAAGCATGAATGTGTGCTTCCTGTCACCATTGCTGTCAGCCTCATCAATATCATCATCTCAACACTTGAATTGCATTAACTCTAGGCACCTACCTGCTCTTGCAGGAAATCTTGTCTCCTCCGGATCTGCTTCATACCAGCATGTGATCTGGGAGACCCGCAAAGCTCACGTACATACCCTCATACTGTCTGGGCTGCCACTTGATGCTGGTTTCAATGTCCCCAGTTCCTCTGGCACCGCCACTGTCCAAAGCTGCTGCATGGCCTCTGATGCCTGGGCCCTGCTCCTCCTGCTGATGTGCCTGGCTGTCAAGGCTTTCAATCTTCTGCAGCCTTAGCTGCTCAGCAGCTTCTTTCAAAGAGAGAATGAGAACAGTCCCTCCCTAGGTGATGTGATCATTGGAGGGGCAGAGTCTCACAGCAGGTTGCTTGGGCCTTGAAGTGTTAGATTTAGTGAGCTTGCTCTCGAGACAGCTCTTTCATTCTACACACAGCCACTCCTCTTCCCAGGATCGCTGGGTCAGACAAGGTCAAGAGCCAGCCACTCTGCCCAAGCTGGAGGGTCTCGCTGTCTGACCTCAAGCCCTGTTGTGCAGACTCACTTGTTTTGTCAGCTTAATTCTTTCTTTCTTTCTTTTTTTTTTTTGAGACGGAGTCTCGCTCTGTTGCCCAGGCTGGAGTGCAGTGGTGCGATCTCGGCTCACTGCAAGCTCCGCCCCCCGGGTTCACGCCATTCTCCTGCCTCAGCCTCCCGAGTAGCTGGGACTACAGGCGCCTGTCACCACGCCCGGCTAGTTTTTTGTATTTTTTAGTAGAGACGGGGTTTCATGGTGTTAGCCAGGATGGTCTCAATCTCCTGACCTTGTGATCCGCCCGCCTCGGCCTCCCAAAGTGCTGGGATTACAGGCTTGAGCCACCGCGCCCGGCCAGCTTAATTCTTTCTTTTTGACAATAACCCCTACTTAACAACTGCCAGAAACCTCTCTATATGTCTGAAGCCTGGCTGTGAAAACACTTCAAGTTTTTCCCCCCAGGGACTCCTCTTTAGCTCCCAGGTAACCCAGTGGATGCAAATCCATACTCTGGAAGATGGATGCCAGCAGACGCCTTGGGTTTGAGGTATGCATCTCAGTCTCAGCTGCAACCCATCCTGGATGCCTTGCCCCATGCAACATGTATAAACTGCCTGGTACATAGCAGGCACTAAATAACCAGTAGGTTTTGCTTTTTTTTTTTTTAATCAGTTTCCTCATCTGCAAAGCAGAGATAATAGAAGTTATAGGCTCACACCTGTAATCCCAGCACTTTGAAAGGCCAAGGTGGGCAGATGGCTTGAGGTCAGGAGTTCAAGACCAGCCTGGCCAATATGGTGAAACCCCATCTCTAGTAAAAAATACAAAAATTAGCCAGGCATGGTGGTGCATGCCTGTAGTCCCAGCTACTTGGAAGGCTGAGGCATGAAAATCGCTTGAACCCAGGAGGTAGAGGTTGCGATGAGCCGAGATCACACCTCTGCACCCCAGCCTGGGCAACAGAGCAAGACTCCGTCTCAAAACAAATAAGCAAACAAACAAAACAGCTAACATTTACTGTGCCCTTATTATGTCCAGATGATGTTCTAAGTTTTTTACATGTATTAACTCATACAGTATTCACAATGATTGTATGAGGTGAATACTGTTTCTGTTCCATTTTATGGATGAGGCATAGGGTGTGAAGTGCCTTGACCAAGGTCGCACAGCTGCTAAATGGCAGAACCAGGATTCTACTCCCAGTGGTGTGGCTTTAGAGCCTGTATTTGAACCATCATGGTATCCATGCTAATGCTCAGAATTACTGTGAGATCCAATGATTCCATGTCTTATGGCTCTATACAAGCACTAAGAGCTGCTGCTCCCATGGCTCAGTGATTTGGAGGGGGTGGGAGGAGGGGGAGGAGGAGCAGGGAGACGGTCTCTCTTAGCACTAGTGATGGTCATGGTAGTGACTGCAGGATTTAGAGGCTCTTTGCAGAAATCTAGTTGCTGCGTTTCTAGAAGGGAATACTGAAAGCCATTATTTTGTTTGGACAGGTCTGAAGTGGGGAGGGAACTCGGTCAAGGTGAAGAACTACATCAGCTTCTCAAGCATCCTCTTCTCTCCCTTCCCTTCTTCCTCTCTCACTCCTCATTCAGCTAGGGCCTGGGGGCAGGGCTGGGGTTTCCAGGAAGGCTGCCTTCACACTGCCCAGGCGGTCTGCCTCAGCTACTATTGTAGGGTTCGGCTGCTGGGGGTGCTCATGGAATATGGCTGGGGGGAAGGGGCCGCCAGCCTCCCAAGCAGCAGCCTTCACTAAGGCCTAGATCGCTCAGAGAGAAAGGAGGACACCTGAACAGCCACAGAAAACTGGCCCAGGAGACTGCAAAAGTACTCTTTGAGGCACCTCTTCCTAACATGACCCTTCCCTCTACAGGCCCTGCAAACATATGGGCAACAGGAGCCTGATCCTGCAGCGCTGGCTTAGAGCCCAGAGTTCCAGGGCAGCTCCAGCATTTCTGTAGAGGAGGGGTTTAGGAGTTGCCATCTCATTGGAAGGGAGGTAAGGGGCCTTTATTTTAGTCTGTGGACTTATTTGGAGGTGACTTTGGGGAGGATGCTGATAGAGATCATGAAGGAGGGTAAAGTCTCCCCAACCCTACCCTGGCCACCATGGTTCTGCCAATGCCTGCTACCACAACTCCAGGCCTGGGGTTTGTTCATGCTGACACCTGAGGCCAACCCAGGGACAGTGCAGAGAATCCTGTGCTTGGACTACGGACCTGGAGAGGCAAAGCCTTGGTGGGGACGAACTGGCTTCAGCTGCTGTCCACCTTGTCCAGTAAGCCTAGAGGGAGAAGTTAGGATTTCAGGAGCCACCAAGTGAGGTGAGGCTACGGAGGAGACAGAGTTGGGGGTCAGGGAGGGGAGGGATAGTTAGAACCCTGGGGGAGAAGGCTGAGGGTGGAGTAAGAGGCTCCTTCCCTTATTCCTTCAGCCCTCTGTCTTCGCCAGCAAGGCCAACACTGCTATGCCACGAATGGCACTGCACTAGTCTCTTTATATACATTATCCCATTAATCCTTACAAAAAGTCTGTTTTATAATCAAAATCCCCATGTCGCAGGTGAGAAAGTTGAGGCGTAGAGAAGTTATGCAATTTGCCTGTAGTCATACAGCATACAGAGGCAACACAAGGATTTGAGGATGCAGCATTTGAGGTGTTTACTGAGTGCCTACCCTGGGCCAGTAGGCTAGGTGAGCAGGGTCCTTGCCCTCCTGGAGCTTACAGTCTAGTGTTGGAGACTAGAACAAGGAAGGATAAGTGTGATGAGGGCTGCAGAGGAGAAGCACAGGGCACACAGGGAGAGGGGTCAGGTAACTGGGACTGGCAGGATGGAGGGGGTTGGCCTGGTGTAGTGGGGTGTGGAGGACAGCATGTACAAAAACTCCGCAGCAGGAAGGAGCATAGCCCTTTGGGCCCTGCAAGGAGACAGTGAGGGAGTGGGCAGCGCCAGGTGAAGTTGGAAGGTGGGTAAGGGCTGCATCTAGAGATGCTGGTGCAGGAAGCCTGAAAAGGTAGGATGGACAGTGAGGACCTAAGGAGCACCTGGGGAGGAGGGCGGAGCTCGAGATATACACCCAGCCTACGTAGACTCACAAGACCCAGCTCCATGCCCTAACCTACGTCAGGACCTTGGGTGAGTCATCCACCCTTTGGGGGTTCCCTGTGCCTCAATGGAGTGAAGAATTATCCCTTCCTCACCCTGCTGCCTCCTGGGGAAGTCAATAAGAATCAAGTGAAATTAAGACTGTCAGGCTGTCATTGTCATCCCTATCAGGGGAAGGGTCCTCTGAGGCCTGAGGGGGCTCCGAGTGAAGCACAGCTGTGTTTTCTCCAGGGACTCACCGTGTTTCCATCCTCCCCTATTCTGGCCCAGCCTCTGCCTGTGCAAATGTCACCCGATCCTTCCACATGCCATCAGAATTCCACTTCTGCCCAAGAGGGGAAGGGGCACATTGGAGGCAGCATAGACATTAAACACGGTATTTTCAGAAGGAGCAGACATAACCTTAGAGAACTGCTTTATTTTCTGTAATTAGACTTTATTTTACTGGAGGCAGCTTTGCGTAAGGCTCAGGCGTCTCTTGGTCCATTTTATCAGAAGGAACTCTGAGGGTCATTTCATCCATCCCTTTTCATCCAGCAGCACTACATTCCAATCGTGAAGGCATAAGCTTTCCCTGTCAAGCAGGATGCTGCCCCAGACCCTTAGCATCAGGAAATCCCAAAGTCAAACCTGCATCCAGCCTGCTGAATGAAATTTCAGTCCCATCCTCCCTCCCTCCTAGCAAAAGAAGCTTTGGGGGAGATTTCACAAAAGAAGCACTTCTCTCCCCAGGGAGAAACCGAAGAAGAGCAGCAGGTACTGCTCTTCAGTCTGCATACTCATCTCAGGTGACAGGTCCCCTCCTCGATGTGAGGTGGCATGATGGGAGTAGGTTACGGGAGTGTACCAGAGTAGGGGAAAACCCTGGTGCCCTCCTGCTGAGCATCTGACCTTGAGCCCTTTACCCCAGGTCCCGTTTTCCATTTGAAGAACAGTGAGGGGTCAGCAGACCTGACTAGAGGGTCTCAGGCATGGGTCCTCTCCCCCAGCCCACACATGAACACACACACACACCCTTCCCAACACCCAGGTATGCAGATGCACACTCCCCCACAGGACCAGCAGCCCGGAAATCCCTGAATCAGCTTTTCTGCAGTCCAGGGTCTGTGACAAGCGAGCTGCTGCCATTCTGAAGAGAGGCTCCAGCCCAGCCAGGAGCAGCGGGTGCTGCAACACTGCAGTCCCAGGCTTCAGGAGTGAGGTGTATGTCCTGGGGCGGGGGATGCCTAGAGGAGGGGAGGAAGGGGGATTCACTGCGGGTATTGGGAATTTCCCAGTTCCCCACACTCTGTGGGGATGAGAAGCCGTGGAAAGCCCTGAATGACTGTCCCCCCAACACACATGCACACAGGATTTTTGTGTGTGTGGGGTGGGGGGGTGAGGAATGTCACCTCCTGGGTCAAACACCTAACTTGAGTCCTGGTCCTGAGTGTGCAGAGCAGAAGGCAAACAGAAAGCAGCGGCATGGAGGGTGAAGGAGAGGTTGAGGGGAGAGGGCGAGGATAGGGTGGAGCTGGGTCAGGGGTGGTTAATGGCCAGACAGCAGCAGAAATTCCACCTGGCCAGCTGGGGCCCCGAGGTGAGGTTGAGGGGACTGAGGGTGCGGCCCAAGGGTGAGACTGAGGCACAGGAGTGCTGCCCGGGCTCTCCGTCCTCCCTGCCCCTTTCTGGTGCTCACAGTGGGTGTCAGCCTCGCCTTCCCAAGTGGGAAAAAGCAGAGCTGCGGAGGTGGGAGGTGTTGGGTCCATGGCAGAGCCCTTCTGCTGGGTTCCTATCTGGGAGCAGGCAGAGGGTCCTGTGCCAGCAGACGCTCTTCCTCCTCTCCCCCAACCCTGTACCCCTCCATCCCCCTTTCTCCCCTCTCCAGGTGGCCCGTGAAGAGCCCTGGCACCAGCCTTGACCTCACCCTCTGGGACAGACTGAGGCTGGGGACCGCGGGCTGCCGGAGTCCTCCGGGCGAACTCCCCAGCTCCCCTTCCCCTCCAGCGTCTGCCTTTTGTTCCATCTCTCTTCTTCTCCCTCCCTTCTCTCCCTTGACTCAGGAAAACCTTCATCCGTATCTCCTGAAGCAAATCGTTTCCCTCCCACCCCCGCCCGCACACCATTCCCTACAGCCAGGGGGTCCCCTCCCTGGTGTCCCCTCCCCCCAGCCAGTTCCCGGACCTGAGAGGCTGTAAACTCAAGGCTGGCGGGTGGGGTGGGGAGTGTCGCAGGAGTGCACGGAGCTGGCGGGGACTCCTCCGCAGAATCGGGGGAGTCCCGTAGGGCTCCAGGGGCGCGGAGCCGGCCCCGCCCTCCCCAAACTTCTGTAGGGCCGCGCCAGTTTAAACCCCTCTCCCCCAGCCTAGTCCCTCCCGCACACACCTCCCCTTCCCCTGTCGCCCGTTTCCTCCTCCGCTGGCAGTCCGGACTGGAGAAGGGGGGTGTGGGCGCGCGGAGGCGGCCTCTCCCGCAGCGGGGATTGCCTGGGGCGGGGGGCCCTGCGTCGCGGTTTGCGGGGATCGCCCTCGGAGGGGACGCGCGTGCTGTGTGCAGGCGGATGTGAGGAGCATCTCAATTGGCGGGCGGGGGAAGCGGGATCAGGTTGTTACTACTGCAGAGAGAGAGGAAGAGAAGAGAGAGAGGGAGAGAATCGCGGGAGCGAGGGCCGCAGCGGCAGGGCCGGCGGGGAAGTGGGAAGAGGGACCTGGACTTCAGGACCCCAGGCGTCCCCGCCCCCGCCCTCTCCACCAGCGCAGGCTGAACGCGCCCGGAACGTCCCAGGGTAAGAGGGAACCCCAGGCAGGGCACCCCACGAGGGCAGCCAGTAGTCCCGAGCGAAGCCGCGCCTCGATCGACAGTGGCCACCCTTAGGGCCTGGGGCGCGGGCAGACGCGGGGTCGCCAGACAGGGACACCCCGACTTTTGGGGCTTGGCGCTCACGGCGGGATAAACTAAGTACAGGACTGAGTCCTTGGTGGGAACTGTAATCCGGAAATCCATGGGCGTCGGAATTACCTGGCTAGATCCGGGGGAGGTGTCCTGAATTATCTCGGGAACCCCTCGCCCGCAGCCAGTTTCTCCCCTCGGAGAGCCAGGGTCCAACGCGGAGAGAAGGCAAGAGAAGCTGCGGTGTCTTAGTGCTGGGACCGGGGACCTGCGGGGAAGCGAAGGCGCCTCGCCGCAGAGAAACCGTGGGAAGGGCGTGGGGAGGTGCATGAAGTGGGCGTGCGGGGAGAAGTGGGTGCGGGGCGCGTGGGACCCCGCCGCGCCTGCTTCGCTGAGGAGCTGGAAGACCACGCTTGCGCAACACTGGGGAGCCCCTAGCGCAGAGTGGGGTGTGCCGGAGGCATCCGCGGTGCGCAGGGCTGGCTGCCTTTCTGAGCCCCCCGCCTTGCCGCAGCCGTCCAGAGTTGGGATGCGCGGCTGCATTTTCCACCCCTTCCTCTCCCAGGAACTTTCCCACACTTTGACACGCACCACGGCTCTGTGCATTGGAGGAAGCAGGCTCCCGGGGATCCTGGCAAGCTTGCAGAGACCCGGGCGGGCGATGGGAGGGGGCAGCTAGGCAGTGGAAACAGCGTCCTACTCGGTTTGCAGTGTGACCTTGGACAAGCCGCTGCACCTCTCTGAATCTCAAGATGATGGAGGCGCATGGTGCCCAAGACAGGAATGGGGACGAGGTGGGGGAGGGTGCGTGGGGGACAAGCTCATGGGCATGCCTGCCCGAGCCTCTACCTGGGAATCGCTGCCTTTGGTCACTGGCCTTTCTTAAGTGAGTTCAGTGCTCACTTCCTGAGCAGGGGGTGGCAAGGTGGAGCTGTGAACCCAGCGCCCCAGGGAGAGTCCGAAAGCTTCCATTCTGACCTGTCCTGTGACCTTGGGCAACTCACTGACCCGCTCTGGGTCTCAGTATCTTCATCTGGAAAATGGAGTTTGGAATTTAAGGTATCTGAAGTTTCTCCCAGCCCTAACACCCTGCCGGTGTCACCCACTGAAAAGATGGGGGTGGGGTGCAGCTGGGTAGAATGACCTAGCCTCTGGGAAGACTGTAGCTCCCCTACTGCACCCCCCATCCCAAAGTAGCAGGGCTGTGACACCCTCAGCCTGTTCATTGGTCATCTCTCCCCACTCTCAGAATTCAGCTGATGGGGAGAAAGGCTGGCTTTCCGGCATTACACATCCTCTTTGCAGAGGATGGATTCTTCCCTGGGGAAAGGTTCGCTGTGACAGATAGATGACCATAGGTTAAAGGGTGATGTCAAGGACCTCACAAGGTCATGCTGTCTGCTCTCTACCTCCAGACAGGGCTGCATCCACCTCAGATAAGGAAGATCTGAAGGAATCCTCTCGTTTTAGAAAAGATCTCCACTGCAATAGCCTAGAGCACCTCATTGTGCAATGTGACAGTCCTTGCCATAGGAAAGTCTAATCTAACTCCTTTTTGGGATGAACTCTGGTTCTGTCTTCAGTTGAGATGAGACAATGGCTTCTTACTGGGCATTAGGGTGTTGTGGATGAGTCCCAGTTTGAGACAAGAGAGCTGAGTTTAATTCACAGGCTCAGCCTCCAATTTGTGTGACCTTGTGTGACCTTGGGCAAGGCCCTTTCTTGCTTTCCTCCCCTGTACATTGAGAAGGTAGAACTAGATAACTTCTCAGGCCCTTGCAACCGCACAGTTTTGTGGCTGCAGTTCTGGGCTGGTGTCTGAGTAGCAGGAAGTGGGCTTGGCTGGGTGATGGGAGCAGGTGGACTCCAGGAATTTCCAATGCATTGCCCTCCCACTTCTGTCACCAGAGTTGAGACAACTTGAGACAAATACTGTGTATGAATTTCAAAGCCCGGCACACCCCTGGAGGGACTCCCCAGGAGACCTTGGCTCTACTGGTTATTGGCTGTGTGACCTTGAGCAAATTACTTCATATCTTTGAGCTTCAGTTACTAAGTAGTCAAAACAAAATGAGAATAGTGGTGGTATTTTAGGGTTTTTATGAGGATTAAACAAGAAGCATATGTAAATACTTGGTCCAGTGCTGAGCTGTCTAAGTCCTCAATGAGTGGTAGCTATTGTTAATAATAATACAAACTGTGTAGCAAGCAGGTGGCAGGGCAGCTGTGAGCAGTGGCCATGGGGAGCAGGGAAAGATTGTGGACTTGCAGTGTGATCTTCCCGTAACATCTTCAAAGCTTCGCTACAGAATAGGAATGTCAGCACTGTCTCTCTGTCTCTGACCATTAGGACCATTCTGCAGTAGAAACTCCATGGGAAACAGAGAGACTGCTTGACTTTCCAATAAGCTCACACCAGTTTTCCTTTGGGTCTTCCTTCCCCACTCTCTGCCACACCTCTGTGGTTACGACAAAATGGGCCTTTTACTCCATTGCCTGAACCTTCTAGAAATGGACCAACTGAGAAGCAGAGAGGGATAAGGCTGGATGTCCCTGGAGTGAGTGGCTGAAGGCATGTCTACCCCCAGGTGGAAGGAGTGGCAAAGGGACTGGCTCAACCTGGAGGAGGATTCCCAGGACCCCATGGCCGGGACTGAGGTTTACCCTAGACTTGCTGTGTGACCTTAGGCAAGTCGCACACCACTGTGGACCTCAGTTTTCTCATATGTGAAGTGAAAGCTTGGTTTAGATGACCCAAAGTCCTTCTGGCCTTGTTGATCCAAGGCCCTTCTGGCTCTGCCTTTGCCGAGGCTGGGTGGGGAGGGGTGGGGTGGCGTGGGGTGAGGTGGGAGGTTTGTTGGAGTCGTTCAGGCTTTGGGTGTTCTCTGCTCTTTGATTCCAGTCCTATAAGTCAGCTTGGGGAGAGGCGATGACCTCACCTTCTCAGTAAGAGTGCTGATGGTTAAAAGCAAAGGCTTTGCAGATAGATATATCTAGGTCCCCATCTTGGCTTGCTCCTTAATACCTTTGTGAATTCAGGCAAATTATCAACCTCTCTGAGCCTCAATTATCTCACCTGTGAAAAGGGAATATTACCAACCTGGAATAGGAAGTCCCTAGTGTGATATTGACTAATGTACAAGGAATGGGTTTTTGAGGTTCTTTTTTTTTTTTTTTTTTTTTTGAGGCTGAGTCTCGCTCTGTCACCCAGGCTGGAGTGCAGTGGCCGGATCTCAGCTCACTGCAAGCTCCGCCTCCCGGGTTCCCGCCATTCTCCTGCCTCAGCCTCCCGAGTAGCTGGGACTACAGGCGCCCGCCACCTCGCCCGGCTAGTTTTTTGTATTTTTTAGTAGAGATGGGGTTTCATTGTGTTAGCCAGGATGGTCTCGATCTCCTGACCTCGTGATCCACCCGTCTCGGCCTCCCAAAGTGCTGGGATTACAGGCTTGAGCCACTGCGCCCGGCCTTGAGGTTCTATGTTATCACAGAGAGGGCTCAAGTTAGAGGAGCAGGGATACAGTTCACAGTCCTGCAGTTGTCACCATGCACACGCTCCCCCAAAATGCCCCAGTGTTCTGTGTTGTCCTTCTGCTGTGCACTGGCCTCAGGCTCCAGGAGTTTGCATGCGCTGGTCTTTGTCATGGGGCCTGGAGAAAGGAAGAGCTCATCCACAGAGGCCAAAGGCCAAGCAAGCGTGAGTCTGAGGGAAGTGTGGCTGACAAAAGGCTCCTGATGATGAGGGAACACGAGCCAGCAGCGTGGCATCCCTCCATTCAAGGTTAATCATGAGGAAAGGCTGTGAGATGTAGCCTTGGAGAAAAGGCTGAAGGAGGGGGGGACATCGCCTTCCACAGGGATGTGTTAGATGAGTGGCATGGCAGGACGAGGCACTGAAAGGGGCTGTGGGATCATCTCATCCAGCCCTCTGTTTTGACTATGGGGAAACTGAGGCTTAGAGAGGGGGAGCTCCTTGCCCAGGACCACACAGCAGGTTAGCACCAGCGATGGAGCTTGCCGGCCCTTGTAGACCGTCAGTCCAACGCTCTTTCCTTCCTCCCTGTTAAGCACCAAGCAGTTATTTTCCATCTTTTCTAAAATCAGAGCACAAGGTAAAATGCTTTGACTGCAGCAGAAAGGACATGAGTCCTGACAGGAAGGAACTTCCTGATCTAGATATTGAAATCATGGGGTCCAACCTTCCCATTTTGCAGAATAGAACACGGAAGCCCAAGAAAATTAAACAACTAGCATAAGGTGACCCAGTATCAGACACTTGCATTCCCAGGCCTGAGCTCTCTCAGTTATGCCAGCTATGCCACGCTGCTGCTCTTGAGCCAGACAGGGCAGCAGGATAGCCAAATGTGAAAAAAAGAAACCCAGATGGGCTTGGGGAAGGGAGGGAGGACAGAAAGACAAAAGACCAAAAGACAGAAATATTACTTCCAAGACCACGCTTTGCTTTCTCAGCTTGTCTCAGTTGGCCCCTGCTCAGAGCTGTTGAGGCTGACAGCCTGCTTTGCCCTCTGAGAGGAGAGAGGAGGGAGACAATAGCCAGCCCCAGTGGTCTCACTTCCATTGACAAGGCTGAGTGAAAGAAAGTCAATATTTGCCCAGTGGCAAAGGATAGGGAGTAAGTCTGACTTGGGATGGGGTGGGTAGGGGCTAACAGGGTAGGGTGGTGGGGAGTCATTCTGAAAAGGAAGACTGCAGCGTGTAGGGCCTTGGTTGTGAGGATTTGACTTCTGAAGGAGCCTTTGGATGTTCCACATTAAATAACCCTTTGTATCTCGGAGTGCATCCGGCCCCATTCACAGGCACCATCCTCCCAGAAGCCCTGATCCCTAATAAATTTCACTTATTGTTTGGAGCTGACACCTCCCCAGCTTCCAGCTCCCTGGAGAAATGGAACTTTTGAAGCTTTTGCAGAAAGGCCTCCGAGCAGATGGCCCATTGAGCGGGTCTCTCAGGCAGAAGCTGCAGAAGCTGTGAGAAAGGCTCGCTTCCTTATCTGGGTCCCCGAGCCTAGGGAAAGATGTGGAAAAAGTCCTTGGCAGGTCAAGAGAGGCTGTGAATTTTTTTTTCTGCTTTTGTTTTGTTATCTTTCCATTTTTCTTCTCCACATCCTGCTCCTCTTTTCTGTCTGTCCTGAGATTGGGGAGGGGCTGGGAGGGAGGAGAGGAGGGGCAAAGCCCACAGCCTTCCCCAGCCGGAGTGGAATTCTTGAACCCTGTAGCAGCTGCCGTCTGCTTCAGTGGCTTTTGTGATGGCTGCGTTGCTCATGGAATCACAGCTTAGCAGTTTAACAAAGGGTGCATTTGGAAGCAGAAGGGTTTCTAGTAGAAGGTACTGGGGCTATACTGCAGCAGGAAGGGCTCATGTGAGGTACAAGAAGGACTTCCTACCAGGGGAATTGCCCGCTGTTGGCAAATCTACTAGGTGGACAACTGTGGGAGCTGATCCACTGGACTTCCTTACTGTCTTGGGAATGAGCCAGGTTTGTTACCTGTCCCTGAAGGGGCCACAGTGACATTCCTGGAGGTCAGTGCTGCCACCCAAGCCTAAACCTGGTCCCACAGCCACCAAATTGATCATCAGGGCTGGCAGTCCTTGGAGACCAGAAAGCCAGAGTAGCTTCCTAAGCCCTTAGTTTGGCCCCGGTCACTGAGGGAGGGGCAGAGGGTGAAAGGGGGCAAGGAGGGCCCTTGGCCTTGCCTTAGCCCAGCCAGCCCTGCAGCCAGGAGAGATACTGCAGCACCTATGAGCAGCCGGCAGGAGAGTCTCTCAACGCTGCCGCTCACAGCAGGGCAGACCGAGCCTGCCAGCTCCAAGCCTGCCTTCAACCTGCTCCCCACTGCTCGGCTGGGCTGGGACTTGAGGGCAGCCGGCTGCTCAGAGACAGATTGCAGCCTGTCCCCCGTCCCCGCCCCCAGCACATGGTGCCTGGGTGAGAGCACAGTCCAGCTCCTGGACTTATGTGGACTTCCTGCATGTGTACTTTGTCCTGAGCTGCGCCGCAGTCCATGGTTTTTGGTTTGGTTTTCAGGATTTTTGAGACAGGGTCTCACTCTGTCGCCCAAGCTGGAGTGCAGTGGTGTGATTATGGCTCACTGCAGCCTCCACCTCCTGAGGCTCAGGTGATCCTCCCACCTCAGCCTCCCACATAGCTTGTGGTGTGCACTACCATGCCTGGATAATTTTTGTTTTGGGAGGTTTTTCTTTGTTTTTGTTTTTTTTATATTTTATTTTTTGGTAGAGACAGAGTTTCACCATGTTTCCCAGGCTGGGCTCGAACTCCTGGGCTCAAGTAATCCTCCTATCTCAGCCTCCAAAAAGTGCTGGGATTACAGGTGTGAACCATCTGCCCGGCCCCTAGTCCATGTCTTAGTGTGACTTGGAACATGTGGAGCCTTGTACTTGTATGTGCTTGGCACTGTTGTACAGTGGTTAAACCTCAGATGCTAGGGCTAGGTTGCCTGTATTCAAATGCCAGCTCCTCCAGTTTTTTATCTGTGGGACTTTGGCTAAGTTATTTAAACACTTGTTACCTCAGTTTCCTCATCTGTAAAATGGAAATGAAATAGCTTGCCATCAGGTTGGCATGAGGATTTGATGTATGACTATTTACATATAGCTCTAAGAATAGGCAGTGCCTGACACACTGTGTTATACAGATTTCGCTATCAAGTGCTATAAAGAGTGTTGTTATGGTGTTTCTGAAAACTGATGGACATTTTGTAGATAAACTTAGCAGCAGAGCTGGGAGTGGGCAAGGCAGGGATATGATTGGCTTTAATGAGGAGAATCTACAACCCAGTGAACCCACTATTAAGTTACTGCACATCGCCCCAGGCGAGCGGGTTTTCCCTATCTCTTGGACCTCAGTGGTCCCCATTAAAAAATGTGGAGAGGGATGCCTGTCTTCCTCACTTCTCCCAAGATATCCTGGAATCAAATGAGGTGGATGATGGTCTGAAAAAGCCAGTGAGCATAGCGGATGCACAGGTTGGCCTCTTCCTGCCCCTGCTCTGGAGTACATGCTGGCTTTCTGGCTGAGGTCCTGGCATGTCAAAAGTGGGAGCTCCTTCCCCCTACCACCTGCAACCGGACTATCCACAGTGCAGGGAGGCAGGCAGGGGCTGACCAGAAGCAGCACATTGAGTCAATATCACAGTCAGCATCTTTCTTGCCAGGTAAGACAAGGACCCTGACTGTTAGTGCCCTTGTCGCTTCCTCCTCTTGCCTCCTTCCTGACTGGGAGGAAGAGCCAGTCTGACGTGCTCACAGTATTGGATTGATGGTTAGGTTAGGGCCTCATGGTTTGGCCCCAGTATCCTCTGCCAAGAACCATGGGAGTGGCCAGCCTGTGTATACCCAAGCAAGCAACCAAGTGATGCCCACTGCCCTACAGACTTCCCACCTGGTCATCTGGGGTGAGTTGTGAATATGCAGAGGGAAGGCCACTTTAGAAATGGCCTTAGAAATGTCTGCTTCTGGAGCTTTCCTCAGAGCTTCTTCCTGAATATCATTTTACCAAGAACCCCAGAGCTGAGGTTTCTTGGCCAAGGTCACCCCCAAAATCAACTGTGGGCTCATGTCTTGAAGTCCACTATATTTCATCTGCCCCCTTCCCCAGGCTTCCCTAAAGAAGACATCCAGAATTGGCTAGAAATGTAGGTTTCCCTTCCAGTGCCTGTCTCCTGTGACCCTGCTCCTGACCTCAAATCCCCCTGAACATCATCCCTTGTAAGTTGAATGGGTTTAGATTAGAGGGCGGGGAGAACTTCTTGAATGGCCTCATTGGGACAGGGAATGGAGGCTTTCCCCAAGATATATAAGGGCAGACCTGCTCTCCATGAGTCTGGGCTGGATCAGGTCTTAGGAACTTGACAGGAGTCAAGCTTTGTGTTGTCAGACTCCTGACAAGGAGTCCAAACAACACAAAGTCCAAAGTCAGGTCCTGCAGCCTACTAGCCATGTGGCTTTGGGCAAGTTACTGACTCGCTCTGAGCCTTATCATTAAATTGGAATGGATATGATTTACTATCTTATTTATGAAAGTTCATAAATATATATTTACTTTTTAAAAACAGCTTTATTGAGATATAATTCACATACTATACAATTTACCCATGTAAGTGCACAATTCAATAGTTTTTAATATATTCACAGAATTGCACAACCATCACCACAATCTAATTTCAGAACATTTTTTCACCCCTAAAAAGGAACTCCATACATATTAGCAGTCACCCTTGATTCTTCCGTTCCTCCCAGCCTTAGCCAACTAATCATCTACTTTCTGTCTCTATGAAATTGCACCTTCTGGATATTTTATTTAGATGGAACTATACAATACATGGTCTTTTGTGACTGGCTTTCTTCACTCACATAGTGCTTTCAAGGTTTAGCCATGCTGAAGCATGTATCGGTACTTTATTTCTTTTTATTTCCAAATAACATTCCATTGTGTGGATATACTGCGTTTTATTTCTCCATTCATCAGTTGATGGGCATTTAGTTGATTCCATTTTTCAGCTACCCTGAATAATGCTGCTATCAACATTTGTGGAAGGATTTTCATAAGGATATGTGTTTTCATTTCTCTTGGGTATATGTAGGATTGTCAAATGGTATACTTTTTTTTTTTTTTTTTTTTTTTTTTGAGATGGAGTTTCACTCTTGTTGCCCAGGCTGGAGTGCAATAGCACGATCTTGGCTCACCACAACTTCCGCCTCCCAGGTTCAAGTGATTCTCCTGCCTCAGCCTCCCAAGTAACTGGGATTACAGGCATGTGCCACCATGCCCAGCTAATTTTGTATTTTTAGTAGAGACAGGGTTTCTTCATGTTGGTCAGGCTGGTCTCGAACTCCCGACCTCAGGTGATCCACCCGCCTTGGCCTCCCAAAGTGCTGGGATTACAGGCATGAGCTACCATGCCCGGCTGGTATACTTATTTTTAAATGGTATATTTATATTATGAGGCTCTGTTCTAAGTATTTTGTGTGGATAATCTCCTTTAATTATCACTATACTCTATGAGGTAGGTACTATTATGTATCCCCCTCTTAAAAAGTGAAGAAATGGAGGCATCATTTGAGGGACATCAAGGGACTTGTCCAAGGAGACTCAGCTGAGAGAGCCAGGATTTGGACCCTGGCCTCTGGCCCTTCACTCTGCCACCAGCTTGCTCCCACATGGGAGGTTTAAGTGAGAGAATGTCTGAAAGTGCTCCCACCCTGACTGTAGTAGGTGCCCAAGAAAAGTTTGTTGGATGCTGGGAAAGGACCAGACACTTTGCGTTTCGGTGTCTGACTCACCATGTGGCTTTAGGGAATTTGTGTCCCTTTGAGCCTCAGTTAAATTTCCCCAATACCTAAAGCTTCAACATGGCATTTCCTAAGAGACAGGGCTGAGATGGGAGGTGCAATATCATGGAAAGAGCCCTGGATTCTAGCTCTGGCTTTCTCACTGGCTTGGAAGGGGTAGTAATTTCCTTTTTCTATCTCTGGGTTTCCCCAGCGTTCATTTAGAGGCTAGAACAATTGATCCTAAGTTTCCTTCCAGCTCTCCCATCCTATACAAGTTCTATGTTCTTCCTCAGCAACCGGAGCCCCCTGGGGAGCTAAGCTGGGATGGGTGCCCAGGGCCTCAGGTCACTGCTGTGCTCAGCAACACTTCTCCTACCCAGTGTGCTCAAGGCCAGGTAGGGGCTGAGTGGGATGAAGACGGGGAGAGGGGAGAAGCCACCCTAGGCCTCCCTTCTATTATAGAGCCCTTGGTGTGGGCTGAGGACCGTCTATTCTCTGAGCCAGAAGAGAGCCACCTCACCTACACATCCCCTCAGTCTTCCCCGGCTCCCCTTCTCTGGAGTCCTGCTCCCTCTGGAGTCCCTGCAGCCCTCATTCCATTGAACTACCCAGCCGCCTTTGGAGGCTTGGCCTACCTAGATCCTGGTTTGGGATCATTGATGGGAAAGTGCTGGGCAACCACTGGGTGCCCAGCGTATGTTAGTTGACTTAAATAGGGATCAGTATTTGACCTAGTGGCTTCCCCTAGGTCATGATTCCCCAGTTCACTTTTCCGCATCCTTAGTCAGCAAGAGCATTCATTGCATTCTGCAAACCCAACCTGGCAGCACCAAGCAAGGCGCGTCTGCATCTTCCAACTGCAAGGCCACATCCTGTAAACTTTTCCTTGGCCCTCCCTTTAGTCCATATTCCTTACTTCCTGGATCCCACCGGTCAGAGTGCCTCCTGCACCACAGGTCCTGTGCCAAGCACATAACATACAGGATGGTGCATTTACCCCTCTGTGGTGGGAATTTGTAGTGTCTCTGCTTTATAGAAGAGGAAGCACATCCAGGACAGGGAAATAATGCCTCCAAGGCCACCAAGCCGGGAGATAACAGTGGAAGGATTTGAGCAAAGGCTGTCTGGTCCCAAAGCCTGCGTCACTTGACTGAAAGGAAATATGGCATAAAGGGCTTTTAAGGGGGTGCCCAGACCCAGGGAATCAGGTGGAGCCTCTCTGGGCAGCTGGGCTCTGGATTCCTCCGGGGCAGGTCTGTGTCTCTGTGTCTCCTCTCTTCCCCTGCATGGAGAGCAGTGGAGCCTGTTGGATAATGCCTGGGAACGCCCTCCTCTGGGCTTAGTCTTCTCATGGACAGAACAGGGTCTGACATTTCCAGTAGGCCTGGGCTCCAGGCTTACCCAGGGATCCGGCGATGGCTACACAGCCTTTCTTCCACTGGTTGTAGAGTCGGTTTCTCCCAGGTTTGCTGTTCTTGCCTCTAGTGTGATGAGCCGGAGTCTCAGCCCCAGCTCTCCATCCCCCAATGCCTGAGTGTCTCACTATTTTTAAGCTCCGTGGGCTTAATGAGCTGCCTGCCATGACACGTCTTCAACATTCACCTTTTTCTCTAACGAACCTCAGAGAGCTAGGTTGGGCTCATTTTTCCCTTGACAGTCCCCCACCCCAGTCAGGAGGCCAGAACTGGGCTGTTTCCCTTCTGGGCCCAGATGTGGCTTCCTCAGACCCCCACAGCAGTGTGCCCCACAAATTACCTACTGGTGGCAACACTGCCGATTGCAGGCCCTCGGGAGCTGGCCCCTTCTCAGGTGCTGCCTTCTGTCTTGTTTCTCCCCTCTTATCCCACCTCAGCCCCTTCCTGCAGGGTGGTGATGTCATAAAGGAAACTCTTGTGGTCCCCATGTGATTGGCAGCTACTTCTCCTTGAGGACAAACTGCCTGGCAAACCAGCAGGGCCTGGCGAATGAGGCCAGTCGGCAGCAAGGACTGGGATAGAGATGTCAGAGATTTAGATGTATTTTTAGTAGAGACAGGGTTTCTTCTCAGGGTTGGAAGGGGGACCTCAAGTTTCATGTAGGCCAACACTGTGTCCCCTTACCTGAGTCCTGTCTATAACATCCCTCCCAATAGTGTGCTAACCTCAGCTTGAATGCTCCCAATGATGGAGCACTCATTACCTCCTGGGACCATGAACCCATCAATGGGTGGTGCTGACTGTGCAAAAACCCTCCTTCGGTTTGAGCCTAAATCTATTTTCTCACATGAAGAGAGGAGACCCCAGCAGTGGGTTCGTCCATCTTCCGCCTCCAGCCCGCACTGCTGCGAAGGAGCCACAAGTCACTCTTCATGAGGAACCACGCGTGGTGTCGTGGGTAGGGGCAGAGGCACCGCTGATCCACAAAGATGTGGTGTGATTTTTTCTTCTCAGGGGACTTTGCTTGGGGGAGGGGCCACTGGGAAGAGCTGAGAAGCTGCTAGAAAAAAACTGAAGTCGTTCCTGCTTCTCAAGTGCGAAGTGAGCCTGCAGCAGAACATCAGAAACCCTGCTGCACGCTAGCTCCGTCTACAGGGACGGTTACATGCCGGCTCTCTGTTGCCAGCTCCAGGGAGTCAGGGTCTGATGGGAGCTACCCCGGGAATTCCACTTATAGTTACAGCTCCGAGCAGGGGTCATCCGCAGGGTGATGGGAACTCCGTGCGGTTCCAGAGAGCCACAGATGCTCACCCGTGCCGGCTTTGGTAGGCAGGCAGCTCGTTAAGCCTCTCCGAGGCTCAGGATTTTGCCAGCTTGGAAGAGCACTGGATTGGGAGGCAGGCTTCTTACTCTGTCACTTCGGACAAGTCCCTTCCTCTCTCTGTCAGTTTCCTCGGCTGTGATATGTGCTGTGTGTCGACCTTCAGAAATGGTGTGGGGCTGGGCCCTGCAGCTGCCGAATGCCGTGTGTGTGGGTGGAGGTGCTTTATTCTGGGCCGTGCTCTGCAGGACACAGTGTTTGTCACCAGCGGTCATATGAAGGACAGTCCTCTGCCCACTTCCATTCCCCCTCTCCTCTGGCCCAGAGCAGGGAGGCCAGAGCCCTGTGTATTTTACTGCTAGGCAGGGCAATGGCCCCTTCTCAAATGTTTGTTGGGGCCCGTGGTGTGGAACGATGCTTCTGCTCCTGTGAGGAAAAGCCTAGAGGCCTCTGGCGTCCTGGACCAGGGAGGCTCTCCTGCCCTAGGTCAGGCTCTGTGGAGGGTGTCTCTGGAGCCAGGAGTGTGTTCGGCTGTGTCATCACCTTCCCAAGTCAGCTGTCATCCCTGCGCTTTCCAGGGTGGTGGCTGTGAGGAGTCCCATCATGGTCTGTGGTTGTCAGACACCCACCCAGGTGGACGTCTCTTGCCTGGAGGCTGGACAGCCTCTTCCAAGCCCACCTCATCTCCTCCTAAACCTTGGCCCCTGCTTCTCTTCCAGGAAGCCTTTCCTCAGGGGCCGCCTGGTTCGAGGTGCCTTTGCCCTGTGGTTCTCAGCAGAAGCGCCTGTGCATCATGGGAAAGCCGGCTGGCGATGGGATGCACAGCGCTCCATTAGGATCTATGTTCCCTCTCTCCATGGTGTCCTCCAGCACCTGCTCAAGCCAGAGTGTGTGGGAGCCAGGGGTCAGCCCCCAGCTCTTTCTGCTGTGCACATTCGTTTTTCTTTTGATGGAGTTATAACTTAGATTCAGCAAAGTGCACAACTTATGGGTATATGCACCTGTATAATCACCAAAGAAATTCCCCAGAAGGATCCCTGTCCCCTCCCAGCCCCTGCCTGCCCCTCCAGTGTAATAACTGTATGGCCATGGAGTCCTTTTCTGTTCTTCAGAGCTTTCCTCCCATTCCTGGTCATTCCCCAATCTCCCTGGCTTTCCTCTTTCTCTGCAAATCCTCCAAATGCTGATATTTCTAGAAGCCCATCTCTGGATTTCTTCTGATGCCCACACTCTCCCCAGTGGATTATTCTTTTGTGCTAGTGACTTCTGGCGTCACTTCTGAGCAATTCACCTGCCCGCCCAGCTGCCTGCTGGGTATGGCCGCTTGGCTGGCCCGCTGGCATGGCTCGGTCTCACCTAATGTCAAACTCCTAGGCTCCAGTGATTCTCCCACCTCAGCCTCCTGAGCAGCTGGGACTACAGGCACGCACCACCATGCCTGCTGAATTTTTAAATTTTTTGTAGAGATGGGGTTTCACTGTGCTGCCCAGGCTGGCCTCAACCTCCCAAAGTGCCGGGATTACAGGCGTGAGCCACCACACTGGGGGTAGGTTTTGGCTGGGACATCCTTGGGGAGTCTGGGCAACCTCACCTCTTCACATCCCAGTGTTGTCATCTATAGGATGGGAGTGGCAGCTAGAGGAAGAACAGCTAGACTCTGCTAACTTCTGAGAGGAGGATGCGGTCAGATACCCACAGATGAGAACTTGAAAACTTGAGCAACCAAAATAGAGACTCAGCAGCCACAGTTGGAGAAGCCGTGGCTGCTGAGAGGCCTGAGTATTGGGGAAGGGGGGCTGGAGGAGGGGGAAAGGCTTGGCAGTGTCTGGACACAGCGGCAGGAAAGAAGCCAGGGATAGTGCAGTGTCCTGGCTTGTACTCCAGTGCAGACCCTAACGGAGCGCCGTGCATCCCATCGCCAGCCGGCTTTCCCATGATGCACAGGCGCTTCTGCTGAGAACCACAGGGCAAAGGCGCCTCGAACCAGGCGGCCCCTGAGGAAAGGCTTCCTGAAAGAGCAGCAGGGGCCAAGGTTTAGGAGGAGATGAGGTGGGCTTGGAAGAGGCTGTCCAGCCTCCAGGCAAGAGACGTCCACCTGGGTGGGTGTCTGACAACCACAGACCAGGAAAGAAGCCAGGGATAGTGCAACATAGTTGCCCAGGATGGTCTCAGAAGAGAGGACTTGGCCCAGAGGTGGGTATCAAGAAGGCCGTCTGGGCTGGAGCTAAAGGCATGGGTAGAAGGAGGACCATTTATATATTAAGAGAGACCTGAATTATCCCAGGAAATAAAAAAAAAGGGTGTTGGCTTAACCTGGTCCTTAATAGGAGGTTAGCAGAGAGGCTGCCCCACCACTTCACTGGAACCATCCCCATGTGCTTCTGACAGGCCCGTGCCCAGCCTGGCTCGGGAACCGGCCGTGGACGTAATGCCATACAGTGCTCCTAAGCCTCGCAGCCCTGTGCGGCAGCTTCCGTTATCATTCCCATTTTGCAGATGGAGTGCTGAGGCCCAGAAAGGTTAAGCAACCTGCTCAAGTTCCCATTGCTAAAAGTGGGAGAGCCGAGACTCCAATCCAGGTCAGTCTGCCCAGAGCCCAGGTGCTAATTCACCCCACTTGGCTGCACCTGGTGTTTCACTTGCTCCTCTTCCTCAGCAGAGCTGTCTTCTAGGTTTGGATCCACATAGAATTCCAAGTTGAGACTTTCCAATTTGGAATTCTCCCCCTTATTGCTCCCCTCCTCCAGCCCATGGGTGCTTTGAGGTGATGGTTCATCCCTCCTGGCCCCTATCTCCCATGTCTGTCCCAGCCCCCGGTCAGGCAGGAGAGAGCTGGCTTCTTCGGAGCACCTAATTGTGCCCCCGGGACTTGCATGCTCCACTTTAGTTTCTGGAGACCATGAGCTGTCAGAGGTGTTGGTGATAATGGGCATCTCTGTCTGAAGAGTGATGGGCACATCTCTGTCCTTGGGGCCTGGCCAGCATCTGGAAGGATGGAGGTGCTCTTGGAAATGGGAGGACCAGACTGCACCTTCCTTGGCCAGCTCCCTGCCTGGGTGCTGGCTCCCAGCTCCCACCGAGAGCAGGCTGGGCTTCCCAGATGTCTCATGACCTCTCCCAGGTCCCGGTGTGGCCCAAAGCGAGCTACTCTGCTACCTTCGAGTACAGTTCTTTCCATCCTCTGGGGAAGGGTGCTGTGAGCGAACCACCTGTTTCACTCCCCCTGAGGCCCAGTTTCCTCAATTACAAAATGGGAATCACAGTCCCCACCTCACAGGGCGCGGATGAAATGAATACGCTGCTGGCACGGAGTGGGCACCGTGGCCTCCCTCCCTGCCTCCGGCACCTACCTCTGAGCCCAGTGCCTTTGTGATCTTCCCGTTAGACCCACCTTCCCAGTGTGCTTGAGGAGCTCGCTGGGGCTCTTTGTTGGGAAGGAAAGAGCCCTGGGCTGGGTGCTAGGAAGTCAGGGTTCAAGTGCACTGTGAGGCCTTGGGCAAGCTGATCTCTGAGCCTTAGTTGTCTCCTCTGTCAAGGGGCAGAACCACATCTGCTGCACCTCCCAAAGGCCTGAGCTCTGTCATCTCCCCGTGAGCTGCTTCGGGATGGGGTTGGGTTTTATTCATCTTGTATTCCCAGCACTTAGCATGGAGCTTGCCACAGGATTTGGAGGAAAGGAAAGTGAAGATCAGATGAGAGTGGATTTTTAAGCAATTAAACAGGCTCGGGGTTATTTTCAAGGTTGGGTAAGGCAGACAATTCTTGGTGAGCCCCTCATTAACCAGGGAAGTGGTCTTCATGCCCTTCCTTTGCGCATTACTCTCTGGAGAACCTGAGCTGCATTGGACCTCCTTTGCCCGTGGGGAGCCATGGGCCCGCCTGCCTATAGTGGAGCCCCGCAAGGCAGTACACCTGCCTGTTCACACCACCCCCATGACCACTCAGGCCCTGGGTGTCAGGGTCTGACCTAGACAGGGTGCCTTTTTCACCTTTGGGGTTTCTCTTCTGTCCTTTGGCAGGGAGCTTGATGGGACGGAGGTTGCCAGAGTTGGGGGGCAGTGCCTGGTGAGATCCCCCACCTCCTCTGTGACCTGCTGCCAGGCTCAGCAATCAAGCTGCTGCTCTGGGAGCTGGCAGGAAATGCAGTCATAAACAAGACATGTTCCCACCTCACAGCCCTAGTGGTCCTCTGGGAGCTGAGCTGCTTATACAAGTACCTTTGACACCAGGCAGAAGTGGCACAGTCTCTGCGAGAGGAACACACAGAGCCAGGGAAGAGAATTCTGGGCCTCAGGCTCCCCAGCCGCACAACCTCTGCAGCAACCCTTGCCCTCCTGGGCTGGCTCAGAATCCCTGGCTTGGCGAGCACTGCAGCCCTCGTTGTGGTGAACACAAGGTCTGTCCTTGAGTCCACGGTCAGCATGGACTCAGCCTAGCCCCACTGAGAGGAGAACCGAGGAAAGGAAATGAGTACTTATTTAGGGTGCACTTTGTGCCAGCACACGTGGCCTCTTCAATCCTCATAACATCCCTGTGAGACAGGCACTTGACCCTTGGTTTGTAGCTAAGAAATGATCCCAGGGAAATGAACTCATCTCCTAGGGCTGCAGAGCTGCTAAGTGTCAGGTTGGAAAGCAGCCCCAGCTGTTCTAAAGCCTGCATTCTCTCATGACCCCACCACCCTTTGTGCCACTCACCTTCAGAGGTAGAACTCTCCAAGCATCTCAGAACGCTGGGTTTTAAAAGCTGAGAGGCTATCTAGGCTGCATGCAGTGGCTCAGGCATGTAATCTCAGCCCTTTGGGAGGCTGAGGCAGGTGGATTGCTTAAGCCCAGGAGTTTGAGACCATCCTGGGCAACATAGTGAGACCCCTTCTCTACAAAAAATAGCCAGGCATGGTGGTGCCCCTGTAGTCCCAGCTACTCATGGGGGTTGCGGCAGGAGGATCCCTTGAGCCTGGGAGGTGGAGGCTGCAGTGGGCTGTGATTGCACCCCTGCTCTCCAGCCTGGGCGACAGAGTGAGACCCTGTCTCAAAAACACAAAATTGAAAGCTGAGAGGCTATCTTGGGAGATGCAAAGCCACTTTCCAAAGGATGGAAAGAAGGGGAGAGAAACCAGGTCTCCTGATACCTCTTTCAGGTCCCAGACCTCGTGCCACCTTTGGAGACAGAGGGTCTGGCAAGAGATGCCGCTGCTGCAGAGGGAGGGTGGGGGCTGGTGACCCTGTGGTCTCTTCCAACCCCGAGACTGTAAGTTGACCCGCACCGTAGTCCACCCCCTCCCATTACCCACATACAGGGCCTGTAGCTATCACCTCAGCTTCCTGGACAAGTGGTGTGGCCCGAGACCTCCAGCCCTCCCTTCCCTAGGGCTTCTCACATTCCCACATATGGCAGTGTAACGCACCTGCACACAATGTTTGCTTGCATACATGTTCACAGTGCCAGTTCATGCATGTTTATACATTCAGAGATGGTGTTCATACACATACACAGCCTTTCTGGCATTCTCTGCCATGTCCCTGCACTGGCTGCTGTCACCCATCTCAGCTGGGCCTTAGAGATGGAAACAGGACCCCCTTCCCGGTGCTGCCAGCTAGCAGATGCCACGGTGCTGATGTCCTGCTCCATTACTGGGTTAATGGAGCCTCCTTCTGCCTCCAGCCTCCCACCGGTTGCCCACCTCCTCCTTTCCAGGGTGTGAGCATTGACTGGGCCTGGGAGGCAGTGAAGCCTGGCTGTGGTGCGGCTGTGTGCGGAGGGCGCGGGCCTGGCTTGGGTGGAGATGGGGCTGGAGGCAGGCGGCAGGCTCCTGGACACACAGCAGGGGGCACCACTAGGTCTCCCACGGGCTGTGGGGAGGAAGTGGGCTGGGAAGGAAGTGGGCTGGGGAGGAGGCGGTGGTCTCTCCAGCTACTTTCCTGCAGCTTGAGCCGGGGCATCTGCCACCCAGCCAGGGCTCCTGCTCCTGCCCCTGCTCCTGCCCCTGCCCGCGCCCCTGTCCTCCTCCCCCTGCCCGTGCCCCTGTCCTCCTCCCCGCACTGGCAATGCCCCCTCCCCTTACACTCCCAGCCCATGCCACACACACACCCTACTACACACAACACATACCACACAGACACACACCCTACTACATGCCACACACACCACAAAGACACACACCACACAGACACACACCTCACAGACACACCACACACCCTACTACATGCCACACACGAACCACACACCCTACTACACACCACACACCCCACACCCCACACAGACACCACACACACAACCTACTACATGCCATACACACCACAAAGACGCCACACTACACACACCACACATGCCACACAGACACACACACTACATAGACACACATCACACACACCACACATCCTACTGCACGCCACACACACCACACACAAACCACACACACACCCTACTACACACCACACATACCACACAGACATACACCACACACACACTACTACATACCACATACACATGCACACACCACACATATACACCCTACTACACACTAGACACACCACACACACACCACACACACCCTATTACACACCACACACATACCTCACTACACACACCACAACACATACACATATTACACACACCACAGACGCACTGACACACATCCCACACTAACTATACCCCCATACCACACATAGGTACACACCACACATATGCCACTACCCACCACTACCCACATACCCCGACACCCCACTAGACCCTCCACCCCCACCCACACCACCCCTACATCACACACACCTCTCACACTATATACACACACCCCACTGTCCCCCACACCCTAGCCCCCACATTACACACTATACATGCAGCACACACATCTTACACACACACACCACCACATACACCGCTACCCACCACACACATGCACACACCACGTATGCACACATCACACACACACCACCACACTCACGCACTCCTAGTAAAAGGCTAGTTTGCTTTCATGCCAAACCTCTAACCCCATCCCTTAGAGGCGTGGTGCTCGGCAGAGCTAGTGTGTTCAAACCTTGTAACATTTAATCAGAAAGAAAATGCATCAATTTGTAATGGTTTGTAGCTGAAATTGAAGATGTGCATCTGGCATGAAGGGTATCGGGACTGTGCTGGAAGGTGCTTTGTGTCTCACATGAGGCAGAGCTGCTCACACTGTGGCCGGAGGATCCATTGATTGTGTGGGTTCATCACTGCTAAGCCACAGAGAGCTCCCCTTTCCCCTGGTGAGCGCTCCCCCAGCTGGCAGTTGCCCACGCGCTCTGCAGAAAGCAGCACCTCTCTTGGGAGCACGACCCGGGCAGACCCCCACGATGCCACCTGTCCTCCCTCACACTCAGAGCATGTGCACAACAGACCTCCTGGGGCCCACGGGTGCAGCCCCCCCCGGACACACACTTCCCATATCCTACACCAGGCAGCCTAGGGCTTGCTGGTCCCCAAACCTCCATCTGTCCACACTCAGTCACTCATTCGGGGTCCCCCACCCTTCCCAGCCTGCTCCCAAGCATCTTGACACCCAACCAGTGGAAGACCCTCTCCTCTGCCCCAGGACAGCTGCCTGTGGGTTTGGGAGATGTGGGGTGCTAGGGAGTGGGGAACCCTGGAGGCCCAAGATTCTGAGTCTCTGGTGAAGGAGGTGGGAAGGCAGCCTGTCTGGGGGCCAGAGGCAGCCCCCTGGGCTGGGAGCAGCTGGGGGCCCCCGCAGGCCTTCAGAGCTGGCCAGGCGGCTGGACTGTGACTCAGCAACTCCTCCGCCTTGGCTAGAGTGCGCCTCGCTGCAGTGTTAACTCCCTCTCCAGGGAGCCCGGCTCCAGCTCCTCTCCCAGGGGGATGGCAGACTCCTCTGTCCTGTTTCAAGTCGTGATCCTGGCCGGGGTGGCAGAGCAGAGGGTGTGCTGAGGGGCTTGGCCTGGCCAGGGCATCCCTCTGCCCCCTCACCACTGCTACCCCTGCACCCTACAAGAGTTAGCCAAGGATCAAATGGAGTCAGGGCTTGGTGGCGTGGCCTGAGGGACGACAAAGGCCTGGATTCCAGGAATTGACAACGCAGGCAGTTCCACTACCATTTAGCGGTGGTGTTTGTGTGATGGAGGTAAGCCACCTCCCTTTGGGGCCTCGGTTTGTTTTTGAAAAGGGGCTGTGGACTGCGTTGTCTGTAAGAGTCCCTCAGCCCTCACAGGCTGGGTTTTATTAATATTTGCCTGTGATTTAAGGGTATCCATGCCTGGGGTCTAGGTTCAGAGAGAAATAATCCGAGGCAGGTGTGAGATGCTGCAGGTTTACAGAGCCTTATTCAGGAACCTTCACCTTTGATCATGGAAGCCGTCCTTAAGGCAGGCAGGGCAGGGATGCTTAACCCTCACTTACACACAGCCGCACACGCACAGGAGGCTAACAGGCCAGCCCAAGATTGGTGCAGGAAGGGCTCAATCCTCAGCCATTGGATTCTGAGGCGCCCATCAGGTGGCCTGGGATTGCTGATCTCAGCGTAGATGCGAGGGAAGGAAAATGAGTGTTGATGCAGCAGGAGAGATTGAAGTTAGACTCTAGAAGGACGTTCCAACTCTCAGGAACCCAGCAGTTGTTAGCTTCCCCAGGGCCAGTCAAGAACAGACTCTGCTTCTATGCGTGCGGAATGACAACCTTGCTCCAAAGTGGAGGTGTGCGTGGACTGACCAAGAAGGCTTATCAGGCCTCGGTACACAAGGAACTCAAAGAAATGGGTAATTTATTTTCAGAATGAGCTAGAAAATTAATTCATTAAAACTTTATCCTCAGCCTCCCAGGACCAAACGTTGGACTGAAGCATTGATGCAAAACATAAAGACATACATTTCTCCTTAAGTATTGATCTTTTTAGCCTGCGAGCTTCGGTGAGAAGTGTCTTGCTGGTTAACCTATTTCCATCTCATTACTTTGGCTTCTGCAGATACAATGCCAGGAAAGATTAAATACTGTAAGCTGTATCCAGTCAGATCTCCATTATCTGTATTAATCGAGGCCAGTACTGAGTGGGATAATCCACAGAAGTGCCTAGTCCCCAGATCATATTTAATTGGTTTGGGTTGGCAGTTGATGGTGAGTGTGTGTGTGTGTACACGCGTGCACACACACACACTTTTGGTGAGGGTGAGGATCGAACTTACCCATCTTTGATGTGGCATCAGGATCCCATTTTGGAGGCAGTCTCATTTGGGGGCACACGAAGGGATCCCAGAAGCCTGCTAGAGGAGAGAGCAGGGCTTCTGGTCTCCTGACTTTTTGTAGGGAAGAAGAGAGGCAAGGTGAGAGCCCAGGTATCCTCTGAGGGTGAGGGGGGCAGGTCCTGGTGGCATTCTCCCTGCAGCATGCCTCCCACCTGGAGCAGGTTGGGTGATTCCTGGGTGAGCAACACAAACCCACTTGTTTGTTCTCTCTTTTGGCTGGGTGCAGTGGCTCACGCCTATAATCCCAGCACTTTGGGAGGTCAAGACAGCAAGATCGTATGAGGCCAGGAGTTCAAGACCAGCCTGGGCAACATAGTAGTACCCTGTCTCTACAAAAAATTTTAAAAAGTAGCCAGGCATGCTGGCGCACATGTGTGGTCCTAGCTCCTTGGGAGGCTGAGGTGGGAGGATTGCTTGGGCCCAGGAGTTTGAAGGCTGCAGTGAGCTATGATCACGCCCCTGTATTCCAGCCTGAGCAACAGAGTGAGACGCTGTCTCAAAAAAATAAAATAAAATAAATTTAAAAATACACAAACCCCCTCATTTGTTTTCTCCTTTGCAAGGCTGAGGATCCAGCTCCAGTACCAGAGGGTGGAAGTACCAGAGGGTGGAAGAGACGGGCAGATTTTCATGGGGTTCAAAAATTTAAAGATACAGAAAGATACCCAGTGAAATATTTTCTAGTTCCTCCTTTCCCAACTCCCCTCCCCAGAAGCAACTACAACTAATGTCATGAATTCCTTATGCACCTTTCCAGAGCTATGCTGTGAATATAGAAGCATACAGTCGTACATATACTTCTCCCTCACCCTTTTACGCAGGTACCGTGCTCACTCCCCTTCATGCCGATTCTTTCACTATCTCCCTTGGAGATCATTCCCTGTTCGCCCACACAGAGTGAAGCTCTGGGGCATCTGGGCCTTCTGTGATACTCCCACATGGGCTGACCATGGGCAGAATGAAGACCCTCAAAGCAGAACATCCCAGAATTACTGAGAGTGTGAGTGTGAGTGTGCGAGGTCATCTCACCCCACCTTCCTCCTCCAGCCTAGCTCCCCTTCCCTCCTACTCAACTTGATTGTCAATCAAGTCTCCCTTTAGTTTAGGTACAAGAACTGCGGCTGAGCTCTGAGCACATCTGGGCCCTTGGAGTTAAGGGAAAAAGAGCCTTCAGACATGTTGTTTCTGCTTGTAATAAGAGGGCTCATAATGGAGGGAGAGATGGCAGCCCCTTCCCCCTGACTCCCCATCCCGGTGTATCCCTAGGCTCTGTTGAGAGCATTCTTCTTGATACTCACCTGAAGTCCTGCTTTCTGCCCTGACAGCTCTCTACATGATAGAAAAAAAGGATAAGATAAAGGATAAGCCAACCAGGTTGTCACCTGCTCCCCAACTCCTCTCCTACCCCAGGCCAAATGTGGCTGTTCTCCCTAGCAATGGGGGCCAGAGGCAGTTAACTAGTACCCCGAGACCCCAGCGTGTTCTAGGGTCTGTGCAGGGACATGCATGCCAAGCATGGTTCCTCCTGGACCCATTGCTCCCAACCCTGGGGCCACTTGGAAAGGCCTGAGTGCTTGGGACTGACACCGTCACAGGGGCCAAGTGGCCATCCTGGGCAGACAGGACAGTGGCCAGTGGACCAGGGGGAGAAGGGAATTCCTGTGTGGATTCTGTTTAGTGGCCTTGCTTCTGGTCTACCCCTGTTTTTCCAGCATCATTTCCCACTATTGGAGACTCCCCCTTCCTGAGCTTTCCCTGAGGACTGGGCCCCCTACCTTGCTCCTGAGCAGGAGACCTGGCCTCAGTCAAATTTAGACCTGGATCTTTACTCTGACCAACTGTGTGACCTTGGGCAGGTCACTTACTACCTGTCTGAGCAGAATTTGCCTTTGAAATGATGGTGGTAATCGTGCCTCCCCCCCGGTGGGTTAGATGAGAACATCTCGGTGCTTACCAAACAGAGCTATGGTGATTGAACCTGTTGTTGCCACCAGTGTCTTCCTGCCTGCCCTGCCCTGATGCCCTCCAGGTCCGCAGTGCCTTTGAGGCTTATTTTACTTCCAGCAACTGGGCTTGGACTTTGACCTCTCTGGCAAATCTTTCTTAATTACTTAGAACCTCATGTTTTCAAAGTGTGGTGCCCAGATCACCTGCATCAGAGGAAATGGGGGTGCTTGTTATAATGCAGATCCCTGGGCACATTCCAGTCCACTGAGTTTTCTGAGTTAGGCTCTGGGGGACAGGGTGCAATGGCAGAGGGTCTGCATTTTAACAAACTCCCCAGGGGGTCTTGATGCAGGCCAAACCTGAGCAACCCTTCCTCAGTCCCTTCCCTTGTATGTCTTCTCCCTTGATGGGGCCTCCCAGGCCCCTCCCTCTTCAGACCTTGACCTGTGGCCCAGCAGGCTGGGAGCAGGCATCTCTCCCCACCCCCAGCCTCCCTCCCCGGACAGCTGCAGCCTTCACCTAATGGCGCCATTTCATGCTTTCCTGCTTGGGTGATTCTGACCAGGCAGAGGAGTTCACTCTGTCCTGGGAGCCCTGGCACCCTGATCCATTTATCATCCTCAAGTCTTCCAGCTGGCTGCTCTCCCCAGGACTGCAGCTCCCAGCCATGCAGGAGCCGGGGCAGCTGTGAGTCCCTGAGGATTTGGCTCTCCCTCACACCGTTCTCGCTGCCATTCCTCCCCAGCCACGGGAGCTCTGCCTCCTAGAGTGGGGGAAATAGTCCTGGAGGCGGAGGAGGCTGCTGGGCTGTGGAAGGAAGCACTGGACTGGGGGTCCAGGAACTTAGATTCTTCCTCCACCAAATGCCTGTGCGACCTTGGACAACTGGCTTCACTTCTCTGGGCCTTCAGGAGTCTCAGGTGGCATGTGGGGTATGAACGGGCTCTTGCTGTTTTCCTCCGTTTTTTTTTTTTTTTTTTTCTCCTCTGACTCTAGAAGGGACAGCAGAGCCAGGCGATAAGGGGTCACATCAGAAGGAGAGTCTGCCAAGGGAATCTTGGTCTCTCAGCTATTGGAGTGTCTTCCAGGGAAAATGAAATGCAACCCAAGGGCAGCCTTGGAAAAATAAGCAGTGGTTCTCTACATGCTGGGCAGACTGTAGGCTGTGGGAAGGACATGTGGTCACTACCCATGCAACATCTCATTTAATCCCAGCCTCACCTCGAGGGTTTAGGAATAAAAGCTGCGTTCCAATAGTTAAGAAGTCTGACACTCAGAGAGGTGAAAGAAACCACCTGAGGTGAAATGGCTCAGAAGGGGGTATGTCTGACTCTCTATGGTCCCAGGCCTGCTGCAAGAGGAGAGGAAGGGTGGGCAGTTCCCAGAGCTGTGTGCAATACCCCCACTTCCCATGCCAGCTTTGGGGTCTCACTGTACACACACACACTCTCTCTCACACCAGGCCTTGGTTCCTTCCCAATCGATGCTTGGGTGTGTGTCCCTGGATATAGCCTGATGACAAATGAGTCTTAACATGGTTTGTGGAAAGAGCCCTGGGCCCAGAGCCAGCCTGTACTGCCGGGGGTACCCTGGGAAGGCCACTTCCCCACAGAATTCAGTGTCTTCTGTGAAATGACATAATGTGACCCAATCTCAAAGTCTGTCTTGCTTGATCATTTACAAGACCCACATATTTATTGAATGGGCAGATTACTTGAGGTCAGGAGTTCGAGACCAGCCTGGCCAACATGGTGAAACCCCATCTCTATGAAACTACAACAAATTAGTTGGGCATGGTGGTGGGTACCTGTAATCCAGCTACTTGGGAGACTGAGGCAGGAGAGTCGCTTGAACCCGGGAGGCAGAGGTTGCAGTGAGCCAAGATTGTGCCACTGCACTCCAGCCTGGCAGACAGAGCGAGACTCGGTCTCAACAACAACAAATGAACAAAAAAAAATGCATAAACAAGTGAGTGTCCCAACAAAATTTTATTTACAAAAATTAGGTGTGGGACTGGATTTAGCACCTGGACCACTGTTGGCCAATGCCTGCACTAGAGTGACAACAGTGAGCAAGACAAATGAGGTGGCTGCTTATACAGTCACAAGCTGCATGAGTACCATGGGGATGAGAATGGAGAGCCGGGAAAGCAGGTGGTTGGGGCCTTGATGCAGGGTAGGAGAGGAGGGAGCCATGGGTGTGGGGAGGAAGGCGTCCTTGGAAGTGCTGTTTGAGCTAAGAAAGATGTGTAGACTGTATTAGTCTGATCTTGCACTGCTATAAAGAAACAAGACTGGGTAATTTATAAAGAAAAGAGGTTTAATTGGCTCGAAGTTCCACAGGCTGTACAGGAAGCATGATGCTGGCATCTGCTTGGCTTCTGGAGAGGCCTCAGGAAGCTTACAATCATGGGAGAAGGTGAAGAGGGAGCCAGCCCTTCATATGGCCAGAGCAGGAAGAAGAGGCAGGGGAGCGGGGTTTGGGGGGCGCTACACACTTTTAAATGACCAGATCTCATGAGAACTCACTATCACTAGATCTGACCCTGTGATCCAATCACCTCTCACCAGGCCCCACCTCCAACATGAGGGATTACAATTTGACATGAGATTTGGGCAGGGACACAGATCCAAACTGTATCACAGGCTTTGGCTCCGTGAAGGGGGCACAGCATGTGCAAAGGCCCCGAGGAGGGTAATACAGTGTATGAGGGGAAACAAGGAGTGTGGGCTGGTGTCAGCAACCCAGGGAGGGAAAGCCGAGGTGCTGCTGGATGGAAAGCATGAGGGGCTGTAGGCCATGCTAGGGCTTTTGGCCTGTCTCCCTCTGGTGGCTTTTCATTATGGCGACATGACCAGCTTTGCATTTTATGAAGATTGCCTTGGTGGCAAATATGGAACTGACTGGAGGTGAGCAAGAGGAGACTCAGGAGATCAGGCGGCTATGTTGGGGACTGATTGACCTGTGGGCCTGGAGCTCAGAAGTGGTTTGACTCTGACAGAAGAGGATGGCACTGATGCCAGGGTGCGGAAGGAACCACACAGGGAGACACCATAGCTGAGGAGGGAAGGACCTCAAGAGCAAGCCTGAGGCAACAGAAGGAGGAGTAGTCACAGTTATGACGAAAGCAGGCAGTGGCCAGCTGGTGACCACAGCTCAGGCGTCCAGCTCAAGGAAAATGAAAATGTGCCCTGGGTTTAGTGACCTTGTGGTCCTCATCCATGACTTTACAAAGAACTACTTCAGCAGAGGGATGGGGCAGAAGCCACAACGGAGGGGCTGGCGAGTGAGGTGAACGTGAAGAAAGGGGGACCATGTGTGCGTGTGTGTGTGTGCGCACGTGTGTATGTGTGCATATGTGTATGTGTGTGCAAGTGTGGTCACAAAGGGAAGGGAAGAACAAGGTAGCAGGTGAGGCTCATTTTTGGTGGGTAATGTGATAAACTGGACTGATCCAGCCTCAGCCGAGGGAAGGGGGAAGTGTCAGGAACAAGAAACGGTGGGGATGGAAAAGACTTCCTGAGAAGTCAGGAGGGCTCCTGCGCAGGAGTGGGAACTGGCTTAACCAGAGGAAAAGCCCTCAACTGAGAAGGGGTCAGGAGGAAAGGTCTGTGGTTTGACCCGAGGTTGGGACATTTTGAGAGATTTCTCACTTCTATTTTTCCTTAAAATAACAGCAAAGAGAGAGGAGGGGTGTGAAGGAGCCACAGGCCTGCGGAGACTGGAGGAGGAGGCAAAGCTGGTGGGGAGGCGTTTCCCGCAGTTTCTGTGCAATGCAGAGGGCCTGGGTGATCCTGAGGGCTGATGGGACACGGGCTGCCCTCGTACTGTAGGGGGATCTCACCAGGGGGCTCAACAGTCGGGGGTAGCCATGGAGAAGGAGAAAGCTGTCAGTGGGATTTCTCCAGGGCTGGCACCTTGCCAGGCGAGTACCACAAAAATGCCAAGGGAGTGTAGGGAATTGGGAAGAAGTTGTAGGCACCACGGACCACGGTGGGAAAAGAAGACTAGAGGGGTGATGGTGTCCTGGGGAGGTCAGGGAGATTTCTCCAGGAACAGCATTCTAGGCTGAGGGAGAGTAAGTACCGAGGCTAGGGGATGGGGGTCTGTTTGGTGGGTTTGTGGCTGGTGGCAAGAGGCCAGCATGGCAGGAACTGAGTGACTGACAGCAGGGACAGGAAATGCCTGTGGGAGCCAGCCAGGGGCCAGGCCAGGCAGGGATCTTACTCTAAATGTGACAAGAAGCCACAGGAGGGTTTAAAATAGATCAGTCTGGCTGCAGTGTAGAGATCAGGCCGAGTGGAGGGGAGTGGAAGCTTCCAGATAGGAGGCTACTGTGGTACTCCAGGTAGAGGGTGGAAAGTGGCCAGGTTTGGAAAGCATTGTGGGTTGTTGATGAATTTGCAGACACCTGGGATGTGGGGGGTGACCCCACATGGATGGGAGGATGGCCCCAAGGCTTCTGGTCCCAGCACCTGGTGCCATGTACTGGGTGCATAATTGAGAGGTGGGCCCTGAATCCACCCCATCCACTCTCTGGGCCCACTGGCCATGCCTGCCTTTGACCAAGAGGCTCCTTCTCAGGCATCTTCTATTCCCTTGCTGTCTGGGCAGCTATAGCTTCCTGGTTGTGTTGGAGTCTGGAAAAGCCTCCAATCTGCTGCTTCATGGATTCCCCACATTCCCTCTCTGCAGCTCTAAGTCATTTTCCTCTAGTGGATTCCCCGGGAACACTGTCTGTCTGTCATAAGAGCTCAGGGATGATAAGACATTTGTTATTGGTTGTTTTCAACCCTTTCCCCCCTTTCCTCTGGAGTTATGCTCCATCCTAGTCTTTTTACTCACTACAGCCAAAGTGAAACTTTCAAAATATACATTTGTACATGTTACCCCTGCCCCCACCCTTAAAGGCCTCCCACAGCTTCTCATTCCTCTTTGGGAAAGACAAAACTCCTTGATGCAGCCTATGGTGCCCCTGATCCTGCCCTGCCCGGCCTGCCAACCTCACCCTGAACCATCCTCCATCCACTCCAGCTGCCCTGGCCTTCTCTCAGGCTTTGGACTCACCACACTGCATCCCACCTCTGGGCCTTTGCACAGGCTGTGCTCTCTGCCTAGGCCGCCCTTGCATCTCCTCTTTACCTGGATAAATACTCACCCTTCAGGTCTCAGTTCACTCATCAATTTTTCAAGAAAGCACTTTTGCTTTCCCAGATTAGTTCAGGTATGCCCCATTATAGATGCTCACCACCACCAGATGGCTCTCCTTTCCTGCACTTCTCATAATTACAATTTTATATGCACTTATGTGAAGTGCATGGTAAGTTCCATGAGGGAAGCATGATATGAGCTCAATAAATACTTGAGTGAGTGAGTGAATGAATGAGTGAATGCATGCATGTGTCTCTCACATCTGTTCTCTCTACTCCATTCCCTACCTTCCCACCCTAGTGCAGATCCTTACCATTTCTGGTCTGTGGAACCAGCCTCCCTGCTCCACTCCCCATGGAGCTAACTTACAAACCCCCACTTACAACTGCTCAGCACCCTTCAGTGGTCCCTGCTGGGTATAGGGGGAGGTCTAATCTCCTTTTCTTGGACTCCAACACTCCTGAGATGCAGTTCTCCCCCTTCATTCCTGGCCTACAGGTTCCCTGAACCTCTGGAGCATTCAGCATCTTCATTCCTGGCAGGTTTATTTCACTCCCAAGCAGCTTTACTTTGCTACAGGACCATTTCTGGATGGTCAGTCTTAGAGAGAAAGCCCGCATCCGCCATGAACCTTGGGTCCCTGTACTGTGCCAAGGCCACTTCCAGGTGCCTCAGACAGGGTTCAGTGAACACTTCTCAGATTCACATCCAACCCACATTTATTGAATGCTCTCTATGTGCCAGACACAACCAAATTTGTTTTTAAACTTTTCACAGCAGTTCTGAAAAGTAGGTATTATTTTCCACAATTTTATATTGAGGAAATCAAGTTTCACAAAGGGATTTATTTGGAGTCAAATGACAAGTGGTTGGCATTCTTGGGACTACATTCAGCCTCTTCCCCCAGCCTGTGCTGCCTCCTGCCCGCCCCACAGTGGAGAGTGAGAGGGTGGGGTGCTGTAGGGACTGTGCACCGGCTGTGGGGAGCTGTCTGCAGAAAGGGGAGGAGGACTGCAATCCAGGGGCAAGGGTAGAATGGAGGAGCTAGGCTCAACCTGAAAAAATGGCATCTACAAAAAGCCCACAGCTAACATTATATTAATGGAGAAAGATTGAAAGATTTTCCCCCAAAGATCAGGAAAAAGACAAGAATTCCCACCGTCACCACTTCTGTTCAACAGTGGACTGGAAGTTCTAGCCACGGCAATTAGGGAAGAAAAAGAAAATGGGAAACTATCTTTATTTGCATGATTCTATATATAGAAAATCCTAAGGAATCCACCAACACACACACACATGCACACACACACACGCACACACACACAAATTATTAGAACAAATGATTTCTGGCTGAACGCAGTGCCTCATGCCTGTAATCCCAGCACTTTGGGAGGTGGAGGCAGGTGGATCACCTGAGGTTAGGAGTTCAAGACCAGCCTGGCCAACATGGTGGAACCCCATCTCTACTAAAAATGCAAAAATTAGCCGGACATGGTGGCACACACCTATAATCACAGCTACTCGAGAGACCGAGGCACGAGAATTGCTTGAGCCCAGGAGGCGGAAGTTGCAGTGAGCCGAGATCACACCACTGCTCTCCAGCCTGGGCGATAGAGCAAGACTCTGTCTCAAAAACAAAAACAAAAAAACAAAAACAAAAACAAATGAGAGTTCGGCAATGTGGCAGGGTACAAAACTGAGCTACAAAAATCTATTATATTTCTATACACTAGCAGTGAACAATCTGAAAGTGAAATTAAGAAAATAATTCCATTGATAATGACATCAAAAAGAATAAGATACCGAGGAACAAAAGAAGTGCAAGATTTGTATGTTGAAAACTACAAAACAATCTTGAAAGAAATTAAAGGTCTAAATAAGTGGAAAAATAATGTAAAACTCAATATTGTTGATATGATCCCTGAGCTGATCTACAGATTCAACACAATACCTATCAAAATTCCAGCTATTTTGTAGAAATTAACAAGCTGGTCCTAAAATTCATATGGAAATGCAAGGAACCCAGAATAGCCAAAACAATCCTGATTAAGGAAGAACAAGGCCTGGTGCAGTAGTTCATGCCTGTAGTACCAGCATTTTGGGAGGCCAAATGGATTGCATGAGCCCAGAAGTTGGAGACCAGCCTGGGCAGCATGGTGAAACCCCGTCTCTACAAAAATACAAAAATTAGCCAGTTGTGGCAGCATGGGGCTGTAGTCCCAGCTACTCAGAAGGCTGAGGTGGGAGGATCAACTGAGCCCGGGAGGTCAAGGCTGCAGTGAGCCATGTTCACGCCACTGTACTCTGGCCTGGGTGACAAAGTGAGACCTTGGCTAAAAAAAAAAAAAAAAAAAAAAAAAAAAAGTTGGAAGACCCATTCTACCTGATTTCAAAACTTACTACAAAGCTACAGTAATCAAGACAGTATGGTCAAGAGTAGGCAAGTGCTATTAAAAAAAGTAATAAAAAATAAAACCAGTGTGGTATTGCCATGAGGTTAGACATACAGATAGAATTGAGAGTCCAGAAATAAACCCTCATATTTATGGTCAGTTGATATTTTACAAGGGAACTAAGACAATTGGATGGAGGAAAGAATAGTCTTTTCAACAAATGTTACTATACCAAATGGATATCCACATACAAATGAATAAATGTGAACCCCTTCCTTATGCCATATTCAAAGTGGATTGTAGAAACACAGTGGAACCTAATTTCTAGAAGAAAATTAAAAATTAGCCAGGTGTAATGGCACATGGCTGTAGTCCTAGCTACTCAGGAGGCTGAGGCTGGAGGATCACTTGAGCTCAGGAGGCCATGGCTGCAGTGAGCCATGATCATGCCACTGCACTTCAGCCTGGGTGACAGAGTGAGACCCTGTATCAAAAAATAAGTAGATTGTAGACTTGAATGTGAGAGCTAAAACTATACAACTCCCATAAGAAAACATAGGAGTAAATCTTAGTGCCCTTAGATTTAGTGATGGTTTCTTGGATATAGCACCAAAAATATGGCAACAAAAGAAATAGCTAAATTGGACATCATCAAAATTGAAAACCTTTTTGCTTCAAAGGACATCATTAAAAACTGAAAATATGACAGGGCACAGTGGCTCATGCCTGTCATCCCAGCACTTTGGGAGGCCAAGGAGGCCAGATCAACTGAGGTCAGGAGTTTGAGACCAGCCTGGCCAACATGGTGAAACCCTGTCTCTACTAAAAATACACAAATTAACCAGGCATGGTGGTAAGCACCTATAATAATCCCAGCTACTTGGGAGGCTGAGGCAGGAGAATCGCTTGAACCTGGGAGGCGGAGGTCACAGTGAGCTGAGATTGTGCCATTGCACTCTAGCCTGGGCAACAAGAGTGAAACTCCATCTCAAAAACAACAACGAAAAACCACCACACACACAAAATGAAAATATAACCCCAGAATGGGAGAAAATGTTTGCAAAGTATATGTTCAACAAGGAACTGGTATGCAGAATATATAAAAATTCTTACAACTCAATAATAAAAAGACAAAATATTTTAAGATGACCAAAGGATTTGAATAGGTATTTCTCCATGGAAGACATACAAAGGGCCCATAACCACATGAAAAGATATGCAACATCATTAGTCATCAGGGAAATGCAAATCAAAACTACAATGAAATGCCACTTCACCTCCACTAGGATTACTATAAACAAAAAGACATCACAACAAGTGTTGTCTGGGATGTGGAGAACTTGGAACCCTCATACATTGCTGGTGGGAACATAAATTGGTGCCAGCACCTTAAAATGTCAAACATAGTTATGAGCCAGCAATTCCATACCTACATATATACCCAAGAGAAATGAAAACATATGTCCACGCAAAAACTTATACATGGATGTTCTTAGCAGCATTATTCATAATATCTTGCAAGTGGGATATTATTAGCTATATTTAGTTATAAAATAGCCCAAAGTGGAAATAACCCAAATGTTTATAAATTGATGAATGGATAAATACAAAATATGTTCTAGGCAAGGTGCAGTGGCTCATGCCTGTAATGCCAATGTTTCAGGAGGCTGAAGTGGGAGGACTGCTTGAGGCCAGGAGCTCGAGACCAGCCTGGGCAATATAGGGAGACTCCATATCTACAAAAAATTCAAAAATTAGCCTGGTGTGATGGCATGTACCTGAGTTCCAGCTACTCAGGAAGCTGAGGTGTGAGGATCACTTGAGCCCTGCAGGTGAAGGCTATAGTAAGCCATGGTTGCACCACTGCACTCCAGCCTGGGTGACAGAGTGAGACCCTGTCAAAAAAAAAAAAAAAAAGTGTCCTACCTACACAATGGAATATTATGTGGCAATAAAAAGGGAATGAGATACTGATACTACAACATGGATGAACCATGAAAACATCATACTAAATGAAAGAAGCCAGTCACAAAGACCACATATTTTATAATTCCATCGACAGGAAATGTTTAGGATAGACAAATCTATAGAGTCAGAAAGTAGATTAGTGGTTGCTGGAGCTGGGAAGAGGACGGGAATGGAGAGTGACTGCTAATGGGACTGGGTGTCTTTTTGAGGTAGTGAAAATGTTTTAACTTAGATTGTGCTAATTGTTCCACCATTCTGTGAATACAATAAAATGCACTGAACTGTATACTTTAATGGGTGACTTATAAGATATATGAATTACATCTCAATAAAGCTGTTTTTTTTTTTTTTTTTTTAAAAAAAAAGGCCACAGAGGCCTTCACAGTGTGGTAGAAGTGAGGGGAGATGGACACGGCGGAAGGCTCTGGACACAGATCTTGATCCCCTGGTGTGGCTGCTTGCAGTTCCTGCCAAACCAGACCCATCTCTTTGCCCCCAGAGGTGAAGTGTCCAGTGGACCTTGGTTTTTCACTTCAAGACCAGTTTTGGGGTCAAGGCTATTTCAACATGGCATGTAGTAAGAGTTTAATAAATGCTTGGTGAATGAACCTATATTGCATCAATGTGCAGGTCACTAGAAGTACTTACGGCTGGAGCAGTCTCTAGGGCTGGGGAGGGGACCTCAGCAGGTTTTTAAAGGAAGGGACAGAACTTAAGAGCTCCTAAAACGTTCCTTCAGAAGAACCCTGAGTCCAGAGGAGAGTTAACTCATCCCTTACATGCAATGAGAAAAGTCTCACATTTTTTCTTTAAATTCTTGTGCTGTATGCATCCTACTCTATTTCCAGCTTGTTTTAATTTTAAAATACTGTAAATTGCCATTCAGTAAAACGGATGCTTCAGGGAGTTGTGCTGTTTATTCTTGCATCCTGGAATACCTGTGGGTGTATGCTGCTATGTTCTTTCAGAGGAGCTCAGTCAACAAATATCCCCCGAGTGCCCACTGTGTGCTTGGCACGAGGGGTGCTGTTGCCAACACAGGATCTGCCCTCATGGGACTTTCAGTTGAGAAATGAGTGCGTAGCCCCGAGCTTGGAGGAGAGGACAGAATTGTGGGGGGTAGAGTTTGGAAGCTTGTAAGAACATTGCCTTAAATGAAGACCAACATTTATGCTCAGTGTTTTACTAGCAAAAGGTTGAAAACTGCCTAATCTAATAGTGGAATGGCTAAGCAAATTATGGTGTTACCATGTAGTAGGATATTATGTAACTATTTAATAATAAAAAACAATACAGGAAAAGGCTTATGAAATTTTATGTAAAAAATCTTCCAAAAAAACTATATATAGTATGGTCTCAACATGTAAAACATATTCAGAAAAAATGCCAGCATAGAATGCCCCAAATGCTAGTTGATTTGGAAGGTAGAATTATGGGGGGGATTTCTCTCTCTCCCCAAATTGTCTACAGTAGGTCTGGGTTCTGTTATTAATAAACATTACATCTTTGATGCGGGAAAGCTAATGTGCATCTGCATGTGGGGCAGGGCTAGAGATGAACCTGGAGTAGGGGCTACAGAGTAGACCGGGGAGGAAGGGCTAGAGATGGAGATGTGGGTCTTCCTACAGGAGAGGTCAAAACAAACCCTGAGTGAGCACTGAGGGAGCCAGTGAAGAAACCACAGAGGGCTGAGGAGTCTCGGAGGGCAGGAGGAGGAATTGGAGTCAGGGATGAGGAGAGTTCAAGCGTCATGGAGCTGGGCAGAGAATCTAGGCAGAGCAGTATCTGGAAATCCTTGGAAGTCAAGGAGAGAGGTTGAAAGAGGAGCCCTCAGTGTAAAACCTTATCTCCTTCCTAGAGGGTTAGATTTAAATGAGATATAGGAGAGTGATTTAGCTATACAGGCTCTGGAGTTGGGCAGACCAGTTCAAATCTCAGTTTCAGAACTGACAGCTAAGTGACCTTGGAAAAACCGTCTAACCTCTCTGAACCTGTTTCCCCATCTGTTAAATGGAAACAATAAAAACCACTAGGGTATTTTTTGGATTAGATGAATAATGCACAGAAACTGCTTTGCATAGTGCCTGACACATATATGTACTAACTATTTTTTTTTTAAGAGACAGAACCTTACTTAGTCACCCATAGCTCATGTAACCTGAAACTCCTGGACTCAAGTGATCCTCTGTCACTTCAGCCTCCACCATGCCTAATTTAAGAAAAAAAAAATTTCTGGCCGGGCATGGTGGCTCAAGCCTGTAATCCCAGCACTTTGGGAGGCCGAGATGGGCGGATCACGAGGTCAGGAGATCGAGACCATCCTGGCTAACACAGTGAAACCCCGTCTCTACTAAAAAATACAAAAAAATCTAGCCGGGCGAGGTGGTGGGCGCCTGTAGTCCCAGCTACTCAGGAGGCTGAGGCAGGAGAATTGTGTAAACCCAGGAGGCGGAGCTTGTAGTGAGCTGAGATCCGGCCACTGCACTCCAGCCTGGGCGACAGAGCGAGACTCTGTCTCAAAAAAAACAAACAAAAAAATTTCTAAAGACAGGGTCTTGCTATGGTGCCCAGACTGACCATGTACTAATTGGATGATGTCTATTATTATTGGTTTACTAGAGTTGTTAATATTGTACAAAATATCTTTGATCTATAAAGAGCTTCTCCTGGTCCTTTGGGCAGGGCTTTCTGAGGGGAAGACGACCTCTGGGATGCTCACCCTGCCCTCTTCCCCTCTCGTCCCCAGCTGTTCCCTCTGCCACCATGAGGAACATTTTCAAGAGGAACCAGGAGCCTATTGTGGCTCCTGCCACCACCACTGCCACAATGCCCATTGGACCCGTGGAAAACTCCACTGAGACTGGGGGTCCTGGGGAGAGCCAGGAGGACATGTTTGCCAAACTGAAGGAAAAGTTCTTCAATGAGATCAACAAGATTCCCTGTGAGTGTCCCTGGTGGCTGAGAGGGTGGGGCAAGGCTAGAGTCTGGGAGAGGTGAAGAAGGGTTGGGGATACCACTGAGATGTGATTGACTGGGCTCTTTCCTAATGCTTAGATTTCAGGCTGGGTTTTTGGAGAGCCCTTGCAGGAATCGGGGAGGGGGAAGTAGGGTCTGCCATTAATGTGGCAAACAAGGGGGTTTATGCACTTCAACTTCTCAGGGGAAGAAAAGTTCTTATAAAACTGTCCAAAGATAGGCCGGGCGCGGTGGCTCAAGCCTGTAATCCCAGCACTTTGGGAGGCCGAGGCGGGTGGATCACGAGGTCAGGAGATCGAGACCATCCTGGCTAACATGGTGAAACCCCGTCTCTACTAAAAATACAAAAAACTAGCCGGGCGTGGTGGCGGGTGCCTGTAGTCCCAGCTACTCGGAGGCTGAGGCAGGAGAATGGCGTGAACCTGGGAGGCGGAGCTTGCAGTGAGCCGAGATCGCGCCACTGCACTCCAGCCTGGGTGACACAGCGCGAGACTCCGTCTCAAAAAAAAAAAAAAAACAAAAAAAACAAAAAACTGTCCAAAGATGAAACCAAAAGGCGATGAAAAATTATGAAACAGAAGTCACTATGCAAGTTTGCCAATAATACTTTGAAATTTATGTTGGAAGATAGAAAATAAAAGCCCTCGCTGCTTTTGAATTTCTGGCAGAGGCTGCACAGGAGACACCAGAGATGCAGATTAAGGGAGAGCAGCCACACTGGTGGGAGATGGTGCTTCAGAACCACGGAGAGCAGCTCAGGACCTATCCCCAAACAGTTGGGTTTTGCAAAGCCCAGCAGTGGTCTAGGTCCAGACTCAATCTTACGGAGCTTGGCCTGCCTATCCGGCTATGCATCAGCCCTCTCAAGACTTGGCACAAGGGGTGGAGGCCAAGGGACTGATAAGCATCATCCCATCCTCTCCAGTGTGAGCCAGTAATCCATAGATCACACTAGTAAAACTCAATAGAGCTAAACTGATATTCTTCCATGCATGCACCTAGTTGCTACCTCTCAGCTAGCAGGCTATGCCAACAAGGGCAGTAGGCAAAATCAACAAATAAATAAAAATAAATAAATAAAAAAGCAAGGCATTAATGAAAAGGCATGCAAAGTATATGCAACTTACATACAAATCACTCATGGGTGTGTGGCTTTTAAAATATGGGGTGTGGGCATTGTGGGAGGGCAGTCATATTCCTCACTCATTTTTGCCAATGCTACGGGGTCAGGGGCTGCAAGACATGGCACTGCTGACCCCGGGATCTTCTCTGTGTGGGCAGTACCACCCTGGGCACTGATCGCCATTGCTGTGGTTGCTGGGCTCCTGCTTCTCACCTGCTGCTTCTGCATCTGCAAGAAGTGCTGCTGCAAGAAGAAGAAGAACAAAAAGGAAAAGGGCAAAGGCATGAAGAATGCCATGAACATGAAGGACATGAAAGGGGGTCAGGTAGGGCACATTGGTTGTGAGGGGGACTGGAAGGGGCTCAGCCCAGGCTTTCCTGATGCTGAAAGGGTAAGCAAAAGCTCCTGGGCTTCCACAACCAAACCTCCTCCCCTCCTTAAAACTTGGCTCTCTCAGTTACATCTCTAGTATAACACCATCTACCTAGAGGTCCCTGGGAGGGGGGGCCTTATTCCTGTGTTAGCACGAACTCATCCCTGGAAAGACAGTGAAGAACAATATATTGACCCCCCAGTGAGGCTACTAGGACAAAATGTTGGAAAGAGACACCCCCCCACCAGCAAGACACCATTGGGTAACCCTGTGTTTTCCTGCCAGAGAGACTGAAGGACAATATCTCATGGGAGGCATCTAACTGGGCATGGGGCAGGAATCAAATGAGGCAGAAGAGTGGCCCTGAGGCACCAAGACAGAGCCAAGTAGAATCCATCATTAATCATATCATAATTTAATTTATTTTCCCCTGTCTTTTGGTGTTGGTCAGCCTAGAAAGCTCCTTTTCTTAAGTTTGCAGAGGCCCCTGCGTGCTTCCCTTTCCCCCATGTTTGTTTGGGGGTGACTAGGAGGAATCTTTTGCTCAAGGAATCCATATGGAGGATGGAGGGAAGGGCTTGATCTCAGAAGCCAGGGATCTAAATGGCCTTTGAGTGCACGTGTGTGTGTATATGTCTGTGCACATGCAGGTATGTGTATGTATGTGGGCCCAAAAGGAACCTGCAGTGTGTGTGAGTGTGTGTTGGGAGGGGTTCCAGGATGACTTGGGTGTAGCCCTTCCTGGTCTTGATGAGTGGCTGTGGTGACTTTAGGGGCTGGTTTGAGCTGCAGGATTTTCTCTTATATCACTTTCTTCTTTCTCTCTCCACGTCTGTGGGCTCACTCTGCTCCTGTCTGCCTGGACCGTACTTCTGGTATGTCTTGCCCAGGATACGTGGGGCCTGAGCTGGGGAAAGTGTTTGGGAGAGGGCTTACAAGGGAAGCAAATCCCACCCCCACCCCAGCCTCCAGAAGCTATGAAGCACTTGGCACGGGGCCTGGTCCCATGGCGCACTGTGCCTCAGAGGCAGGAGAGTGGTGCCCAAACCAGTCATGTCTCAAACACAGGGCTGGGGGTAGAGGAGCTGCCTAGGGGTTCTGATGGGCCATGAAGGAGGGTCCCATGGCAGGGCCACATTCCCTCTTTTACCCCCACCACACACAGCTCTGAGTCAGGGTCTACCACAGAGGGGCTGGTTTCCCATCACCCTGCGCCAAGCCAGGCTCCTCTGTCCTCCCCTTTGAACTTGTTCCCTCTCTCCCCCAGCTCCCACAGGATGACGACGATGCAGAGACAGGCCTGACTGAGGGGGAAGGTGAAGGGGAGGAGGAGAAAGAGCCAGAGAACCTGGGCAAACTGCAGTTTTCCCTGGACTATGATTTTCAGGCTAATCAGGTATGCAGGGCTGTGGGGGCAGAGTGGGGAATGGGGAGAGACCTGGGAGTTGGGTGGAAGGGGGATAGAAACAGCTCCCTCGGAGATGTGTGGGTGCTGCTCTTCCCTTAGAATGAGGCAGGCTGGAAACGGCAGGGCCTATAGCTCTGGACGTTGATGCTGGCTTGGCCACCAGCCTGCTTTGCGGAAGGTTCCAAGTTGATTATGCTATTAACCTGCCCACCAACCTTGGGCAAAGCAATTTCTCTTTCAACTTCAGGTTCCCTAAATGCCATTCCAAATTCCTTGGGGTGGAAATGGAGACCAATTTTCCTCTCTAGCACCAGCCTCCCCTCATTCCCCTGCCCCAACTGCCTCCTCTGGGAAGGAATTGGTGGGAACTGGGTCTGGGGCCAGTTGTGGTATTGGAACTGTCCTGAGACTCAGGCCCCTTCTCCCCTCTCTCTCCACAGCTTACTGTGGGCGTTCTGCAGGCTGCTGAACTGCCTGCCCTGGACATGGGAGGCACCTCAGACCCTTATGTCAAAGTCTTCCTCCTTCCTGACAAGAAGAAGAAATATGAGACCAAAGTCCATCGGAAGACACTGAACCCTGCCTTCAATGAAACCTTCACCTTCAAGGTGCTGAGGGCTGGAAGGGTGACTCCAGCTCCCTCCCTGATCCCAATTCTCCACTGAGTTCTACAGACCTTTCCTTGGTCTTTAGCGATTGCTCAGCCTGGAACAATGGCAGCCTGGACTGCAGGGCCCCCCTGGCCTCTTTGGAGGATGGGGATCCCTCCCACCCCACCCTCACACTCTGCTCCCCAAAAGCCCTGTCTTCACACACTAACTGGGACCCTGTGGGCTGGAATAGAGGCCTCTGCCCATAGCACCCCTGGAGGTGCGTGAATCGCTCCGGCCCCCTCTGATTCTGCTTGTGCCCTGCAGGTGCCATACCAAGAGCTCGGGGGCAAAACTCTGGTGATGGCCATCTATGACTTTGACCGCTTCTCCAAACATGACATCATTGGAGAGGTAAAGGTGCCTATGAACACAGTGGACCTCGGCCAGCCCATTGAGGAGTGGAGAGACCTGCAAGGCGGGGAAAAGGAGGAGGTAAGAGCAGAGATGAGGCCAGGTCAGGCAAAAACACGAATGTACAAGTGGGCTTCCACCTCTTGGCATGATGGAAATAGGATGGGCTTTGGAGGCAGGCGACCTGGGTTAGAATACCAGCTCCACACTGCCTGGCTGTGTGAACCTGGGCAAGTTGCTTACACTGTTTGGACTCGGGTTCCCTCCTTTAGTCTTTTTTTTACAGATGAGGATTCACTACCTGCATAAAGTGCCTAGCGCAGTGACTGGTATTTGGTAGGTACTCAAATAAATACAAACGCCATTATTATTGTTACTCCTAAGCTTCTGCTATTACCTAAGGCCTGTGATTCATGCCTCTGTGCCTCAGTTTACCCATAAGGAAACTCATGTTTGTTCTAAAGGATACTCAGCAGAGGGACTTGTCCTCCCAGAACTGCTACAGCATCCGTTCACTCAGTAAATATTTGCTGAGCAATTGCTATATACCTAAAACTCCATTTTAACTATTACTCCTTCTGGGCATCAATCATTTGTTTTGGCCAGGGCCCTGCTACCCAGCACACTCTAGGCAGTGATGGAGGGCTGAGTAGAGAAGCTTAAGACATCCTTTTGTCCTTTTTGTCCCCTGTGCCTGGGAGGAAGTCCAGCACACCTGAACCAGGACCTGTGTGATGTGGTCAGTCTTGCCCTGGGTGGCTTTGACTTTGAGCAGCTTTGACTCTGCAGTGTGGTGTTGGCCTTAGGAATTAGGAGCCCTGGGTCCTTGGCCTGCCTGCAGTGCTAAATTGTTGTGTGACTTTGAGCAAACCATGGCCTCTGGGAACCTCAGTTTCTCATTGGTTACGAAGAATTCTTGTCTTGTTTACATGAAAGAGTTGCAGTGATAGTAACAAAAGAAGGGATGCAAATTGCTCCGAAAACCACAAATCATACTACAAGTGGAATGGTCCACAAGGAGAGACCTTGGTGGGTGGGAGTGTTCAGGGAAAGAAGGCTTCTGAGACATTCAGTCCCTCAGGGCCCTTGGAGGTGGACATGTGGCTAACCCCTGGGCTTCTCGCACCCCTTTCCACCTTACCAGAGCCTGGGGTAGGAGCCCAAATATACTGCCAACCTCCCAGATCTCAGATCCACCCAGGGATCCACAGCTGTCCTCTACCCGCCTCATCCTCAGCCCATGGCTCCTGAGGTCCCAACCTGTCACTTTCAGGGACTTTGTTGCACTGCATCAGGGGGCCCCAAGATCAGATGCGGGCCCCAAGATCAGATGCTGGAAGACCTTCTCAGCCATCACATATATGGGGACTGGTGATGAGGGAGGCAGGGACACGTCACTGCCTTGCTAATTTTGGCAAGAAAGAGGCCAGCCATGAGAGAGGCACTAGGATGGCTGAGATGACCCAAGTCCTGCTTTTCCCCCGGATAGCCAGAGAAGCTGGGCGACATCTGTACCTCCCTGCGCTATGTGCCCACGGCTGGGAAGCTCACTGTCTGCATCCTGGAGGCCAAGAACCTCAAGAAGATGGACGTGGGCGGCCTTTCAGGTATGTGGAGAGCTTCTGGCTGCCATTGGGTGGCACCAGCGAGCCAGTTAGCAGAGTTTGCACACTCCAGTGAACAGGAACACTTTGCTGCCCTGGGACTGAGATGTCTCCTCGAGGAGTGGTGGAGCCTTGGCTTCCCAGCCCCTCCTTTTCTCCAAGGGCCCCTTGTCCCCGTCAGAACTGCCTTCCCAGTGCTCTCTGGCCTTGCACTGTGGGCTACAGAGAAAAGGATCAGAGAAATTTCATCCCCAGATAAGTTCGTGACTTAGGATTTTACTTCTCCCAGGGAAATGGGCAGGGCTTCGCCTAAAACGTGATACCACAATCGGGACATGTTTCCAGAAGAGGCTGTAGGCTTTGCTGGCTCTGCCCTGGAAAGGGGAGGGTGAGGGAAAGGGGTGGAAGATGCTCTGAATGTCACATTTACCTGGCAGTGAATGGGGCTGGCCATGGCACAGGGCTCTGGAGAATGAAGCCTGCTGCTTCAGCCGCCTTCCCAGAGAATCAGCCCTGGGCATGGGCTCCAACCAGCATGTTTCAATGCCAGCTCTGGCTCTGTCACTGACCTGCTGTGTGACCTAGGACAGGTCATTTCTGTTCTTTGGCCTCAGTTTCTCGTCTGCAAGATTAGGAGGATTGGACTGGGATCATGACCCAGCAGATGTGTGTCCTGACTTTAGCACTCCCCACCCCCTCCCCAGCACAGGATCACAGATGAATCCCCATACCCTTTCTCACAAGGCCTTAGATTCAGAAATGCCCCCCACCCAATGCTTCAGGAAGCCACAACCAACTGGTCAGAGTTGGTCCTTGAGGTGAAGTCTTTTGCCACCTTTGAACTGGATGACGTGACTTGGGGCTTTCTGAGGGCCTGGTCTCAGCAGAATGAAGACCCCATCTTGACCGATGCTCTGGGCAGGCCTTGGTACATTTGGCAGAAGGGCCGGGGGCTAAGGGGAACCTCTCTGGGGTTGGGATTCTCCCTCCGCAGACCCCTATGTGAAGATCCACCTGATGCAGAATGGCAAGCGGCTCAAGAAGAAGAAGACAACCGTGAAGAAGAAGACCCTGAACCCATACTTCAACGAGTCCTTCAGCTTTGAGATCCCCTTCGAGCAGATTCAGGTGCTGGAGCCCTGGGGTCCTAGGCATGGAGCAGGGTTTGGGGAGGCAAATATGTATGGGGAGGTTGAAGAGCGGGAACTCATCCAGAGACCACGGAATAGCCTTTCTTGGTGGGGGAAGGCTCGAGGTCTAATGGTGCCTAGGTGGGATCTCCTTCCCAAGTGCTTCAGGGATCCCCCTTTTCTGATGAAGTAAACATGAACTAATTCAAAAAATTCTGCAAATCATTCCTTTAGGACTTGCAGGACCATGGTCATGTGCACAGGTGTATGGGGGTGTAGCAAAGGTGCCAGAGGTGTTGGGAGCTGGCTGAGAGGGTGGGACTGGCCGCTGCCACCTCCATCCTCTCCAGCCACATCCTGTCTTGGTCATCCCTGCCCCACTTCTACTGCTCTCTAGGTCCTTTCCATCTACTCCTCTGATTTGCTTCCTCTCCTCTTTCCTGCCACCCTTCCAGCCTTCTCCACTCTTCCTTCCTTCTCACCAGCAAGCTCTGTAAATATTGGAGATGAGGTCTGGTTTTTACCATTTCCGGGTATGAGTGGGATCTGGATATGGTAGGACAAGAGGCCGACCCACCCATTTGGGCGGGGAGTCAGGCTCAGCTGGGGGCTTGCAGAGTGGTCGATTATCATGGAGTCTTGGTCTCTCCTTCTTTGTAGTGAACTGATCCCACCCCCTCTCCTCCCCACAGGAGGGCTGGGGGCAAGGGTGCAAGAGAATCTTCAGAGTTGGTACTGTCATCTATGGATGTGTATGATGTTATTGATGGAATACTTCAAGGGAACATTGGGCAGCTCAGTGATAACGTTAATCCAAGAGAAGTCCTCATTGCAGAGAATTTTACATCTAGAGCATCCTGACCCAGGCATCTCAAATTCAACATTTCTAAAACCAATGTAATGTTCTTCTCCCTACCTCTTCCCAGCCAAGCCTGTTTCATCTGAATTCTGTTTTCAATGAATGACCCCACAGTCCATCATCTACCCAGTGGCCCAAGTCAGAAACCTGGACATCACCTTAGACTGACTGTTTCCTTTTTCCTTTCTCATTTATCCAACATACTTTACTGAGCATTTCCTAAGTGCTAGGCACTTGCTAGGGGATGAGGAAATAAGTGTGTAATCGACACGGTCCTTGCTGTCAAGGACCTCACAGCAGGAGGGCACCAGTAAACAGTCTAGTAAAGCACAGTGAGACGACAGCTTCAATGTCCATGAAGTGGAGGACTGTAGTGAGGCTTCCCAGAGAAAGCTTGGTCCTGAAGGATGAATCTGAATTGGCTGGAGTCACAGGAGAAAAAGGTATCAACCATTCAGCAAATCCAGCTGATCATGAAGTCCTCTTGATTGTCTCTCTAAATACCCCTCCAACCTGGTTTTGACTTCCCATCCCCATTGTGCCTGCCTTGGTTCAGGTATTTGGGATCCATCCTCCCAGACCCTCCAGCATCCTCCAACGGGTCTCTTCCCTGCCATCAGGCCCACTCCTCCTTGAGTGAATCTTCCACCTCAATGCTAGGGCTCTCTCTCTCAAATGTCCACAACACTCCTTTACTTAAAGTCGTCAGGAGTCCCCTACTGCTTGCCTGAAAGACAAAATGCAAACTCCTCAGCTGACCCCAACCTACTTTACCAGCCTCATTTCCTGCCTCACTGCTTCTCACCCTGTACCTCAATGACTGATTATCTAACGTTTCTCAGATGCCAAATGTACTCTCAGGTCTCTATGCCTCTACGCAAGATAATCTGTTTTCCTGGAATCCTCTTCCTTCTTTTGTCCTCCTAGAGAAATTCTCAGACTTCATGTCCCAGTCACCTCTTCTGTGAAGCCTTTTCTGATTGGCCCCAGCAGGACTGTCACCTCCTCTGAGTTTCCACAGTACCTTGTGCCTATCTCTCTAGCATAACCTTTATCACTTCATGTTGTAAGTTTTCAGTTACATGTCTGCTGATCTCATTGAGGTGAAATTCATCTTTTCATTTTTCCTTCCCTCTTCTCCCCCTACAAGCGCTTAACAGTGTCTAGAGCACAGTACACCCTCAATAAATGCCCAGTGGTAGAAACAAAGGCTGCCAAAGGCGTGGCCTCTGCTTCCATGTCAATTCAGTCTTCACTGGAGCACAGATGAAACCAAGGAGACTCGGGAGGCCTTTCCTTCCCAATCATTTGGAGTAGAGGTTGATGGAGGATAAATTTGGTCATGGGATCCCACGTCTCTGTCTGCCAACTCCCTCCCTCCTTTGTTTTCCTTGCAGAAAGTCCAGGTAGTGGTCACCGTGCTGGACTACGACAAGCTGGGCAAGAACGAAGCCATAGGCAAGATCTTCGTGGGCAGCAACGCCACAGGCACAGAGCTGCGGCACTGGTCTGACATGTTGGCCAACCCCCGGAGGCCCATCGCCCAGTGGCACTCGCTGAAGCCTGAGGAGGAGGTGGATGCACTCCTGGGCAAGAACAAGTAGACAGCAGCGGCTGGGACCCCACACCTTTCACGGACACTGACAAGATCCAGAACTATCAATACCTCAGTTATGCAACCTTAGAGGTTTTCTTTTTTCTTTCATTTGTTGGTGGTTGTGTCCTTGTTTTTCCTTGTTTTTCTCTTTTTAAAGACCAACTTCCCTTTGATGGCTGTGTGAGGAGAGTCCCCTAAGAGGTGAAAGAGAAGCCTGGCTCTGTTCATGGTCCCAGGAGCTGCCCTTGCTGCATGCCGTCACAGTTCCCCCGACTCTTTCAAAGCTTCACATCTGCCTCACCCCAAGCGAGGTCCTCTACTGGCGCAAGCTTGCAGCACTTCCTGTTTTTTGAGCCTTTTGGACCAACAAAATGGCAGCACATCCTGCTTCCTGACAGGGAAGGCATCACGGTGGCTAATGATCCGTGTGTATGTGTGTGTGTTGTGTGTGGTGTGTGGTGTGTGTGTGTCTTTGAGCATCTCTCTTCATTCCTGGAATGAGCCATGGACAGTAAAGTTGTGTGGGAAAAGAAGGCTCTTTGGGGACCCTGACATGAAGAAGTCCACTAAGTGGGAGATCTTCTCTCATCTATGGCAAAGTCTCAGGATCCTGTTCAGATGCCGGGGCTTTCATACTCTTCTTGGTGGCTATTTGGGAGGCAGCAAGATGTGAAGACTGGATGTGTTCAGAACTAGGACCAAACGATGCCATCAAAGACTTCCTCCTGCCAGTCATGGTTTCCCCAGAAGTGTGGTTCCGGGGACATTCATGGATATGAGCTATTCACTAGTTGGGTCAGACTCTAACAGGGACTCTCAGTCCCAAAATCTCACTCTTATTGACAATAAATATCAAACTATGAAGAAACAGAAGTCCTATTACCAGAAAGACCAAAATTAAACTCCTGGATCGTCACCCCATCCAGTGGGAAACACAGATGCTTTCTCCCTTTCCAGAATATAAGCAGCCCAGTTCATTTGCATTTATTCCCCACTGTGCTTTTGCTTCTGTTTCTCTTTTAAGTGGAGCAACACTGTCTGAAGACACGTTATCTGTGCAGAGCCAGAGAACTTTAAAAGGAAAGTTTAAATGTTCTTAGTTCCCCTGAGGTCCAGGTAAGAAGGGGGTGGTAAGAAGAGGATGGGGGACAGACGGCTGAGATTTCCTGGGTGGAGATATAGGGGAGCACTGGAATTCCCCCCAGACTCCCACTCCTTGCTCCCTTGGCCTTCTGCCCTCCATGCTGGAGAGCTGATAGGTAGCTGGAGTGGCCCAGGGAGACCTATAGGGAGGACTCGTCCTACCATTAGGGAGCTTCTCTTTATGAATACTAAGAAACAAAGGGCATCCATTCCAAATAAGTAGCAGAGGAGACCTTCTGGGGTTTCTACCCATGCTCAGTTGTGTCCCATTCCCTGTTCACCTTCTGTCCCCAGCACTGATATAAAAGCCATATATATGTTAGTCAGGTTTGCACTGAGTCTTCTTCCAAACCTTCAGCCTGGACAACAGAGTGAGGTCCCCTTGTGGCCAGAGGCCATCCTTCCTTGCCTCCCTTCCTTTGGCCTCTCTCTTCCATCCATGAAGCCCTCAGGCCCTTGCCATTTTTTCACCACAGAAAACTCATGGCTTCTCCAGAAGCCTGAGTATCTCTCTTTCCCAGTACAAATGGCAGCATTTCTATCCTGCCCCATCTGGGCCACTTCAGCTTCCTGTAGACACCCGAGACAGATGGACAGTGTTGGAGGGAATCAGGCTTTGGGGATCCAGCGTGAAGAAGTTGCAGAGTGTCTTTTTATTTTATTTTAAAAAGGGGGAAGGGGCTTTTGGTTTTGCTTTGTTTTTTGGATGAAGGAGTGGGGGAAATGAGGGAATACCCCCACCAGAAACAGACTGGGAAGCCTCCCTGTCTCTCGGAGATCCTTCTTTGTCTTGTTAGTGGTACATGGGAAGTTATATTTTTACTGGGGGGAGTGTGTGTATGTGTGTGTGTGTGTGTGTGTGTGTATACTGAACGATGGGAAGGTAAGACTCTGATCAGGATTATGAACTGTGGTCCTTGGGACCAAAGGTGTGGTCATGGTAGAGAGTTGTAGGACAATAGGGTGCTTTCAGAATCTGGGGTGGCCACAGAGTGGGATTTCCTGGTATGGACATCAGAAGTCACTGGACTCTTCTCCCATCCCCAGAGTTGTGGGATTTTGGTGCTTTCTCAGGGTCTCTCCCCAGACTCATTCTCCTCACCCATATCCCACAGACTCATTCATGGAGACCCCCTTGTCAATATCCCCTCTACCTTTACTCCTTTGCCCTTTCCCAATTCACCTTCTACCACCTGGGATTCTTTTCCATTCATGAACTTCATTCAGCCCTTCCAAAGCCCAAGATTTGCACTCCCTTGACAGGGAGGAAAGGCAATGGTAGGAACCTCTGGTGGTCTGGGTGTCCATGTGCCTGGTGACCAGGGCTGGATTTTATTACTCTGAGCCTACTGCTAGTGAGCAGCCTTGAGGGCTGGGGACAGGTTGCTGACTGACTTTGAATCTTGGCACCAGTGTGGAGCCAGTGTGGGTGTGGGGAGCAGTGCCTTCCCCAGGTCCCAGCTGGTCCTGATGTGCCATCTAGCGGATGGCATCTGTCTTGGTCCATAGGCTTGGTAGGAACATGCTTCTGCTTGTGTGTTTTCCATACCTAAGGGCTGACATAGCTGAAACCACAGGGCATCATGCCAAACACTCACTACTGGGCAGGTTTATTTCTGGGGATGTCAGGGTACTGGGGTGTAGGCACTAAGCAGGATAGAGTTAGGGTGTTTGGCTAGTAAGGCGTTCTGGACGCCTCTGGGGCTATAAGTTTTCATCTCAAAGTCTGTTCCAGAGAAAGGAAAGTAGTATAGAGGTGATTTTTAGAGAAGCTGAGACCATGAAAATCCAAGCCTAATCCCACCCAGAAACTAGGATAAGGTCTGAAAGCTTGTTTTCTTCTTCCTCCCTGAATAATTGTTCCAGAAGGGATGCTAATTCTGTCAGAGCTACAGACAGGTTTTTGGACTTTGGAAGTGGAAGCTGAGGCCTGGGGAAGGCTGGGTAAGGGATGCTGGGGCAATCCCAGACAGTAGGCAGGTGCTCGGCATGAATGAGAAGTGACTTTCCTGGAGTACCTCAGCTGGAGGATGAGACAGCAGGGATTAGGCCACAGTCTCAGATCCTGATCTTTCTTCCTAGGAAAGCATACATAACTTGTGTCTCTGCGGAATCAGTATGGGATGATTTTGCTGGCCCAAGGCTTCAGCGAGAGGGAGAAGAGGGGTCGCTACAGCCCTCCTGCGGGTAAAAGCAGCTCTCTTATAAACCTGCCTCCATGCAGTGGGGTAGGGGGGTAAGGGCGGGTGATAGCAGAGAGGTTGATGAACCTCCCTGGGTTTGGGGAGTGACAGTTTCCATGTTCCCTTACTGTCCTAGGTTAATTCATAAGGCATCTGAGTCCTGGGTCTCACCCAACCTCATAGAGAAAATGCCTGTTCCTGAGGGCATCCCCTCCCACTCAAAGGTACAAAGAGATTGAGCCAGGAACCGCCCTCATATCCTCTGCTCTGCCTCTTCCCTTCCCTTTCCTCTGCCCCTCCCACTTAAAGCTGTTTGGGGCCCTTTCTCAGAGCCCTGGGTGGTGGCAGGCAGGGAGGAGGAGTCCCAAGATCCTGGTGGCCCAGAGCCCCATTCTGTGGTTGCCAAATAAAAATATGGATGCCCAGTTACATTTGAATTTCAGTTCAACAACAAACAATTTTTAAGTGTAAGTATGTCCTAGGCAATAGTTGGGACATATTATACTAAAAAATAATTCGTTGTTTATCTGAAATTCAAATGTAACTGGCCATCCTGCATTGTGTCTGGGAACCCTGCCCTATGACTTTTCCCCTCTCCCTTTGGTCCCAGGGGGCCAGGAACCCCAAGGATTTGACTTAACCAGTTTTTTGAACTGCAATTTTGAGAAGGGGACACTGTGACTTGAAGACACATGAATTACTTTATTTTTTAAGCAACAACAAAATAAGAACCTTCTGAAGCCATTTGAGCCTCATCTTCCCCCATCCATGTATATTTAATTATATATAAAAGAAGATAATTACCTAGAAACATATGAACAGAATCTTGTTTAATCAAGATGCATGTCTATAACTTTCTGTAAATAGCCGCATGGCAATGCTGAGAGTCCCCTTGATCCCCAACCTCAGACCCATTTTACAGAACTGGTTGAGGCTGCTCCTTTGATTTTATGTTGTGTAAAGTCTTTGTCCCCCAGCCCCACCCCTGCCTCCTCCCATCGGGAAACCTCCCCATGGGAGTCATCAGTGGGCGGGAGTCGGTGCCTGCCCCAGTCCAGCCCTGCCTCGGGAGATGCTGGAGGTCGCCCTGAAGGCCTGTTTGCTGCATATCTGTCTGCAGAGCCAACCCTTGGGGCCCGGTGCAGTGTCCAGCCTGGTATCTGGCATCCCAGTAGCTTCCATGTTCTGTGTATGTGTGTGGTGTGCCCCTTCCTCCCACTGTCTGAATTCACTGAAAAGCCATAAAGGGGGCCTCCTGCTGGAGACTTGGCCTCCCTTGGCTCCTCCCAGGAGCCCCCGTGTCCCTCCAACTGGCTCCCCACAGAACACTTGTGAAGGGCTCACCTGTTGTCACCCCCTCCTGCTCCCTCAGTCCTGTGTCATGAGAATGGATGGTGTCCAGGGCTTCCGGTGGGGCCTTAGGCGATGCCCATGATGGTCCTGCCTGAGCTGGCTTCCTCGGCCTGGGTTCACAGTTCAGCTCCATCTCTATGCTGGGCGAGGAGCAAGCAGCAGTGGGACTCCATGGTTCTGGATACCTTTCCTGGGGTCCCTGTGGAGGCAACCAGGATTTTCAGGAGCAGCCAGTCAGTGGCTCAGCCAGGGGCTCAGTCAGGGATGACGGAACCATCCCTGCTTACTCACCTCTGTGGTGTGAGGGTCGTGGGTGGTGATGGAGGAGGGACTCAGGGAGAGGCCGGTGAATACAGGGGCTGATGCTCTTTTCTCGTGTGTCCTCCTGCAGTCTGACAGAAAGCAGCCCAATAGCAGGGTGACCTCAGGGCTACCAGGGCTCCCCTGAGAGTGGGGTGGGCAGGTCCAGCTGTGAGGGAGGCTCAGAGGCTCAGGCAGAGCAGGTGTGGACTAAGCCCGCTGACCTTCACACCTGCTCCCCAGTGAAGCCCCAGTCAATTGCACCAAGTAGCAGAGAGGCGAGGGGCCTGGGGGCTTCCAAGGCCTCAGGTCATCCTGTTGAACTGAGATGGACAGGTAGCCCCCCTGCCTGCCGCCCCTGGCCCCATGGGCACCTGAGGGCAGTACTGCATGGGAAGGGTCCAGGATGCCTCAGGCCTGACAACTCTGACGAGTATGAGGAAGGATGGAGAGAATGGGAGGGTAATCAGGCAGGGCACATTCGATGAGGCCAGAGGTGGCGAGGCAGGCTTGCCCTGCACAAACCATAACACATGAGCACACAGAAGTCCCAGGGACTTTTGTGCTGGGACATGAAAGAGTGAGGAAGGTGGAGGGGACCATTTCAGAGCAGGCTGGAATCAGGTGTTTGGATGAGTGAAGACATGTCTTGCTTCCTCCAGCTCTCTCTAGGGCCCTCCCACTCTCCACACCCATAGCAGAGACAGAAATTGAGGCAGGAGTTGAGAGTGTCTGTCTGGTGAGGTGATGGGAGCAGTGTGCGTGGGGCACCAGGAGTTCCTCCATCCTGCCTGCCTTAGCGATCAGGACTGTAGTGGGGCCTCTTCAAAGATGCTGACCTTTCTGCCCTGACTCCTGCCCATCTAAGGACTTGATTTATTGCTTTCTGAAAACCCTGGGGCTGAAAACTTCAAAATCAGGGCCTGGCAGAGCCTAGCTTCCCCCAGGTCAGCCCACCAGGAGCCCTGCCTTTGTCTCCATAGGAAGGACACATGTACAGCCCTGCCCCCGGCCCATTCCCCACCTCTGCTTGGCAATGCTCTCCATCTCCCTTATGTGGACTCTTGTTCTTGTCTGATCTCTTGTCAAATTGTTATTTTGTAATGAGCTGCGTCTCCTTATTAAAGAAATGAGCTGAAAGAAACCTGGGGGTGGGGGGTGTCTCTGGTTGTTTTTGCTGCGCTGAGGTGGGGGTGAGGGTGTGGGAGCTGCCTGTGAGGGTCAGTATGGTGGGTGAGGGTGGTGAGATGGTCCTGAGGCTCTGGCCTCTAACCCAGAATCTCCCTTCAGGGAAGCACCAAAAGGGGCTGAGGTCCCCTCTCTCCTGGGGTTGGGGGAAGACCAGATTGGCACTCTCGTGGGTGCTGGGGCCCACACATCTCCCGAGGACACATGCCAGGCCTGTGGAATTGTGGGGAGCATGGTGGTGCCGGGGAACATTGTCTGGGAAGCTGGGCGGGGTGGTGGTGGGGACTATATTCTTGAATTCCCTTCCAGTAGAGCTGGGCTTAGGGAATAGCCACAGTCTGACCCCAATGACAAGAGGGAGGCTGGCCCTGGGAAATGGGAATTTGAAAAGTAAGAATTTCTACAAAGTCCTCAGTTGTCTCTTTGCAAAGAACTTGAAATGTCTTTAACTTCTAAAGCAAAGGTGTTAGGGACCAGGGATAGGGTTTCAGAATTTTTAGGGAAAGGGAGAGTAGGGCAGCATTGCTCCCAAAGACCAGGGAAGAGGAAAACTCCTTCTTCAGTTCCCACTTCCACCTGTCTCATCTCCTTCAGGATAGACCAGCGGCTACTGTTTTCAGTTTACACCAGCACCTGTCCTCCAGGAACACCATTGGCTAGATGTGTGTTTGTCCATCAGGTCCAACAGCATGGGGGCAGTGAAGGCAAGCCAGGGATGGGAGCTGCCCACCTGAGGGAGCATGAGCCCAGATCCTTTAACATCTATCCTGTCTTGCTGCTTCAGTCCCTGAGGCTGGGTAGGGTGAGGGGCATGAGCCTTTCAGCAGGACTGGGATTGACCACCTGAGGGTCTCCTGGCTGAGAATGTGAGCTTTTTACTCTGCTAATAGGCTGTGGCCTTCTTTCCCTTGAAGAGGGCTGGACCATGTGACAGCTAGGTGATACTGTCTCTGCAGACCTTACTACAACCAGTGGGGGTCAGAAAGAGAAACATTTGCAGTCTAGGAACCCTTTGCATTGGTCATGCTTCTTTGCCTCTGTTTTGCGCCCCAGGACAGGACTGAATTCTTCAACCATGACATCAAGTGTGTTTGTTCTGCTGCTGCTTGGGTTGCAAACAGCTGGGTGACAGCAGGGGAAAAGAATCTTCCCTCCCTGACCTCTCCCCAAGTCAGTGACCAGGGATTTCTGCTTGGCAGGAAACACAAGGCTGAGCAAAGCCAGAGGCAGGGCTTGCTGGATGCAGAAACCAGACCCAGATCCTGGCTGCCTGGGGTCAGACCTGGCCACCTACGTACAAACCCTGCCAGCGGGCCTGAACAGCTCCTTTCTGGGCATGGCGCCTTCATTTTGAGTCTAGATTTAACCTTCAATAACCCCCAAGTTAACTACATTTGTAGTTTGGAACTACAGAATAGTTCTGGATCTCCCGACTTAAACAATGACCTCATGAAGACTGTTATGTATACAGCAGATGACTAAGGGTGGTGGCAGGAGACGTCCATGAGCCCGAGGAAATCACCACCTAGACCTCAGCTTTCCCAGGTACCACAGTGTGCTAGTAGTCACCTGGATGGCCTCAACACCCTTGTCACTTAAACCTGGTGTCTTCCAAGAACTAACCACTCTCTTAGTTACTTGAAGCTTGGAACCTTGATATCTTCTTATGGTTCTTTTGAACTCCAATCTAGGCTTCTCCTTGGCCTGACTCCATTCAGGAAATTCCTTGATCCTACCAGAGACCCTTATCAGTGGCCATGACTCACTGTGGCTGTCCCTGGGGAAGGGGCCTCTATGTGGACAGGAGTTGTAGCAGGCTGGTGGGCAAGGCCCCCACCAATGGTAAAGAGGATGTAAAATCACAAGAGGCTGCCCCAGATGTGAGATTCTATAAATCCCATGCTCTGAACTGTGGAGACAGTCACAAAGTTAAAACACAGTTTTATTTACTCATTTATAAATACTGTTGTGTTTACAGGCATCATATAGATGTGAATATTATTATTCCCAAACTTTGAAACACAGAATACTCAATACTATATAATAACAACCAGTAAAACAAAACCATTCATCTTAGGGTTGAAAGGCCACTCAAAATTGCATAAAAATACATTCAGTTCACAAAGCAAGTCTGGCTTCTTCTCCCTAAACACCCCCCAACCCCACCCCATCCCAGGTGTATTTACAGTGGACTGAAGTTAATCCATACAACTCAGCTGAAAAAGTTATATCTGGTGCGTTAACCTTGGTGGAAATAGGGTGAAGGGTGGAGTAAAGACACAAAATGCTACCACTAAAATGGGAGAGGCATGAAGACACCAGGGTGATTCTTTTCACCCCTGTTGATCAAAGTCAGGGCAAAGACAAGAAGGAAGGAAAACCATGAAGCCAAAGTCTTGAGTGTGAACTACTCAACTGAGCATAGGCTGTATCTTCACCAAGAAGGATGCAAAGGTGAAACATTCTTTCCTTCCTTCTGCAGAGAAATCATTGCCTGGTGTGCCAGCCAGTGGTAGGCACAACCTTTCAAAAGTTCAAGGGATGCTGGCTAGAAAAGGAGGTATTCTGGATTGCTGCATCCTCTCAGAACCTTCTCCTACTCCGCAGCCTGCCTCCTGGTGTCTTTTTTCCTCCAAACTCTTTTTATGTGGCCTCTCTTCATCAGAAGGCAAGCAGGACTCGGTTCCGGGTTTCAGTAGAATGGGAGAAAGGACAGGCAAAGGCACAGATATTAGGCGAGAGTCAAGCTACTTCTGGCCCTAGCATGTCCCTTGTTCAGGAACAGTGGGCCCAGGGGACCGGCACTCTGACTCTCAACTCTGATTTTGGGAGAACATTAGCGGCTCTTAAGAGGCTCCCCACCATCAGTGTGCCTTTCCTGAATCCTTGCTCTTTGAATGGGCTGAGCTGTTGCCACCAGATGCACTGATACACTGATTAGGTTTGTGCTGGGAAGACACACTTCTGTTTTAAGCTATAAACAGTCTCAGGACAAAGAGTAAACCAGATATGGCTACTCATGGTCTCCTTGGCCAGGCTATGGAGGAGTCATACGGGCCTAGAAGTCAAACCTCATCTCTGAGGGGACATTAGCATAGCCAGGGAGCTTTGAAACTGGGAAGAGGGGACAGTGGTGGTGGTGGTGGTAGTTGGTATATCCAACTTCTCCGGGAATCTTGGCTGATTCATGGAAAACCACCTCTCTAAAGCACCCTCGGCTCCAAGTGAGAAAAGCAAGGAATTAAGAATGTGGAGGGAGGTGAGAGGGAGAGGAGTGAAGTGTATGTTTATCCTGGAAGGACATAAGAGCATCCTGATGTCACCTTAAGGGGCCACCCAAGCAAATCTTTATTGGAAACATCAGGGAAAAATTTGGAGGAGAAATAACAGAAAATATCACTCTGGCAGATTCACAGTCCAAAATGATAAGCAGATGAATTGGGGAACGGCTCAAATAGGTCCTTTGGGGGATTAGAAGGGAGGGGGAAAAAAACAAAAGATAGGATTTAGTAATATACTTGGATAAAATTGGTTTCTGAGTTCTCATTTGTAATCAAGTATATGCCAGACCTCATTTTAAAAGCTCCGGGCTAGCAAATGTGCCTGTGAACACACATAAGCTAGATGCAAGAGTTATCCCCAAATTGCTAAACCTTTTTAGGTAAGGCCAAAACATTCATTAATGGTATTGTCTTTAGACACACCCACCTCTTACTTACAGTTCTCCCGAAGGAGGGCTTCCGGGACACTGGGTTGTAAGCCAAACCTGGGTTCTATGTTTGCCCTCAACCCCAACTCTCCAAGGAGAAGTGAATGCATCTTCTTTTACCATGCAGCTGCTGGCTGATGGTCAAGATTCTGTGTTTTTTCTTAGGCCTCAGAAATCACCTCATTTCTAATAGCTGTGACCAACAGTTCCTGGACTACAATGAAGTTGAAGTTGATCTATTTTCCAATCTAATCAGAACACAAGAGATCAATAGCTGTCCCTGATAGGGTCTACTCCTTCCTGAGCAGTGTCAATACCCATTAAGGAAGCTGATTAAAATCTCTGCTGAGCTGGAGCCTGAGGGATGAAGTCACCAGTGAGACAGAACTCATTTCTGTGTGCCAAAGCTTTGGTTCTGTGAAACTCTCTTCCTTCCCAGTACTTGCAGCTTCCACCCCGCTCTATGTCCAAAGCCCCTGGGCCTTCTTCCTTCTTCCCATCACAGCACACAGCCACCTCCACTTCCAGGGTCTCTGCCCTTTCACTCCAATTACACCAGGTCCTGTAGGAGGCTTGCAAAAGCCAAGTGCCGTTCCATGCAATGTGGTTGTGTGGACTCTGGGTTTGTAAACACTTACTGCTTTGGTAGTCTCCTCTTCAGACCTGCTTTGAAGGAAAGATCATCTTGAATGGTATCAGAACCTCCTACTTCTGATAGTCCAAAATCCAGAGGGGGAGCTCAATGGAACTAAAGATTGAGGTTCTTATTGAGGAAAATTTTCTTGCTGCTGTAAGGCAGAGTTCAAGACAATGAACCAGATGGTGCTAAGCAGAAAAACTATTAGTCTGCTATTTGGGTGTGAAGAGCCAATGTAGATCACATTTTGAGAAAGCTGAGGAAAGGTGGTTGAGGAAACCTATGAAGCAGCGGGTCTGTTTCCTATTAAAACAACTTGTCCAAAGGCTGCCTGCAACAAATTGCTTTCTATCCATTTCTCCATGAGCTCCAATTTCCACCTCTGCAGGCTTTAATATTCTTACCAAGCCATCAGGAGGGAAAGCCATTGCAACATCATTCAATTACCCTCAATATTAAATTCACTTCCCAACAAGGATGAGAAGTCAACCTTGATGTGCTCATGTTAAACAGTTTAAATCCAGAAGAAAACAAAAAATTTTGGACTTGGATTTTTGAGATTAGAAAGAATTTTTGAAGCAGAAATCCCAATAAATGTTCTGATCTTCCTAAGAATGAATAAATCACAGAATTTTAAGCCAAAAGGGCACATAAAGATTATCCAGTCCAACCTCATTTTACAGACAGGGAGGGTGACCTGCCCAAAGTCACATGACTAAAAGGAGAAGGTGTAGTAGCCTTGGAATACAGATGTTCTGACTTCTAGGGTCTTATCTTTTTCTGTTGCCTTTTTCTGTCCTCAAAGCTGCCTTGCTTATTGGGTTGGAAGAACTCACATCTTATGAGGGGTTAGACCCTGCCTTGAAAATCAGTATGGTGGGCTGGGCATGGTGCCTTACTCCTGTAATCCTATCACTTTGGGAGGCCCAGCTAGGTGGATTGCTTGACCAGCAGTTCAAGACTAGTGTAGGCAACATGGCAAAACCCCATCTCTATAAAAAAAATACAAAAATTAGCTGGGCATGGTGGTGCATACCTGCGGTCCTAGCTGCTCGGGAGGCTGAGGTGAGAGGATCCCTTGAGCCTGGGAGGTGGAGGTTGCAGTGAGCTGAGATCACACCACTGCAATCCAGCCTGGGCAACAGAGTATGGTGACTAAGATCTGCAATAATAACTGGGCCTAGATTTAGGCCAATTGCACCACCTCTGATTGGTAAGTGTGTGCTTAAAGTGCGGTCAGTGCTGGCATAAACAATGGGGTTTGAGGGCCCCTGATGATATCTCTGAGGGAAGGATATCAGGGCTCCTGCAGTGTTACTTCACTGAAAAGCTCCAGTGGAACCAGTGGCTCATCCGGTAGAGTAGAATTTCCCTTTCCTTTTTGCTTAAAGGCTGAATCCTTTCTGCTTTCTTTTTCCTTTTTGCACCTTTGGAGGTGCAAAGCCACCTGGAAGCTGAATAACTGGCAACACTTTAAATAGTTCTCTCTTCTTCAGGTTTCTTCTGCTCATTCCATGCCCACCTCAAGGGTGCCGACACTCACCAGTGGCCTGGACTGAAACACTGGCCTTTCTCTGAGAGGAGACAGTGTCTGTCTGTCGCTAGGAGAGGCTGCAAAGGGGCCAAAAATCCAGACACCTAACAAAGTACATGCCTTTGAGAGTTTCTTCTTCCATCATCTTTGGCTCAATTAAATGCCTCTAATGGAGAAATGGTCAGTAGTTCACACACACTTTCATGGGATCCACAGACTATTAAGTTGAGTTTTAGCTTCCTTGCTTCCTGAGTGGAACCATCTAATAAGCACATGGTTTGAGGAAGGGAAATGGGTAAAATGTTGCAAAACAGTGATCTTGAAATCTCACTAGTGGCCTCAGATAGCAATATATGAATCTAAGTCTTCTTAAACTTGGGGTGGGAACTAGCACAGAAACCACAGAAAACCCAGAAGAGAAGCAAACACATCCTGCAGTTGGAAGACAAGGAGGTTCTAGTGAACATCAAATGAGAATGGCCCACTAGAGAATCTAGTGCACTAAGTAAGCCCAAAGCAAGTCTATTCTTTAGATTCTTTAGTGGCAACACCCTGAGATTTGCGTAACCCTTTCGCTAGAGACTGGGATGGGGCTAGGGGTCATCACACTCTGGAGCTATCTGGAAAGGGATCAGCAGCCCTGGAAAAACAAACTTTAGCCACAGAATCTCTGGAATGGCCAAATCATTACTTTCAAAGGTGTGGCTCGGTTTTTGAAAAATAACAAATTAATGAAAACAGAGTTGTGCCAAGAACATTCTCTTTCCCATTCTGATATTTCATGTAAAGACTCTAAGTTAAGTGATAAACCTGTGCCACATGTTGTTGGCCAAGTCTGCAGCTATTTATTCAGCTTGAGCTGCCTGGGGTGCTCATGAGTGTCCAAACCAGCAGGTGAGGACTGAGGATTGTGGCCACTGAAGAGGCCAGTGGTAGGTACCTGTCCAAGCAGCACAAGAAAAGGGAGACCTGCTGATGCCAGTATCCAGAGAGAATTGCTGGCTAGTAGAAGGCCTATAACTACCACCTCATGGGGCTTCCAGACAATACAGTTGTGAAGGAATGGTATTTTATTTCTGGAGATAGACCAGAAATCAGTTCATCTAATAAAATTAAATGCGTAAGAGAAAGTACCTGAAATTACCTAGGACAGTTTACACTTACTTTCATGAGTTCCTGGCCATAGAATCCGGTATTCCTGAGATTGAAAAGCTTGCAAATTTCTTGTCACAAGGAAAACTTTCTGGCAAGAAAAGTCAGCTTTAACATGAAAGGGCCATGTGAAGTGGCAGGGGTGCAACACCAATCTAAGAGTTTTGAGAATCTGCCCCCAGTGCTTTTGAAAGGCACAAACAGATCTGAGGGGACTCTCTGTAACCCCTTTCCCTTGTCTATTGAGTGGAAAAGGGTCAAGATGTATTCCCAATAATCCAATTTTCTTTTCTTGAGAAAGCAGTATCATCTTCCTTCCCCAATATTCAAAATGTTCCAGGATAATCAATAAGTCAACACCTTATGTTGATTTCCTCTCCCAGAATGAAGGAAATGCTTATAGTGAAAGATATAAAACTTATTACTCTAATTTAGCATTCCCTGAGAACTGAACTTACAGTACTCCCATGATAATCCAAAGTCCCAAGATAGTAGCAGCTTCTCTTGAAAAATGGTTGGAAATGGAAGACAGAATTTTATATACTCTAAAAATGGGGTTTTGTCAGAGGAAACATATCTCCTGTTATGGAATTGGGATCTTGAATTACAGCTTCTAGTTTAAAGAGCATGTGATGTTTCAGAGGGAGGGCCATGGACAGCTACACGTCATGTCAGGAAAGGAATCAACAGGCAGAGGTAGTGTATGTTAAGGGAATGAACCACTCTAAACAGTGAATATCATTGGTAACCCTAAAATGATGAGGATTTAATGACTCACACACTCAAGTGAACCAAGGGATAAAGCTCCTACAAAAGGAAAATACTGTAAGTATTAATGCTAGGTTATCATCAAGAACTAATTGTTTAATTTTGCACTGGATGTGTAGAGTATTCTTTCCAGGCCTGGGCATGATATTTTAAAGGCTGGTTTTGTCTAGAGGAGGATGGCCAAGATGTGACAGGTAAGAAAAGCATGCCATATGAGGAATGACTGAAAGGACTAGGGTAACAGCAGCTCAAAGTAAGACTGAGGGGGAGACCACCCACTGCACATATCTGAAGAGCTGTTAAAGAGTTGCAGATAGTAGATCTGGACTACAACGAGAATCCACAGGCAGACTTCAGCTGATATCAGGAAAAACTCTCTCGATTAGAGTTGCCCAACTTTTGAGTAATAAATGTATAGCCACCAGAGGCTACCTGACCATGCCTATGGGTCAAAACTGTGGTAGCAGGGGTCCCTGTGACACAATAATAGAAAGCTGGACCTAATGACCTCTGGGCCTTGCCACTCTAAACTTCCATGACTCTCATCAATGGGTTGAAAGTACTTCATTCCATTAAACCTCTATTAAGTGCCATTTCCCTATTAATTTCCAAGAAAGTAAATCTCTCCGCTAAATCTAACCACTGGAAATAATCAAATTCACCACTATTCTCACAGTCCAGTGGGCTGCTATCTTCCACCTTCTTTGCCACAATGTTGCAAGTGGCCTCAGATACTTGACCTTCACCATATGTGTCTTTCCAGCCTGCTTCCACTTCCTAGTCCATCTCCCAACAATCTCCCCTCCCCACCTCTCACTCCTCCCTGCACTGACTTCATTTCTCATTAGAAGCAGGTGTCAGAGCGAAGAGAGGAAAACAAGGTCAAGGAAGTGAGGCAGAATGGGGTATTCAGAGCCAGATTTTCTTATAAAGAAAATCACTTTGAAGGGGGAAGTGGGAGATGAAAACAATGAGCTGACACTTATGCCACAGTCTAGCTTTCAGGGCAGTGGTGCTGCCACCAAGGCACCAGAGTGATGATTTTCTTGTCTCCAGAATAATGATTCCCCACAATGGCCAAAGACAACTGAGGTCAGGTGCTCTGTCCTAGCTTTTATACCATTGAGTGAGGGGGTAGGGGAGGGAAAAAAATAAAAGGATAGAAAGGAAAGGAATAAATGAAGCCAGGGCCATTTGAGCCTTGAAGAAAGGGCTAGGTATGAGGGAGGAATAAAGGTTAAAACTAGTTAGGGAGATTACTGGGGTTGATAGAAAAAATAAAAGTTCCTGAGAGGTGAAGAAGAATAGAGCACCTCAATGCAGTCACTGTCACCTTGGATGCTAACAGCTCCGGAGGCCATCTGATGATCAATTCAACATCCTGCTGTTTCTCTTGGCACCCCAATCAGGATCCTGGAGTGGCTACCACAAGACTCACCTATATCAGAGGACACTGGGTCAATGTAAAAAGCTGAAGGATACTGATTTGGGTAGAAGCCTTACATGTTTGGACCAAATCCAATGTGGACAAAGTAGCTGAGCAGCAGGAAGTTGAGGGGTCCACAGCTGAGCCTAGTGTACTCCCCAGAGCATTCTCCAGATGGCTCGAATTATCACAATCATGCTTCAATTAAAACTGTCATAAAACTTGGGATAGGGGTTTTGGAAGAACAGGGCATTGAAAGTGCAGAGAAAATGTAAAGTGTATAGAGGTGACTGAAGAGGGTGTTAGAAAGAAGTGTCCTTCCACCAAAACATCCATTTCTTTTGGTTGGAAGGCAAGGACTGGAAAAGAGGGGTGGGGGCAGCAAATACTGTCCCTTTGTTTCCTCATAAATCTGGAGCCTAGCCTATTTGGACAGTTTGCTGATGACTCTGATGAGGGCACCATTTTCATCTTTCAGCCTCTGGTTGTCGGATTTCAGTTCTGTTAACACCTGTAGGGTGACAGAGGGAAAGGTGAGTTAGAGCCTGGCAGGATCCTCCTTTGCCCTCCCTGACCAGGCCAGGCCAACCTGGTGATCAGGGCCTTTTGAGACAATGTGTCTCATGGTCCCTTGTCCCAGGGATAAAATTCCTTTCAATCTTCCTATTTATTGAGTTGGTATTGTTAATCTTCAGGGAGATTATAGCCCCTCCATCTTTTGAGCTGGCATATTTAGCAGTAATATCTTATTTCTTCATAGGCAGACCTCACATTTCACACTGTATATCCTTTCATTCTATTGAATCAGTAACTACTTTCAATTTCTCCTGCCCTTAAACTCATCCCTAGTCTAAAGAAATTGGGGAGAGAGCCAAAATGGGCTAGTGAGGACATAGGGAAAGAATTCAGAAAGGGGGTGGTGGTCAACTAGAAGAGTTAAAGGAGGATACTGCTTCACATCTCATCAAAAACAAGAGCAAAGGCCACAGAGGCCGCACTCAGCTTTCCTGCCATATGCACAAGATGATTTAAGGGTCCTCCACTTGGTGCCTTCGGTGAATAATCCTCCAAATTCTCACTGGCCATACTATACATATCCACTTTCTTTTTTTTTTTTTTGAGACGGAGTCTTGCTCTGCCGCCCAGGCTGGAGTACAGTGGCCGGATCTCAGCTCACTGCAAGCTCCGCCTCCCGGGTTCACGCCATTCTCCTGCCTCAGCCTCCCGAGTAGCTGGGACTACAGGCGCCTGCCACCTCGCCCGGCTAGTTTTTTGTATTTTTAGTAGAGACGGGGTTTCACCGTGTTAGCCAGGATGGTCTCGATCTCCTGACCTCGTGATCCGCCCATCTCGGCCTCCCAAAGTGCTGGGATTACAGGCTTGAGCCACCGCGCCCGGCCACATATCCACTTTCAACCATTAAAACTCAGAAAACTTACAGTCACAGAGCTGTCAGGCACAGTGAACACTAGGCATGTATTTAATCCTTGCCAAAGCTCCCCACTGACAGTCACCAAAGGATACCCAGAGGCCTTATCAGCAGTTTTAGGGGATGGCATTGTAATTCACAGAAATAGACGCTTGTCAGGCAGGGGAGGGAGTGGAAACTCAATTTTATCAGTTCTGCCATCTTGGAACATTACACATACTGTTGTCTAACTTGTGAAAAAAAGGAAAACTAATAGCCTCAAGTCCCATCCTGGAAGTCCAAGTTTTTGTTACATGATCAGGCACTTTTGACAAGTATGCTGTGCATCTGAAAAATCCTAATGGGATATTGATAAGGGTACAGTTTATGTGTGGGTCCCACTGGCAGCAAGAGCGATTTAGGACAGCTGGTAAATGTATCACCACTATGCAGGCTACAGAAAGCTACATTTGTATCTGTTCAATACAGGTGTCCTTTGACTAGTCATTTGAACCTACAGGACCCCAGGGGCAGGTAATGCCCCCAGTAAAGGGTACCTGGGCTGAGGTGTTATGAGGCCTATTTAGTTCTAGCTCTGGCTCTGCTATTAACCACTTAGGAGATCTAACTGTGCCTTAAGGAATATAATCTGTTTCCTTGATCTCTCAGGGAATATATAGGTTAAATTATATAAATATATGTGTATGTACACAAATATGCATCACAGATACATAATTTGTATCAGGGAAAAAAAAGGAAAATTACAGAATATCTATAATGTGGACGGCACTATGCTAGAGGGTCTCCTTAGTGCCTCATGAGACTATGATACAGTTGTTATCCCAATTTCTACAAATGAGGAAATGAAAAGTGCCAGAACTAGTTCAAGGCACCCAGCAAAGCTAATACTGAATCCCAATGTGCCTGACTCCCAAGATCCTTCTTTTATTACACATGGGATGGAAAACAAAACACCAAAAATGTTTGACGCCTAGAAACTGAAATTCCAGCATTGTCTTTGTCACTAGTGATCTATTACTTTAGGCAGATCACTCACCTTCTCTGCATTTCTATTTTTGTACTTCTATAAGAACAACAGTCCCTGTCCTACTCTCTCCTACGGTAGGGACTCTGCGAGGCTCACAGGAGGTAACAGATGTGGAAGTGTGTTGACATACATACTCAGCTTTGCGATATTGAGTGTTCCTACAATCACTGTGAGTCTTCTCATGACTGTGGGAGGGCAGGCAAATAATCTGCAAACTTCATTAAGAAGACTCTGATCCAGAAAATATAAAAATAAAGTTGCAGTCCTTTGACCCTGGTCTCCTACCTCTGATTTAATCAAAGCAGGTCTGGCTGCCCTCTCCTTCATTCCTCTATCCCTGTAGCCTTGTCTACCAGACTGAATGCTTGGAAACTCATTTCAATGAGATTTTTAGAAAAAACCCAGGGTGGCCTCATGTTTCTGTGTTCAATCTGCTCTTTAACGCCCCATCCTGGGGCTGCAGCTTGGGTATAAGTGAGACTGTGAAAGCCACATTTCCATAATAGGATTCCATAGGTAGGAAGAAGCTATATATGGCAATGGATTACATTTCCCTGCTTAGCAGCTCATCAAATCAGAACTGAGCTGCCTTAAAAAATGTATAAACAACTTGTAGAGTCTTGTAGAGTTTTAGTGATTTATTTCCACATTAAGAACTCAATTCCTTGAAAAAAAATTTGGACAAGGCAGTTTTGCAGCTGCAACATGCTACAATTGACATCTAAAGGGAGTGGCAAAAAGTGTAAGAGGTGGAATGTAGAAATCAAGGCAGGGCGAAAGCCTCACAAAGTTCAAACTCAGAGGAGGGGGAAATGAACAGTGTTATCTGATATCCACTTGAAGTTAAATAATGGTTAAATAAGAACATATGTAAAAGTACGATATAAGTATGAAGTTTAACAAAGCTTTATCATTTTAAATCTCTGGATCTTTGTTTCTTAATTTGTAAGTTCCGAGCTTACCACAATTTGGTGTTAAAGATACCCTGGGCAAATAAAATTAAGTACACATTTCTCAACTATTACTTCTTACAGTCTTTGAGGAATGTGTTAAAGAGGAAGGGGCTATAGGGGTCCTAAAGCTTCAGAGACATAGGGCAAGGTTAGCCGTAGGTTGAGAGGGACTCAGGATGAGTCTTACATGAGCTGTCCTGCTTTTAACTACAAGGAAAGTGGGAAGGGAGTTCCCTCTGGTATTTTGTTGGTAAGTGGTTTGCTCTACATGCTGAGATAAGATGATTTTTCCAGGGAACTATTTAAAAAAAAAAAAAGGTAGAGCAAAATCTCTCGATTGCACTGCCAGTTTGGCTTAGTTATCTCATCCTTCCTTCTGGCAAGAATCGGCAAGCTTTTTTTGTAAAATGCCAGACAACAAGTATCTTAGGATTTGCAGGTCAAACAGTCTCTGTTGCTACTCTTCAGCTCTGCTGTTGTAGCACAAAAGCACCCACAGACATAACGATAATATGTAAACAAAGGAGTATGGTTCAGTTCCAATAAAACTTTTATTTTGGACATTGAAATTTGAATTCCATATAATGTTTGTGTTCATATGTTGTAAAATACTATTCTTCTTTTGATTTCTTTTTTGACTATTTGTATGGCTTATGGGCCATACTGGTGGGTCACAGTTTGCTAACCCTTGCTATGGTCGTATACCAGGCAATGGCTTTCTTCACGGCAGCAAAATCTTTTGGTAGGTTAATGGCTCTTCAGAAGTTAGGCTTTGACAAGGAAGTCACAGTGCTGAGAAAGCAGAATGCTGCCCTTCCTCCCTCAGCTGTAATACTGGGGGCACAGTGTAGTCGCTCAATAGATCCTTCTCGCATTGTTTGGGCCGTATGCTTAACAAATGGTGAAAACTGTGCCAAATATGCAGACAGCTTATATTACAGCGGTGAAAAGTTTGCACTCTGGAACCTGACATGTTTGGTTTGAATTTTGGTTCTATCACTTACTCTCGGAGTGACCTTGGACAAGTTATTTAATCTGTGACTCAGTTTTTTTCATTTTTACAATAATGGTTTTGGAGAAAAAATGAGAAAAACTATATAAAGTATTCAGCACAGGCCTTAATAAATGACAACTGTTAAGGTTATTAACTACTGAAAGCATGAGATCTAGTTTTGCCCCATATCCTATATGATCTTGCAACAAAGGGATACTAAAAATAACTGGGACATTTTTTTGGGGGGTCCCTAGTTTGCCCTAAGTAAAAATTTCCAGGAATCTTGAGGCTAACGTTAAAGCATGGAGTCTGGACCTAACAGTGGCTGCTTACAGCCAGGCCATAGTAGGACTTCCTTTTCAATTTTTTTTCTGCCTATGACAGCATCTACAGCGGGATATTAGCTCAGTCCTATGATAATTCGGGTGATTCAGTTCTAGTGGATATTAGTTGCCAGCTACTAATGCTGAAGGCAAAAGCAAATAGGCTGAAAGAAAGAACAGGCTCTGGCCAGGACTAATTAGGTTGTTGCTGACAATTAAAAATTCATCTCAGAGGAGTGGTGACCCCATCATACCATCTTGAGACAGAAAAACCAGTTGTCTGTGAGCTTGTCTTTCAGATCCATAGCCAGGGAAAGGCTCTAGTTTGCCAAGCACAGTTTTGGTTCTCAGTTGAAAATAAATCTCTGATCTCTGCTCCACTGCCTGCCATCTCCTTTGCAAAGCTGGCCCCATTAGGGAGGGCCTGGCTCCATGAGGGTCTCATTTATATAGGCTGTGATCTGCCTCACAGCCCACACACTAAGGACAGGGAGGGGCACATCTCTAGGGCCCAAAGATTTGTGACAGGAATGAGAGATATGCCTCCTAAGGAGGGAGAAGAAAGCAAAGACTACCGCAGAAGGAGGCAAAGAATGCTTATCTAATTATGCTTGAATAGTGGGATGGAGAGTGTTTTTGCTGGTAGTGGAGCTGGGCAGGAACAGTTCCAACCTTGAGTTTTAGTCCTCTCCATCAGTAATGTTGTCACCCATGAGGACCGTCTGGTATCCAAAGGGTTATGATTCTTAACCATGGTTGTACAAAGAATCAACAGGAGAGCTTTGAAAAAACACTGATGCCTGGGTCTCAACCCAGACCATTGATTATTTGGGGACGGACCCAGACATCCCTATGTGTATATGTTAAAAGCTATGTATATGTTTAAAATACACCCATAGGTATATGTTAAAAGCTCCTAGATGTTTCTTGCAGCCAAGACTGAGAGCCCCTGACGTTGGTTACCCAAGGCCCAACCCCAACTGCTCCAGGGGAGCGGGTTGCACTTGGGTTACTATTGTCTAAGAAAGATCAATCTCCATTTGGCAATGACCCTGTCAATGAAATATGTACATGTGTATGTACATAGGTATATGCACATACTGTGTATACCTATATGTAGCTGAGTGAACAAATTCATACTCGGTCTCTAGGGGAAGAGAAGGTAATGTGGTGACCTTACCAAATGAATATACTGGTAGCCCAGTTGAGGTCTCACTGCCTCCCTTGACCTAGGCTGTTAAGTCCCATTCTATGATCTCAGTCCTGGCTGCTTCCATCTGCAGATAAACAAGCCTTACAGGAACCTGCATATGGAGGCTCGGATGGAGGGGATGAGCACAGAGCTTCTGGGACTAACAAGAAGACTGAACCTGCCTGGAGTAGTGGAGGAGGGAAGTGAGTTGGAGAGGAGGGACAAGAACTAGAGCTCCTGGGTGTCCGAGGACTCGACGGACTCCGAGAGTCTGGCCACCACTCGGGTCAGGGCCCTGTTCTCAGCCTGCAGTTGCTCGTTCATCTGCTTCAAGGTTTGAATCTGTTTTAGCTGGTGGAGGTTCTGTAGAGAGTGAGACATGAAAAGGACAGACAGACAAGACAGAGAGAGACAAGACAGACCAGAGGAGAGAAAAGTAGGACAAAGAAATCACGTGACTTTTTGTTTTTGTTTTTAGTTTGCATGCAAGAAAGGAAATGAGAAAGGCAGCAGTCATGGAGCAAATGGGGGGCAGGTGGAAGGATGATGGAGAAAAGCAACAGGGAAGGAGAGCTGTGTCTGATTCTTGGCTAAGATCTAAATATGCCATATGAATATAACCGCCAGGCTCTCAAAAGGCACATATGGATTGCTTTTGAGAATGAAAGCCCAGCATGTGGTTTGGAGCCTTTTGAACCAAATTAACATGGTTGAGGCATAACTTCAGGGACCCTTCATCATGACTGAGATTAGAGATGAGGACTTGGTGTGTTCTTAAATCTAGCTGCTGCCCCTTTCTCTCTCCCTTCCTCTAACCTTCCCCCCATACTCAGCTCCTTACCCTCACTTTGTTTATTTATCTGAGATAGGGTCCGACTCTGTCACATCAGCTGGAGTGCAGTGGCACAAAACTGAAACATCTGCCTCCCAGGCTTAAGCCATCTTCCCACCTCAGCCTCCTAAAGTAGCTGGGACTACAGGCATGCACCACCATACGTGGCTAATTTTTATATTTTTTGTAGAGACAGGAGTTCGCCATGTAGCCCAAGCTGGTCCCAAATTCCTGAGGTCAAGCAATCCTCCTGCCTTAGCCTCCCAAAGTGCTAGGATTACAGGTGTGGGCCACTGCACTTGGCCTCATTTATTTTAAAAAAATAAAACAAGGAAAATAAAAGAGAGGCCTATTATTTAAGCATTTTTTTTTTTTTTTGGCCAGGGCATGTACTGTTTAGAAGGTTAAAGTGACACATACCCAAATAAGAAAGAACTGTCAGCTCTCTGGATCGTCCTCTAACCTGCTTTGTAGGAAGCTTCATTAACCCTGCTAGTTTTCCTCTGCAGTCCAGAGAGATTGTTTCAGGATCCAATAACTGCTAACCTGTCTCTGACCTGCTATATGATTATATGCATCACTAAATTCACAGCTAACTGTGCTTTCTTTGTCTCAGTTCAAGCAGTTTGGGAGCTGCTTAAAGGTGTTCATAAACAGACTCATACTCTGGAAATTATAGCTGTGCAAAAAAGCTGGAGAAATCATAAATGTCCAATGATAATGAAACTAGTTGGACCAATGTGCTAGTCCAGCCCTGTCTGTCTGTCAGTGTTGCAAGTGGAACAGAATAACCAGTCCACAGACATTCTTCCTGATACCCCATATTCCATAAGACATTTAAAGACTTTAATAAATGGAATTATATCAAAGGCCTGCCGACTCTGCTACCGTCCTTCCTAAGTAGTCATCTGCACTGTCCCGAAACTGAGACCATCAACTCTTTGGGAGGAGAATAATGATTTTTTATGCAAATAGGGTTTCATGTATGAGGATGGACAATCCTGTGGGTTATAATGACTACAGAAAGGTGGCCAGGTATCAGAGAAAAGTCTCTCATATCTATATGATGGGAAGGATAGAAATGAAAGATTAGTGGAGTTATAGTTGTTTGGGAGTGAAGAAGCAAGAAAATGAAAGGTAGCATGAAGGGGAAAAACAGTGAAAAGGAAAAACAAGCAGAGACAAACTGCTGAATCTCTCTTTTCCCAAAGAGAAAGAATGACCACCTTGGAATAAAGGTAGGCTAGCCAAACTGTCTCATGTAGCCATTGGAGGGTGAGGACTGGGCAATCTTCTTTGCTCACTGTAAGCATCTTGGCCATGGTGAGGATAGAGGAGGGAGATCATGGTACAGCATATGGAAAAGATTAAAGCAATGGGCAGGGACCAAATTTAAAAACCAATGGAAAGTCCCTGGCTCTCACCCTTCTTTGATGTTGACACTGGAACAAAGCTTTCAATATAATCATTGTCAAACAATTGTCATTGTATGAAGTGGTACTTGCCTCCCAGGGAATAACATTAAAGACATGAATGATGAAAGTGACTCAATTTAACAAGTGAGTATAAGCAGATCAAGGTGAAAGACTTTGGAAGTTATCAAGCATGAGGGAGAGAGGCAGGAAACAATCTGGTGGAATGTTCTATGGGAAGCAGTATTGAAAACAAGGCAAGGCAAGGAGGAGAGGAGAAGGGGCAGGGCCCAGCACAGAATGGGCAAGGGCAGGGCTAAGGAGCAGCGTCAGCTAGTCATCTTTCCAAATAAAAATAAAAATTCCAGGATCAATCTAAAAGGGAATTTGTTGCTGGGTCCCTCTCATGCAAGGACCTAGGAAAGGAAGGGGAGATCTGACAAGGAGGCTGATGCTGAATGGAGGATGCAGTAGAGAAGTAATCACATCTGATGTGGGCCAAGACCAGGTGCAGGCCTGGCACAGCTCACACTGACATGCACACCTGTCAGAAGTTGGCATATAATCCTACTCCAATCGAGGATCTGGGTGGAGTTTCTCCTGACAAGAATTCATAAATACTTACCTTTCCAATAAAAGTCAAGAAAGATACAACACACCTCATAACCACAGAGCCGCATATACATCTGGGTTAGCCCATCTCATGGTTCCCCCATTTCACCTGGCCTTTGTACTTTATTTGGTAGAGTTAGAAAAATAGGGCTGAAGTCACTTTCTTTCCTTGAGTAACCTACTGTATTTTTAAGGGTTCACTGGCTATTAGCCCCCTCTACTGTTCCCTACTGATTGCTCCAAGGAGGTTTGAACATCTGTACAAAATGAACATGCAACAAACATGACCAACTGGCCCCAAGCTCTACTGGGTCCCAGTTCAGCAAGAAAGTCACCTGTACCTTTGTTTGCCTAGTACAGAGAGATTTTGGCCATTAATCACTCTAGCAATGTTGGTCACCATAAACCATAGTCTGAATGAAGAGCTTGATAGCTAAACAAGTATTTTCTTTGACTCATTTAGGGCCAGTGATACCAATTTTATATTTATATATCTGTGTCTTTGAAGGTTTTGCCTTCAAGTAGGTACAGACAGAAACATAAAACTGGTGAGAATGCAAAGGCACAGATGCTTCTCCCCCTTAGTCCTCTAGGGGGTGCTGGATGAGCTGCAAATCTGGCATTGGGCTTTGATTTGAGCAGTGTTTAGGGGCTTTAGAGTTTACAGGCATTTCTTCTTCATTTGGCTCTGTAATGGATAATGGAGAATAATGGACACTGACTGACTGAATCAGTGAATGTTTTAACTAAAAAAAAAGTCAGTCTTGGCTGGGCATGGTGGCTCACGCCTGTAATCACAGCACTTTGGGAGGCCAAGGCAGGTGGATCACCTGAGCTCAGCAGTTCGAGACCACACAGGGCAACATGGTAAAACCCTGTCTCTACTAAAAATACAAAAAAATTAACTGGGTGTGGTGGCACACACCTCTAGTCCCAGCTCCTTGGGAGGCTGAGACAGGAGAATTGCTTGAGCAATTGAATCTGCCTAGAGGCAAAGGTTGCAGTAAGCCAACACTGAGCCACTGCACTCAGGTTTGGGTTACAGAGTGAGGCTCCATCTCAAAAAAAAAATAAAATAAAATAAAATAAAAATAAAAAGGAAAAAAAATCAGTCTCAAAACAGCTTACCTATTGGTTTGGGGACTAAACATTCATGATCTGGCTCCACTTGATTTTAGAGTTGCTGGCAAATGGCTTATGGCTGGGGAAAGCAAACACTTTCATATGTTATAATCTCTTGAGGAAACGAAGTAACTCATGATCTAGTTGAGGAAATCATAGACTGATAATATAAAGAGACAGAGAAAAAATGTAAGCCTATCTCAACCTACAGAATTGAGAGCAACTAGAACCACTGAAGGGGCTTCCATAATTCCCAATTTAGAATTGGAACAGAAATAAGAAAGGGCCTCAATTTCTCTAATTTGACCACTTTCTGGATTATTGTGTGTGGGTCTGCTTGGATGTGACACAGAGCCCCATGACTGGTGGGTGGAGGCTGGCTTTGGGCTCCCAGGTACTCCTTGGAAGGCTCTAGCTTTGGCCTCAATTACATGCTCTAGATCAGCATTTAGGCCATTTCTTAATAAGCAACACTGACAGCTGCCTAACAGCAGAGTACAGATGGTATAACTCAGGAGGTTTCAAAAATGGAGAAGCCTCCATGCAACAAGGAGCTGTGGATATTCACTCGTGAAGAAACGGTTAGCTCAGCTGGGTGTGGCGGCATGTGCCTGTAGTCCCAGCTACTCGGCAGGATGAGATGGGAGGATCGTTTGAGCCCAGGAGTTCAAGTCCAGGGCAACATAGCGAGACTCCATCTCAAAAATTAAAAGAACTGGTTATCTCTAATAAGTCACTGCTCTAAGTGGGAGAGAATACTTCTGTGTGGTAGTAAGGTGTGTTTGAAAAAAATCACAAGATGGAGAAGTTTAGGTGCTAGGGCATACTGTTCCACCATTTCAGGAGAATCAATTACTTACGATTTCTATTTCTTGCTGCTTTGAATCAACTTGGAAGATTTAAAATGTTTGAGATACAAGCAGATATTGCTTATAATTCTATGTGAATGTTATAGTTACAGCCTTGGGATAGTGGTAGGAAATGCAGGGGCAAGGCTCAAGATTTCTCCTTCATTCTGGAATTATAGAGTAACAGGATTGATTATGAGCACTGGATCTGGTGTAAACTAAAACCTCAACGGATCTTAAAAAGTTTTTTTTTTTTCCAACAAATAACCAATCCATTTAGGCCACTGGAACAATAAACGTCTCTCCCAAATTGCATACTAGGGATGCTTGATCATAGAAAGACATTTGGGGATCTGCCTAATACTATCCCAGTGCTTCAGCTTCCCAGCTGAAGAAACATGTCTCACCAAATGAATGCTTGGCATCATGTATCTGGTAAAATAAGATGCCTGAAGAAAGAAAAATGCTGAGCAAGTGCTAAGTGATTATGGGCATGTGGCATCATGCATTGCAGGAATCAGATGTTTCAAAATCATCTCCAGGTGGCTACCCTGACCAGCTCTATATTCCCTGCAGCTCTGTATCCATCTTCCCCCTTTCACCCTCCTCCCCTCCCACTGCCTCACTGCCTCCCATGGCAGCAAATTGACTCCTTTGGGTAGATTTCCAGTTCTTAGCACTCAAAACTGCCCAGGATGGCAGTTGTCCATTAAAGTGGCTAATAGAGGTGATGGTCACTGCAGGTCATGGTGAGGAGAGAAAGGAAAGTAGTGAGTTGTGAGGTGTATCTTGTGGCATGAGCTTACTCCAGTGGGAGAGTGCCAAGCATCCCTGAATATTTCAGAGGAAATGGACTGGGGCAGGAAATCAATATGTGAATACATTTTTATTCTGTTGCAGAATGATTCAAACTGTGTTCTTCCCAGCAAAGGGATGGGCTGGGAGGGGCACCAGGGAGGAAAGCTTATGGCCATGCTCAGGCTTCCCCAGACACCTAATGGGAGGTTCCCAGAGCTGGAGAACTTGTTCTAGTCTTCTCATTTCTCCTCTAGAGGGCAAAGATACTGCTTGAAAAGCCTTAAAAGTTCAACTCAAGTTTGTTTCAAGCCTGCCAAGATCTCTCCTTAAACAAAGGCAGCATTTTTTCCTAGAACGCCTTTAAGGTGGCCTCAATGGATGTTGTGTGAGCTGAGAGAGCCTACAAAATGGCTGAAGAGAGATGCTCACTTTTTTACACATCATTTCTTCTTGCAGGTATTGCGTTTGTAGTGAAATCTGGAGGGGGCAGGCCTATGCTCAAATATCGAGTCTTGGCAGGCATTCAGAGAATAGGCATACAAAGAGAAAGAAAATCTTTTCATACCTTCATTTCTTCCTCCATTTCTGACATTTTGCGCTCCAAGGCTCGCCTCTCCTGTTTTGGAACAATGAGACTGTTGAACATTTATTGAATTCAGAAGGGAGTAAAAATGCTGCCTCCCAGCTGCTGTGTGATCAGCAGATTCATGGTCAAAGGTTTGTCTACTGACTCAGGCAAACCTTACGCAGGAGATCTGAGCACTATCTGATCCTGCCATTTGTGAGATGGAGCTACCTCACTGATAAAAATGACATTATCTAAATCTCCTATCATAAACTCAGTAGATACATGGAGAAGCAACTTGCTAGTATGCAAACAGACCAGGACATTCAGTTACTCTGTGCAGGTTGAAGATTTCATAGAATTTCAAATGTCTGCAAGTGACTAGGGCCCTTGCTCTCTATGATCAAAAGACATCATTATCTTCAGTAATGCTCTCCCTAAATTCTAGGGAAACTGCTTCTTTCATGATGGAGAGCAGATGGTGAGCCAGGAAGTAGACATCATTGTCTAAGAAACAGCATCTCTCCCTCTAGTTTCTTCCCTCCCCCTGTAGTTGCTCCTCTCCCACTCCATTTCTCTTTCCCAGCAACTGTCTCTTGGTTTAGCCTAACCCCAATGAGGAGTTTTTGATCAGATGGGATACCAAGGAGGTTTGGTTACAGGCCAAAGGAATAAAATGTAAAATTTAGCTGCTTTCCAAATTAAACAGAAAACAACAGGACAGATGGGAACATATTATATCTCTAGGGCCAAATCAAAGCTAGAGTCCCTCAATAAATCTAATTGAATTTTCCCAATCCAAGAATGTAAAATCCCAGAATAATATTCTGAGTACAGTTGGGAGGAGATCAGTAATTGAACCAGAAATCCTCCCCTCAGTCAAAATGAGTGAAAGACTGTGTTGGCTCATGTTTCAAGTCGTAAGACCTAAATGGCAGAGGGTCCCACTGAAAGCTTCCTTTCTGTTCAAGGTGATGAAAAGGGTGAAGAGACCTTGGACTTGTGTGTGTGTGTGTGTGTGTGTGTATGCAATAATTTACAGTAAACCAAAATTTTATGGGTTGTGTGTGTATGCAGTTCTGCCCACAGTCAGAACAGTGTATGATATGACCTTCCAAGGACCCTTCCCACCCTAAGGCTAAATATGTGGAAAGTACTGACCATCTGAGGAAATCAAAAGGACTAGCAATCAAATTACTGCCTAGAGTCAGACAAAAAGAATTTATCATCAAGCTGGGAATGGAATGTGGCAGAACTCCCTCCTTCTTAAGATGGACTTTTTCCATTGGCATGAACAACAAAGTAGGAGAGAGTCAGAAAGAAGAGATGAAACGGGGTGTGGGGGGGAAACAGACATGCACATACCCGTTTCTCCATCTCCAGCACTGATGATCGGTCAGAGGTCTTTTCTTGTTTCTGCTGGTGCAAATGGAAGGAAAACAGTTGTTATTTAAGTTGTCTCAGGGCCAATAGAACGCCTAGTCTAGTTCAGCTTCACTACTGGACATCTAGAAATAAACAGTAAAACTTTGGACTTCCCCTATAGCAGGGACCCCCAGCAAACAGGTTCTGATAGATCTCTAGGCCTAACATTATCACCTCTCTGAAGTTTGCAGGATTCCCTCTGGGGAGGGGAAGGCAGTAGTAGTATTCCCTGAAATTACAAAGACATTACTTACAACACACAATCTCTCTTTCTCTCTCTAGGTCTTCGATGCTAATTACAATTTTACATCTCACCATTCTTCTCCTCTCTTCATTCTATGAGTAATATCACAATCCAGAGGAAATTTTTTTAAAAAAAGGTTTTTCTTTAAAAGGCTGGCAACTTCTGAGGGTGAAAGTCTAAGGCCAATGGCACTTGCCTAAATAATCCCCTTTCCCCTCTTCTTTCTGTTTTGGGAATTGATACCATTTTTCTTTTAGAGCAGCAGTTTTCATATGTGGGTGGGCTTTCAGGGGTTGTTAGGAGTCCATTCATGGCATCTGCCCTGCTTTGAACTGAGGTAGTCCACTTTTATCTGTCTTATATAATGGGCTTCCAGATAAGGTAATTTTATTTGAATAAAAGATTTAGAATGTTTATTTTAGATCATCTTTGACTTAAATTTTGCAGAGGGGCTGAAAAGATTTAGCCTCATGGCAAAAAAACCAGAATAACCTCAGATAATGATCCTTCTTTAAAAGGGGAATAAAAAACTCCTTAAGTCCCTTTTGGTCTTAGGGTCATAGAACTCACCAGAATTTCTTACATTCAGTAGACATTTAATAACTGGTGGGTGATTATTTTTATTTTGCTTAGTGTCATGCAGAGACAACATTTAAATAAATATAGAAATTATGCTGGTCTTCTTGCAGCAGTTTCTTTTTTTTTAAAAAAAATTAAGGAATGGCCAGAACTAACAGAGAAACTCAGAATTCTGGCTCCTGTCCTGGGCTTTCGCCTTCTGTTTGGAAGGGCATGGCTGTATGCCTTTATCCTGCATCTACTATGAAGCAGAAGGAAAATAAAAAAATGCAAAAATAGATCCTATCCTACAGCTTGTTCATATCCTCATAAGTCTTTCTTCCTAAGCCTGAGGAGTTGTAGAAGTTGTGATGATTTCATGATTTTCAAGGTTTATATACACAAAGAACTAGTTTTTTTGTTTGTTCTGTTTTTAATTTTGACTCCCTTAGAGTTGGGGTGAATCTTTTATGTAGAAATATTGTGTATGTTCATGTGGTAACTGTCTCCATACAAATGTGTGAGGCTGAGAAGCCCTCCCTCCACTGTCCTGCCAAACAACTCCATTTTTGGTAAACATCAGAGACTTGGTTTGTAGCAGCACCATTTCTTCTGAATTTCAATAACTGGTATTTGGCAAAACTAAGTATATTTTGACACACCCAGCAAAGCAGTTGGCCGGAGAGTAAATGCTTTTTCCCAGCAACTGGAAAGGTTGATTTTACATTCAGTGCTCTCTGTGCAAGTCAATGTCAGCAGCTTGTTAGACTGCTCACTGTTCTAAGGCACGGGCTGGTGGAAACGCTGAGAACCCCTAAAGGTCAAGACATATGCTGTCATAAGCTTCCGCTGAGAAGAGTGGGGAGCAGGTGAAACTGCTCTTCCTGTGGTTCCTCACATGACTGCTCCTTAATTTTCTGTAAAACAATCCTAGTAATAACTGATGAGAACCAGCGTAAGATCTGTATTTATAAACCACTGCCAATATGTGGTGCCATTCAGAATAAAAAATTAGCCCGAGATTTCTTCTGAGGGTCTACTGTGAATGAGACTTTTTTTTTTTTTTTTTTTTTTTGCCTGGCTCAATAATGTTGGAGTGAGAAGAGACCTTAAGATTTATTCAGTCTAACCCCCTGCCCTATGGCAGGGCTATAGCTATGTGTATATTTTTCTCTTTTAGATTTAGAAACCTACTTTTCTTATTCCACAAAATCACTTTAAGCCTAGTTATTATCTATCTGTGTTGCAGTAAGTCTCAGAAATTCCCAGTAGAGCCATGTTGGGCTACTACAATCAGGGAAAAGGGGGTGGCTCTTCTAAACTGACAGGCAGTTCACATTTTGCACCTGGGCAAGCCCTTCTCCAGAAAGTGAGGGCCCTGGCTGTCCTGCTGGAGTCCTACACAGCTCTGTAGGGCCGTCTTCCAAGTGTTGGCACCCTCCTGCTCATCCAATTCCAGAGGGGTTACAATAGGATGTTTAGAGGGTAATCAACACCCCTGCCCTCCAAACTCCATGTATTTGGTACCGTACAACCCTAGCATTTTAGTCTTTGCTTTTGGATAGTCAATCATATTGCCAGAATGACTAGCCACCTCTGGTTTTCATTTCAAGCGTTCCTGGTAAAGAGTCATTTTTACTTCAGTTCAGCTTTCGAAATTCTAAGTCCCCAGGCATTCTAGAAGGGAAATAACTCAATAGGTTTCCTGATAACTCAGCAATAACCTAAGGTAGTGCTTGATTTAGCTTTCAGCTACAGAGTTTGTTTCACTGGTGATGAGGTTATTACCTCCAGCATCCTCTAAAGCATCATCTAATTAAATCAAACCTAGCAGTGAGAGGAAATAGTTTATCAGTCTTTCTGCCACTAATATTCCTTATTTGTAGGCTGAAAAAGAGTGATGGCTTGGGGAGATAACATATGCTACAGAATCTTTGCTTTGGGACTTAATCCTCTGTTGTGGCACCACCTTTGCCCTTGATTTGTTATATGGCCTAAGCAAACCACTTACTTCTCTAGGTTTAATTTATTACCTCTCTGCCCTAGGTTTAATAGTGTCTTGCTTATCTCTCTCCAAGAGGTGAAGTGTAGATAAACTGAACTGAAACATAATGAACAGGACAAGAGGAACTGTCTAGGACTAGCTTTGTAGTGCTGGTTTATGCTTTTCTACTAATAAATAAGTAGATGATGATCCATAGTATTAATTATTAGCATTCAGACCATCAGGAATTGTTCACTGAATTATCAGTTTTCCATTTTAAGTTCACTGATTGAAACCTAAAATCAAAATAGAATCGAAGAAGCTTCCATCTCATCGCCCACGAGAAGGCCCGATCTTGACTCTATCTTGCTTCTTATCCCTTAGATCCCTAGTCCAGTTTGCTTCCTTACATCAACCCTTGGTTTCCATCTTTTTTCTTCTTCTTCCCTCTTACCTGGGTCACCTTCTCAAGCTTGGATTTTATATCTGCTAGCTCTAGCTGGGCTTCCTGAAGTTTTGTTTTCAGTTTTTGGTTTTCAGTCAGAGCACTCTCATAGAGCTAGAGGAGGGGGAAAAAGAGGATCAGGGTTCATGTTAGAACTCACACCATTTCATCACACGAGAATGCCCAGGGCTCTGTGCCCCAAGCCACCACTATATGGTAGATAGAGAAGATGAAGGAAGTAGGGAGCAGAGTACATTCAGCCAACTAGTCTCTTGCTTTTTCAAAGTGATGAACAGAAAGAGAATGATGATGCTCCAACTTCAATAATGTTAATCTTTGGGGGAAAAAACAGTCATTACATTTTATCCCATGGGACATTTTCATTGCTTAAAAGAGCAATGAGAAACAGAATTTTTTTTTTGGAACTAGCCTACTGTGTATATTGATTTTAGTCAAGTTCTGTTTAACAAAATGTTAACAGAATAAGCACTCTTTATTCCCTTTTGAGACAGGGTATTGCTCTGTCATCCAGGGTGGAGTGCAGTAGCACGATCACCCCTCACTGCAGCCTTGAACTCCCAGGCTCAAGCAATCCTCCTACCTTAGCCTCCTGAGTAGCTGGGACTACTATGAGCCACCAGGCCCAGCTAATTTTTCTATTTTTTGTAGAGATGGGGGACTCACTATGTTGCCCAGGCTGGTCTCGAACTCCTGGGCTCAAGTGATCATCCCACCTCACCCTCCCAATGTGCTGAGATTACAGGCATGAACCACCATGCCCATCCTAAATATTTTCTTTACAAAAATATTTTTTTCTGGTATCTCAAACACCTGAAAGGGAAAGTTTTTAAGTCTACTCTTGGAGCTAGGTACTATTCTACAAGAATAAAGGAAATAAACTGTAAAGTGATGACTTAAATCTTAGAGCTTTTCAATGATGATGATTTTTTCTTTTTTTTTTTACTAACACAAAGTAGTATTTAGTTGATATTCACAGGACCTTATTAGAAGCATATGTTTGTTAAAAATAACAGTCTACCAAATGATTCTCAGGGGCTCAGAGAGACAGAGTTAGGTTTTTCACCCTTTTTATATTCTTAATTTCTTACTTTTCCCTACACTTCTAAATATGTGATTCGAACTATATACTTACTGTACTAAAAGCAATATATGGCTGGGCATGGTGGCTCACGTCTGTAATCCCAGCACTTTGGGATGCTGAGGTGGGAAGATTGCTTGTGGCCAGGAATTCAAGACCAGTCTGGGCAATATAGTGAGACCCAATCTCCATAAAAAATAAAAAATGTAGCCGTGTGTGGTGGCATGGCTATAGTTCTAGCTACGTGGGAGGCTATGGTAGGAGGACCCTATGAATCCAGGAGTTTGAGAGGGCAGTTAGCTATGATGGCACCACTGCACTTCAGCCTGGATAACAATGAGACCTTGTCTCAAAAAAAACAAAAAACAAAAAACAAAAAACAAAACACCTCAATATATGAAGGGGTCTTTATCTAGCTTTTTGGAGAGGTGAAGTAAACCCAGAAAACTGCAAGGAATTATTATTACTTAAGTGCCTTTTCTTCTGTTTATTCAGAGCTATGGGAATTTTTCTGGGTGTGGTGGAGGAAGGCTGAGAGGTTTACATGTCACCCAAGAACCAGAAAATTGAATAAAGACCCTACTTTTTTATAATCTCTGTTGCTGTCTTCTTCTACACGACTGGTCAGGGTGGCTAGACGGGCCTCCCGGGCCTCCCGACGGGCTCTTGCTGAAGCCCGGTCACCGTAAGAATCACTGGTTGTAGGATTACTACCTCCTGATTCCAACCTGTGGGAGATAATATTAAAGATAAAAATTGATTTTGAGAACAACGTAGTGGCGGGAAGGTAATGCTCAGGGGTAGTTAGAGCCTTTTCTAAGAAGTATTTCGGAGCCCTGGCCAGAAACAACTCATAACATTCTTTCCTTCAATCTCTCTGCCAGCATTCCCAGACCTCAGGGCTAAACTGCACGAGCTTGGAGAGGGAGGCTGACCATCATTTGCCAAGAATGAAGCTTATTGAAAAATTAGTGGTTTGGACCTATGTGCTGACTTAAATCTTAGAGCTTTTCAAATTAGTTTAGCATTGAACAGCTTCCCTCAAAAGTGTGCTTTTAAAATTAAAGATTTCTTGAATTTCAATGGCTCTTGGAAAAATGATTACAATGAACTGTCAATGAATCAGAAACATATGGACTTAGAGCTGGAGGTTGAATAGGAATGAAACAGCCACTAGGGCATGGTACGTATGCCATGGTAAGGTGCTCTACAGGTTTGCTGGAATCCCAAACATTTTAGGGATACCAACACAGTGCCCAAACAGCTAGTTTTCTACCATCTTATCCATATTCCACATCAAGACTGCTGTGCCTGTGATTAGAATTTCTACATATTTTAGCAACTGAGCTCTCAGAGTTGATAGTGGTTTTATTTCCAGTATTGGTAAGTTCATTAAGGGAAGGATCTCTCAGCTGATTACCTGTTTAAGTGTACAACTATCACTGTAAATCCTTAACGCTGGTTTATATTTTTCTCAGACTTTGCTCTTTCCAAATTAAAAGGCAGCACATATGAAACTGAAATCAGCCCTGCAGAGTGCCATATCCTGAACTGGGATGGTTTGAAGAGTCACAACTGTGAAAATTGCATCTGATGTGTCTGTCCTGTGGTAGCTATTTGCCATAGCTGGGGGTGGGGAAGCTGAAATAAGTATTAGAAGAGATAGAGAAGCAATAAGGATGACACAGAGAAAGCAGAGGCAAAGTAATTAGCTTCTAATGACAATAGTGGCCACTTTTCACTTACAGAGATGCTAAGTCCCACATTCTTCAAAACATTTTTTCTTTTTTCTTTTTTTTTTGTTAATAGAAATCTCTATTGAGTTTCCTGATTATAAAAGCAATATATGGTTGTAGAAAAAGTTAATACTGAAGTATGTAAAGTAGAAAGTGAAAAGGTCACCCCATAATCCTGCCTAAGAAATAACTACTTTTAACTGTTTAGTTCATATCCTTGCAGAATGTCAAGCATATAAATATGTTAAAATACATAGTTCTATAAATAAATTCAGATAACATATATTGTTGTCTAACTCCTCCTCCTCTCTATACTTACCACTATGATTGTGGACATCTTGCCATCCAAGTAAAAATAGATTTGCCTCATTTAAAAAAAAAAAAGACTGCAGTCTTCTCCATTACATGCCTGTAAGATAATTTAACTAATCTTCTATTGATAGACACTTAAATTTTTCAATTTTTTTTTTTTTTGAGACGGAGTCTCGCGCTGTGTCACCCAGGCTGGAGTGCAGTGGCGCGATCTCGGCTCACTGCAAGCTCCGCCTCCCAGGTTCACGCCATTCTCCTGCCTCAGCCTCCGAGTAGCTGGGACTACAGGCGCCCGCCACCACGCCCGGCTAGTTTTTTGTATTTTTAGTAGCGACGGGGTTTCACCATGTTAGCCAGGATGGTCTCGATCTCCTGACCTCGTGATCCACCCGCCTCGGCCTCCCAAAGTGCTGGGATTACAGGCTTGAGCCACCGCGCCCGGCCTAAATTTTTCAAATTTTTTAGCTATTATAAACAACGCTAAAATGAGCAGACTTATCTATAAACCTTAGTGCCTTTGTCCAGTTACCTTATGATAGAAATATTTCTTATGATGACAGAAATATATCTGTCATTAATTTTAATATTTTAAAATCATTATGAACAATCAATATCTTTGGTTATTTTTCCTTTTTTGTGTGTCTGAATTGCCAATTCATAGCCTTTGTTCAGTAGGGTAATCATCTTTTTCTTAGAGTAGTGGGGGAACCTCCTATAGAGTAGGGCTTTTAAAACTAATATAGGCAGCAAATATTTTTTTCCCACTTCACTTTCTGTCTCTGTTTATAGTGTCTTTTATTTAGAGATTTTCAATTTTATATTATTAAATTTGATGATTTTTATCTTTATGGTATTGTCAGAGACATTCAAACCACAGCAACTCCATATTGAATAGGGGTTGGGTAAAATGAGGCTGAGACCTACTGGGCTGCATTCCCAGACGGTTAAGGCATTTTAAGTCACAGGATGAGACAGGAGGTTGATACAAGATACAGGTCATAAAGACCTTGCTGATAAAGCAGGTTGCAGTGAAGAAGCTGGCTAAAACCCACAAAGCCAAAATGGCCGTGAGTGTCCTCTGGTCATCCTCACTGCTACACTCCCACCAACACCACGACAGTTTACAAATGCCATGGCAAAGTCACGAAGTTACAAGATATGGCCTAAAAAGGGGAGGCATGAATAATCCACCCCTTGTTTAGCATATAAACAAGAAATAACCATAAAAATGGGCAACCAGTTGCTCTGTCTATGGAGTAGCTATTCTTTTATTCCTTTATTTTTTTATTTTTTATTTTTTTTTGAGACAGAGTCTTGCTCTGTCACCCAGGCTGGGGTGCAGTGGCCGGATCTCAGCTCACTGCAAGCTCCACCTCCCGGGTTCTCGCCATCCTCCTGCCTCAGCCTCCCGAGTAGCTGGGACTACAGGCGCCCGCCACCTCGCCCGGCTAGTTTTTTGTATTTTTTAGTAGAGACGGGGTTTCACCGTGTTAGCCAGGATGGTCTCGATCTCCTGACCTCGTGATCCGCCTGTCTCGGCCTCCCAAAGTGCTGGGGTTACAGGCTTGAGCCACCGCGCCCGGCCTTATTCCTTTACTTTCTTAATAAACTTGCTTTCACTTTATGGACTCTCCTTGAATTCTTTCTTGCATGAGATCCAAGAACCCTCTCTTGGGGTCTGAATCAGGACCCCTTTCGGTAACGGTATCACACTTGGAAAGGCTTTTCCTATATAAAGATTATAAAATATTCTCTTCTGCTAACTTTTATGGTAAAACACTTTTCTCTTAAAAATTGTAATCCAACTGAAATCCATCTGTTTTTGGTATTGCTGAAGGGAAAGATATAATTGCTCAAACAGATAATTAACTGTCCCAATGATCACTTATTGAATAATTATTTCCTCACTTATTGAATAATTATTTCCTTACTGAGATGAAGTCACCTTATACATGTGATTTTTGGGGGGCTATGGATTGTGTTCCACAGGTCTCTTTGTTTATTCTTGAGCTAGTGCTTCACTGTTTTAATTGGTAGTTGCACAGCATATTTTGAAGTCTGTGGGGAAAAGTTTCCTTTCACAAATGGCTATTATAATACAAGAGAGTTCACAAAAGATTAACTACAGCAAAATACCACTCTCCAACAATTTTGCAAAACTAAGTAATTTTCTGCTAGGTTAGAAGTAAATGACTTGTCCTCAGCTGCTGCCTGGTGAGAGGACAAGCAGAGGAAGAACATACATAAAATTTAGAATATATTAATAAGGCAGAACCAGCTCAATACCAAACAAATTATAAGGAAACTCATTTGCTCTATGGTCCCATAACTATATCTTCTCCCAATCTCTTACTTTCTCCATCAGAGCAACAGTAGAAAAAGAAAGATTCCAACTTTTGGCTCCATAGTGTATTATTTTTTATTTAGTTTCTTCTTTCAGAAGATCAGTTTTGTACCTTTAGATACTAGGTGAAAAACTGCAGAGGGTCATTCCCCCAACTTTGATATCCTTTTTTAATTTTTCAGCAATTGCAAAACAGGTCTTTAGTTTGTTCATTCAACAAACTACTAATGAGCACCATCTAGGTACCAGGTATTTGGCTGGATGCACTATTAAATAACAGTATCTAACCTCAATTTGAACATCAGGTTAGGTTAATTGCTCTTCTCTGTGCTCAGAATACCTGTCTGTACTTCTAATGGGCACTTATTACATTCTATTGAAATGATCTGTCTCTCCAGGGGCTTGTTAGCTAATTGAAGGTAAGGATACTATCTTATTCATGTTGTTTCTCTAATACCTAGCATGGTGCCTGGTACACTGGTGCTTTAAAAAAATTAATCTAGAAGAAGTCTACAAGGTGAACTGGAAAGAGGAGAATTTGGAAGCAGGAAGGTAAATTGAAAAGCTTGTTCCATTGCTTTGGGCAGGAGGTAATAAAAGTCTGAATTATTGTGATGGCTGTGGAAAAGGAAAAGGAAGGAAAGGATGTGAGAAATATTACTGAATTACTATATAACGCTAAGTTTAATTAGACATGCATTCACTCACAAGTATTAAGCATGCATATATAACAGGGAGAGTTCTTACCTAGAAAGTCTTTCATGCTAGAGAAAGGAGACAAAAACAAAAACAAAAAAGAAAAAAGAAAAGAAAACAGCATTAGCAAGAGACTGATTTGTATTATTTCCATCTATAAATGCACTTTTCAAATCAGATGGCTGAACTTCACAGCTGGAGATGGGGGTGCCATTTAAGAAAAGCAATCAAATTGACTACCCAAAGGTGACCTAGCCCTAGTTCACACTTCTTTGTATGCCATGACTCACTAGATTTGAGGTATTAGGGATAGCATCTTTTTAAACTAGAAGTTAGCAAAATGTAAAATGATCAAAAACTGCTCCAACTCCCCACCCAACTAACTAGCCAAGTTTGTGTTCTAGGAGTGACTATCACTGACTTTCTATGTGACATTTGGCCTCTCTGGATCTCAACATTCATTCTATTAATTTCCTTCAGTTCACAAACTCCCAACCTTGCCCTGAGTGAATACTGCAACTACAAATAAACTACAAGTATGAAAACTCAGGAGACTTCCTCAGTTTCTCAGATCGCTAATGAAAGTAGAAGAGTAAGGGAGAGGGGAGAAAGTCCCATCCTAGTCCCTAGGATGCTGGTTTAAAAACAAAAAAAAGTAGGTACTCTTGAGGTCTCAAATGAAAGGAGTTTTATAGATACAACCAGTATGCTTGGTCATTGTAAACAAATCAAACAACAAAAAGTGCTTATGTCTGTGTTTGACATTTACTTTTTACTGTAGATGACCTTTACCCTCCTATCCCTTCTTCTTCTTTTTTTTTTTTTTAAAGAACTCTGGCAAATACAAATTCAATTGGTTTAAATAAACTTAATTATTTCCTTTTATGAAGTGTTACAGAACAACAAAATCTTCAAGACAGACAAGAGGAGGAAGAGAAACAAAGGTCCAACAATCTACAAAATGGATAATGAATTCTTGAACTTCTGAGGAGTCACTCAATGACACTGTTTTGCATTAAACAGTCCCTGGAAGCCACTGGTTTGTCAAACAACATAGCAGGACAACCCAACACACCACACCCTACAGCTGTCCAGGAGAAGTATACAGTGACAGCACATGTGACTAAAGAGGACTGAATAGAGTCACCCTGATAAATGATGACATTTCCTCATGGAATCTGTCTTTAAATCAGGGGTTATACTCATCAGAATAATCCTGCACACTTTTGCAAACTGTACATATCCTAACCTTAGTACTGGAGATTCTGTTTCAGTAGGTCTAGAATGCAGCCTTCCTATATGTATTTTTAAAAAGTACCCCAGGTGATTCTGCTGTACAGCCCTGGTTAAATACCACTGGACTAAACGAAGGTTTTTGAATATGGAGATATGCCCCCATTTGAGGTAGGGGAATCATTAGGACTCATTAAGAAAAGTATATGGTATATTCTCATACAGTGAGTTGAGAATCCTGAAAGTTGGAAATCTAAAATTCAGGACAATTCCAGGCATTTTTTCTGTTCCACATTTATATATCTAATCTCTAGTGGCACTCATATGTATACCCCACACTATCAATGCCTACTTTCTCAACTTTACCTGAAGTTTTTTTTTCTTGATGTCTTTTTTCAAAAAAGAAACTACATTTTAATCACCTCTAAAGAACTAACACATATATAGGGCTGGGTGCAGAGGCTCACACCTGTAATCCCAGCACTTTGGAGGCAGGAGGATCACTTGAGCCCAGAAGTTCAAGACCAGTCTGGGCAACATGGCAGGACCGCATCTCTACAAAATAATTTTTTAAAAGTTAGCTGGGCATGGTGGTGTGCACCTGTGATCCATGCTACATGGAAAGCCGAGGCAGGAGGATCACTTGAGCACAAGAGGTCAAGGCTGCAGTGAGCTGTTTGTGTCACTGCACTTGAGCCTGAGTGACAGAGTGAGGCCTTATCTGAAAACAAAACAAACAAACAAAAAGTATGCAAGTGAAGCTGAGATCCTGGGCTATGGGCTACTCATTAGCTTTGTGAGAAGACCTAGCATCTGGGTGAATTAAAATTCATGGTCCAGGAAAACTATTTATTGTGACATGTCAAATACTTGTGAATAATTGAGCCTGAACTCCATACCAGCAAATGCAAAACATTTTATTGTATTTAAGAACCCACCGTGTGCAGAGCCCTGTAGAGAAGGCACCGAGGAAGAAGCAGAACAAGTTGCATGACAGAACCAGGAGAGCACTGTGAACGTAATTAACAAGTTCACCTGAAGCAATGTAGGGAAAACATGAGAATGCATACTATGTATTCTCATGTTTATGGAGATAACAGTGGTAACCCATTGGCCCCAACTAAGAAAACCTCCTAAAAGATATGAGTTTTGGGAGGATCATATTAGAGAAACACACACAAACACACATTTTTTTTTCTGATAACAAAGACCCAGAAGAGATACACACATTTTTTAAAAAACCATATTGTTATGGAGGGAACGTTTCACTAAAATTCCATCTTATTCCTAACTATATTTTTAGTACCTACAGGGCCAGAACACGATAGGCGTTCAATAAACACTAACTGAACTGAATTGCTAATGCTCTGAGAAGTGTGATGGCCTTGGCTAGACCTGAGTTCTAATTTCTGCTCTGACATCTAGCAATATGACCTTGGCAAGTTACCACTTATTCTAACAGTAAGAATCAACTGTGATAACTACAAGGAAGTGAACTCTTAAAATGTCAGCTTCCCCCTCACCATTCCTCTGCTTTCATTTTTTAAATTGTAAGAATATTGTATTACGCCAGGTGCAATGGTTCACGCTTGTAATACCAGCACTTTAGGAGGCTGAGGCAGGTGGATCACTTGAGGTCAGGAGTTTGAGACCAGCCTGGCCAACATGGCAAAACCACCTCTCTACGAAAAATACAAAAATTAGCTGGGTGTGGTGGCACATGCCTGTAGTCCCAGCTACTTGGGAAGCTGAGGCAGGAGAATTGCTTGAGCCCAGGAGGTGGAGGTTGCAGTGAGCCGAGATAGCGTCACTGTACTCCAGCCTGGGCGACAGAGTGAGACTCTGTCTCAAAAAAAAATAAATAAATAAAATATTATATTGGCTATTGATGCTGGTTAGAGTACCAAGTTAAAACTTTGTACCTTTGGTTCAGGGAATTGAGTCCACATGTAACCAAATGAAACAATAATTTAGAAGACCATTTAGCTTCTCTCAGTGTTTCTGAGTAGAACAGCCTTCAAACTATACCCTTCATATGGGGGTAGCATTCTTGACACTCTCTTCAAAGATATACTTTCCGCATCATCTTAGGTATGGAAAAATGACCTGTTTACAATCAAACTGGTCCCTTGGGCCTTCTTTATCTTCCTCCTATTGAACTAGGAGCCCATTTCTCCATGGTGTGCACAGACTGAGGCCTAACTTTCTGACAATTAAATCATGCTTTTTTGCTGACTTTTTCTTGAAATGTGAAATCTCACTTGAGTTTTGTTTTGGTTTTTTTTGTTTGTTTGTTTTTAGTTTCTTCTTTGTAAATATCCTATTTGTTGGGTAAGATTTTACTATATCTTTAGATTTAAATTCTGCTGTGTAGACTCTGGTAGCTGCCTCTATGGTGACGAAACAAGTTTTTGTTTTTGTTTTTTTTTCCATTAAAACAGGGAAATTAGGATTTTACCAGGCATCAATCTTAGCCATTATCTATAAATCAATGCATGCTAATAATTTCCATTACTTTACTTTTTTAATGACATTAATGCTTTTCATTTAGAATGTTCTGGAAGCACAATTAAGCCAAGAAAGTTCTCAGATATATGGCTGCATAGTATGGCTGTGTATACCATATGACCTTCACTGAGGAGGCTGACATAAAACACAAACACTTAAAAATTGAAAAACACAAAAAATAGGTTAGCACTATCAAGCAGCAATCAGAAAAAGCCCAGAGGGTTCCTGGATATGAAAAGGCAGATTCCACAGGGTTTTCAAGAGGCCTAGACTAATTTTTCCACAAATGACAGCACATGGAGGAAGATGATGATAACACTGCTCACACTTGTGATTGCCATACCAGTTTTTGTCCCTATTGGCTTACTGTAGGAGGTGTTCCCTACAGCCACCTAGGAAGTTGATGATCTACACTCTTACTTCTGCTTGCCAGGAGTAACTGAAAGCAAACATCATAGTCTGTTGTTTATTAGCTTTTAAAGGCTTGTTAACATCCCTTGTTAACAATTTACTTTTGGGTAACCTCTTATAAAATGTGTAGGTGATGAGTGATCCAGCAGACAAGGTGGTAGACAATTTACCTAGATCCAGATATTAGAGAAAACAGAGCTTGCAAGTTAATCCTCGATCTTTCCTCACTACCTCTAATTCCCTCCAGCTTTTACCAGACTTTTGGAGCTATGTGGAATCCTTTTTTTTTTTTTTTTTTTTTTAAATATTATTGCCTTCAGGGGCTAACCTTAGCAATGTCCTAGGAAAATCAACCCTACCAATTAGAGGAGAGCATATAAACCTCCTAAAACCTCAGAGATTAGTGAGATTTGGATGCAGCAGAGGAAACACAGTTACCTTAATACAAACAATATTATTTCAAAAAAGGAAGAAAACTGGACTTCTAAGGGTGAATTATTCTCATTGTAATTGAAATGGTTTCCTTTCAGGTTTTTAGCCTAAAAAGAGTAAGGCAAGATAGCTTAAAAGTATATAGGGTTTAATGTTTAATTCCCCCAATTCTGATAAAATGGCTTGGGTTTTTAGATCATACTTCCTAATTTTCACTGGTGGAATACCTCTAGAAACTATTGTTTTGCTTGGCTTCTTGATACCCTAGATAATCCGGGGTTTGATGAAAAACACTAGTTGGATTTAGGGAGAGAGAAGTTGGGGTTTCTTGGGTAAAGAAGCAGAGTGGCTGGATTGATGCAGAAGACTTAACTTTAATTTTTTCTCTTCATCCTCCTGTCATTCAAACTAAGCACAGATCAAATCAACTGTTAGGCTAACACGACTTCATTCAAGAAAGCTGACTGCCAATCCTGTAGGGAGACTACTGAGTAAATCTAGAGGAGATAAGACAGAGTGGGAGTTTGCCTAAGTAATCTCAGGGGAACAGTGAGCCAGGAAGTGACATCAGAAGAGGCAAGCAGAACATAGGGTAGGGAAATGAACACTGAAGCTTCTCCCAGAGAAGAGGATTCTAAGAGGTCAGCTGAGTGGGCAGGAAATAAGGGGAAGTCCTAAAACACAGGGCCAAGGGACTCCAGCCAAATCAATGATCCTTTAGAGGCTAGGAATGTGGACTCATCTTATCTATGCTCTGGCAATGGTCCCATCCTTCCATTCTCTCTCCTCTGTACACTCCCTCTCTCTTCTCAAAAACAGAAGTTAGTCTACTCTGTAAGTAGAGTCTGAATAGCTTATCTGCACATGATGATATCATATATTTTAGAAAAGGCATGAATCTTTTCTCTAATTGGTAGGTTAATTCACAAATTTATTATGCTGTATGCTCTAATCTGGAAGTCTTAGAACTTCTATAAGTATTTTTGTTAAAGATTGTTTTGCTCTACCTTTTACTGAAGACAAATCATGGCCACTAAAATGAGACTGTCTGGTGTGTCTGAACTAGATAGAAACTGTTCAAAGAAGGAATTACTTTCACAGCTTTTATGGTCCTACTGGGGACAACAGATAATGTGAATGAGACTCTGGAGAAGAAGAGACTAAAAGCTGCTCAGAAACCAATATGAATACAGAGAGTAGAGGTAAAAAGAATGATTAGCTAGATAGACCATAGTTTTAAAAATGTCCCAAAACTAAGAAGGAGACTTCTTCCTTTCATACCTCTTGAAATTCTCCCATAATAATCTCATTGCTTGGACCTGTTTCTAATAAAAGAACAGAATGAAGATCACCATTAATTCAGACGGCAATCTTAGAAAGGGACAGAAACCAGACTGGTTTTCATTTGTGAAATGTATAGGGCCCTTAAAACACCAGAGACTGGCTTAGAAAAATCCCCACAAAAGCTTTCAACTTGAAAGTTATCAGGAGTTCAAGAAGGCACATAATTAAAACCAAACTCCTTCTACCAAGTTTAAAATAAAATTGTGGCTCAGGAAAGCTGGGCCCAAGGGAAAGGAATGAGACCAAGTCACATGTCTGCTGCCAAGGCTGAAACTGGTTTAACTCATGTTCCTTTTGGAGTCATGGCTTGACCCCACAGTGATGGGAAAAAACTTCTATTTACATTTTCTCCCAAAGAGGGACTAAGCAGAAGGAACATTTTATATTATGTTCTTGTGTACTAGCTGAGCCAGGGGAAACAATTTGAGCTATTCTGGGACGGCCTACAGAGAACCATCTTCTTTCCCTTCAGTGTTCTCAGAATATTGACTGATGATGAACAAGCCAATGATGTGAGTGTGGCTGCACCAAGGACCCTTCAAATTTTCAGAGGTACTGCAAACCTAATCATGGTCTGAGTTAATTGCAAAATAGTATAATTTTGTAACTTTTAAGAATCATTCTGGTTTCATACATACGTCCAAGAGAGGCTAAAGTTTTCCAGCCTTCTATCTTAAGGGAAAAGATTTCTTCATAATTCAAACAGACAAGATTCTTAGGAAACTTGAAATAAAGAGAATCTACCAGTTTCTAACTTTGAAGTGAAGCCTGAACTGTTCTAGTAATTTATCTGGGGATCCTACATAATCTGGAAATAAATGTGAGGGTGGAACAAGAACTTCCAAGATTTATGCAAAGATGTGACAGTAGAGGACAATGATAATGAGGCCTATGCTGTTTTTCTACATCAAAAAAATTAATACCATCAAATTTTCAATTTCATTAGTTTCCTATTGCTGCCAAAACAAAATTTAGTGGCTTTAAAACCCATTTATTATCTCACAGTTTTGTAGGTCAGAAGTCTGCACAGTTCTGCTGGGTTCCCTCAAGTTCTCAATGGTCTGAAATCAAGGAGTCTGCTGCTGGCTTTAATCAGGAGCATCTGGGGAAGAATCTGCTTCAAGCTCATCCAGGTTGTTGGCAGGAATCCAGTCCTGTGGGGTTTCAGGTACCCACTGCCTTTCAGGGTACTGGCTGCTTACTGCTTGCAGAAGCTCCTACATTCCTTTTCACATAGCCCTTCTGATTTTCAAACCAGCAATGAAGCATTGAGTTCTTTTCGCACTTCACATTTCTCTGGCTTCCCATTCCATCATCTGCTGAGAAGGCTCTCTGCCTTTCCAGGCTCATGTGATTAGCTCAGGCCCACCCAGGAAAACCTCCCTAACTTAAGGTCAACTGTGCTATGTAACATAACAATCATGGGAGAGCTATCTTGTCATACACGTGGGTTATAGAGGTTAGGCGAGGACATTTTGGGGAGGCATTTTAGAAATTCCAACTATCACAAGGATCTCCCTTAAAAAAAATGGTCAAATTTATCTGTAACATCCTAAAAGAAACATCCACAGTACACGGCCTCTCAGCTGCACTAGGTGATTGCATACATTCAGAATCAGGGCAATACCAAAAGCACTGTCTTATACAGGGAAAAAACAGGCGTCCATGTGACCTGCTATACATACGTGTAAGAGAGCACACTTCCACGGACACATTAACTTTTAAAAGCAAGTATTAAATCACATATGTCTTCATCATATTATATGTCTTGATTTGTCTTTACCAACTACTTAATACATATAGAACAAAAAGTTAAAATAGTCAAATATAGTACTTACATTCAGTTCATATTATAAATATTTCCGAAAAATCTCATATGCCAGATTGTGACTACCCTATCAATTTAAGGCATGTAAAAATGATATCATGTGATGTCACCTCACATATTGCAGTACATGTCACTATATTTTAAAAGAAAAACCATTAAGTTCATTAAATGATAGAAATAGACTCATCTTTTGTTGTCTCTATTGCGCTACCTAATATTATTAGAATTTTAAAGCTCTCAGCATCTATGCAGACCTGTACCTCCCTTTTGTGAATATTCCCAGCTTCTGAAGAATTTCTGGATCTTTTGGGAACTCATAAAATGCACTCATTGTAGAAGGAAATATATGGATATACTAAGGCCTCCATAAAATATCTAAGGCAAGCCATTTTATATTTAATTTATAAACTCTTGTGATTCATAAACGCATTTGCAGGCTCAGGCATATTTTCCATCTAGCCTTTCACATGCTGTGTATACAGGATGAAAATGACCAACAGGGGAATGAGGAGCTCTAAAACTTGTGTGGCTCTAGCACACGGGTCACATTTCTTACATTTAATATCTATATTTACTTTCCGCATAGCTTGGACTTTTAGGTTTACACAGATGTGTATGGCCATCTGAAACTATGAAATACATTAAGATGGTTTTAAAAAAAAACATAGCCTCAGTGAACACCTGAGAAAAGCCTGATCAGTCCCTCAAAATATTGTTAGAATACAGCATAGAGTGTATCGTACATTTTAAAAGTCCTTATTTAGGCCTTAAATCCCACTGTTTGAGTTTTACTCCATTTCTCTAATTGAGATTCCAGGTCTCTCCCCACTAGTCTGTCAAGGCTCTTCAATAGATGATGTTACGGACCACCATTATACCTCTTTAGGAAGTAAGCTTTCCATGAAGCCTGGGAAGAGATGGATTTTTTCATATGGTAAATGTCACAGTCCAGCAGCCTGTTTGGGTAGCAGTCACTTTAATTTTATTTACTAGGCTGTGAATCAAAACTTTTACAAAGGAATTAGTGAGGCTCTCCAGACCTCACATTTCATGAGGAAATAAATATTAATACTTGGGACCTAAGTAACATAGGATGGAACTTTTTATTTCTGAGTAGCTTCCACAGGCTTTTTCTCTTTTGATTCCCACAAAAACCAAAATATTAACTCACATATTTTGGAGCGACAGATATACTAGCAAATTGCAATAAACAGGAATCTGAATTGACTTGGGAAGATCTATGGTTAGCCTTCATGTTAGAAATAAGATTCGCAAGTGTGTGGCCTCTCAGTCCTTTCCAGATGGCTAAATGGGATAGGAGCAGAGAGATCAAATCTCAGGCAGCAGCATTTATTCCCTGCATTTACATTAAGCACCTGTATGTGCCCAGCCTTGTGAGTAGTACTTAGAGAAGTAAAATCGACAATTACAGAATCTAAGACATGGCTCTTTGATCTCAAAGAGCTCTTCTTTGTGGAGGTAAAATACGCACACTCATAAAACAAATAAGAGTGTAATTCAAGAAAGTAATTGATTAAATGCAATCAAATGTTAGACCATCTAGTACATGCAGTAAATAAAAAGGGGTAGTTAGGAAAGGGAGAGACCGATACTGACTAGATATTTTCGGCAAGGAGATAATGGAAGGAACAGGAGTTTGAGGCTGCAGTGAGCCATGATGGTGCTACTGCACTCCAGCCTGGGTGACAGAGCGAGACCCTGTCTCCAAAAAAAAAAAAAAAAAAAAGAAAAAGAAAAAGAAAAAATTCTGACTTTTTTTTTTTTTTTTTTTTTTTTGAGACGGAGTCTCGCTCTGTCGCCCAGACTGGAGTGCAGTGGCCGGATCTCAGCTCACTGCAAGCTCCGCCTCCCGGGTTTACGCTATTCTCCTGCCTCAGCCTCCCGAGTAGCTGGGACTACAGGCGCCCGCCACCTCGCCCGGCTAGTTTTTTGTATTTTTTTTTTAGTAGAGACGGGGTTTCACCGTGTTAGCCAGGATGGTCTCGATCTCCTGACCTCGTGATCCGCCCGTCTCGGCCTCCCAAAGTGCTAGGATTACAGGCTTGAGCCACCGCGCCCGGCCAAAATTCTGACTTTTTACTAATCTAGGTTTGTCTGTTCCTGTTATTCTGTTACATTTTTCCTTAAGATAGCTTTTGTTGTCGCCATCTCTCTTTCCAAGTCAGATTCAATAGTCAGGGATACCGGTAACAATCTAGGAGCTATTCAAAGACAAGACAGTAGTTTCACTGGAACAGCTACACCCCTTACTGGTTAAGGCTGAGGCTCTTGATCCAGACTGCTGGCTCCAACATTTACTATGTGATCTTACATGATTACTTAACTTCTCTGTTCAGTGTCCTTGTCATTAAAATGAGAAAATGGTACTTGGTGTTTATGGTTATCGAATGTATTAAATAAGACAATACATGTACGTGCTTGGTACAGCACTGACGAAGAGTAAATATTCAATAAATGTTAGCTATTGATATTACTACAGTTCTCCCTATTTTTTTCTATTCTCTCTCTTGTCCCTCTTTGGTCTTTTGGTTCTCCCAATGCTTGTTGGCTGCAAGAGGAATAAGCTCAAATAAATTCCTCAGCACTCAAAGGGTTTTGATTATTTGTAGATTTTGATTATCCAGGCTAATTCCTACTTCCCTTTCTAATCTACAAACATTTAAAGTCATTATTTTACTGTCTGGATGGATATATGTCCTTTCAGACAACCAACCATGTAAAGTTGATTTTGGAAATCAACGCAAAACATTTCTTGGAATCAACCCAAATGTCCATCAGTGACAGATTGGATTAAGAAAATGTGGCATATATACACCATGGAATACTATGCAGCCATAAAAAAGGATGAGTTTGTGTCCTTTGTAGGGACATGGATGCAGCTGGAATCCATCATTCTTAGCAAACTATCACAAGAACAGAAAACCAAACACCGCATGTTCTCACTCATAGGTGGGAACTGAACAATGAGATCACTTGGACTCGGGAAGGGGAACATCACACACCGGGGCCTATCATGGGGAGGGGGGCGGGGGGAGGGATTGCATTGGGAGTTATACCTGATGTAAATGACGAGTTGATGGGTGCAGCACACCAACAAGGCACAAGTATACATATGTAACAAACCTGCACGTTATGCACATGTACCCTACAACTTACAGTATAATAATAATAAATAAATTTTAAAAAAAAAAATGCTGTAATACACTCTCACGTATTTTACAATTTTATTCAAATCTAGAATATTTAACTTTTTACAAACAACTTTTAAAATAGCCACTTGCAATTTTATGTACAACTCCCATATGAAAATGCTGCTTTCATAATGAACTATGAAGGGTTAAAGTCCAGACACACTTTCAGTATCTTTATCTAATCATGTCACTGGTAGAACTCTTTCCATGCTGTGTAACCAAAGAAGGCTGTTGGATTTTGGAACTGTTATGAGAACTAACATCCCAGTTGTGGATAACCATCACCAACTGCATGATAACCAGGTCGAGAATAGAATAAAAAAAGAGGCTTAAAAGAAATAAAAAGCTGATGAAAGCTAACTCTGATTGTTTCCCTTTGGTCTTCTTACTGTAATGAATTGCCAGCTCACCCAAATATTATCAGATTAAGAAAAGAAATTAAAAACCAATGCTGAACAGGAACTTTTCCAAACTTTAAAAATAATCCCTTGTCACACAGCTGGTTAGGTACTGAAAACAAAACTAGAACCCAACACAAAACTGATAACCAATTGACCCTTAACTAATCTAAATTTCTGAATCCTTTGAGAACTGAAACTTATCACCGTAACATAAGTTTGACCACAATACCTCTGAACAAAGAAACCAGATACAAGACCTGCTGTTTTCCTGCATGTGATTCCAGTGGTGATGGAATAGGAAAGAACCATTAGAAAAAGAAACGTATCTCTTATCTGCTTGTGGTTACTCCTCTCAAGGTTTACTCTTAGCCCTTCCTTATGTTACATCTACTCCTTAGACAAGCTCACCACTCTTAGGGCTTCAATCACAAATATCAGTATTTTTAGCCCATAATTTTCTAAGTGTCAGACCAACTACTTTCTGGAAATCACTATCTGAATGTCCCAAAGTACCTCTAATTCAACATATCAAAAAGTGAAACCATTTCCCCACTCAACAGCATTTAGCCTCCTGTGTTTGCCAACTCAATTTTGTCACACTATTTTTTTTTTTCTTTTTGAGACAGGGTCTCGTTCTGTTGCCCAGGTTGGAGTACAGTAGTGCAATCATGGCGCACTGAAACCTCGACCTCCTGAGCTCAAGCTATCCTCCCACTTCAGCCTCCCAAGTAGCTAAGAGTATAGGCACATGCCACAATACCTGGCTAGTTTTACAATTTTTTGAAGAGACAAGTCTTACTCCATTGCCCAGGCTGGTCTCAAACTCTTGGGCTTAAGCAATCCTCCCATCTCTGCCTCCCAAAATGCTGGAATTACAGGTGTGAGCCCCTGCACCTGACCCTTATCATACAATTTTCTAACCAGTCACCTAAACCAGAGACCTGGTAGTCACTCCTGACTCTGCCCTATCTCAGGCTCATCCTTATCCCCATTCTATCAGTCCGTGTCTTGTCAATTCTACCTTCTAAACAACTGAATGCTTCTCTGTACTTCCCAGAAAAAAATCTCTGCCCAGGCCCTTAACATTTCTCACCTGGAATACTGCAATCAAGGGCCAATGACCTGATCACATCCTGACCCTCCCTCCCAATCCAGCTTCCACAGCTGCCAAAGTTATTCTCTAATATGCAATTCTGAGCACAGCAACTTTACTTCAAATCTTCATTCCTTTATTCTTTATCCACAGGATAACTCCCCAAATCCTCAAAATTACATACTAAGCCTCACATGACCTGGGTTTGCTAAGCCTCCTGCCTCATTTCTTATTACATTTCTAAATATATCTTTCGTTCTAGCCACACCGATATGCAGCTCTCAGAATAATGCCATTATGTTCTCATATTCTTTTTCTACCTTTGTAATGTACTGTTTCCTTCTTCTTTGTCCATCTAGCTTCTATTGTTCTCCAAATATCAGGCTAGTGTATTAACCACATGGCTGATCTAAAACACCCTGAACCTATGTCTTTATTAGAAAATTCACCTCCCTGGTGTTCTAATTCTTGATTTTCTTAATCTCCCCAATTAGACTGCCAATCCTTTGAGGGCAGGAACTGTGTCTTTCATTTATGAATTCCGGTGTCCAATATAAAGCCTACTACAAAGCAGACACTCATAAAATGTGGGAGGATTCACAATAGGGCAGGTGGCTTTGATACACATTTACCATGAAACTAAAAATTAGAGTAGAAGGGCAGGACACTGCTTGCAGGAAAGGGAGCTGATGCCTTCGAAGCTCCCAGTCTCTCTGGTCAACAAACCAAGACTTCAGATGCTATCTCCTTCAGCTCTACGTAGAATATGAGTGAACTAGGCCACTCTCTACCTAGAATTCGTGTAATGGGTCCAAATGAGAAAGCTACTTTTATTCCCACAGGTTTTACTGTTCTAGGAAGATTCCTTGGGCTGAACAATTACTGCTATTGATTTTCCTTGAGTGAAATAAAAAACCCCCAAAAAGAATACACTCGTGGTTTTAAATAGGCAGAAAAAAATGGTTAACAGATTGTACTCCTAATTAGCATTGTTCAACCAAGTGTTTCTCATTCCATGACAATGGATTATAAAGTGGAGTAAAAATGGATTCCAGATTGGTAGTGCATCAGATGTAGTGTTGGATGTATACAGGATACGATAATATGCTAAATAAATGTTTGGTACTTGTCAGAGGAGGGCACAAAGCACATGCAAAAAATAATTATCAACACTGACAGTCTGGAAGGCAAAGAGGCAGAATGCCTCCGGCCTGCTAACTAAAGTTGCTATGTAGACAAGCTCTCAAGAAGGCAACAATACTTTATCATTCAATTATTTACCAAATGTACCCTAATTAGTTTGTAGGACTGGTTATAAAACAAAGCTAATGGATTAAATGTTCCCTTTATGTACATTAATGGTTGACTGAAAAATATTATGTAAAATCTTTGGGTTTTTTTTGTTTTTCTTTGTCATTTTAAAAAATTGAGATGTTAGAATTGAAGGAATAGCAATCCAGACTAAATGGGAACATGCTACTGATCTTGCTTTATAAATGCAGGTTAAATCCTATTATAACAAATACCAACACAATGAAAATGTGCCTAATTAAAAGATTCCCAGGGTTCATGTGATGACCCACTTACTTCAAGATTTATTCAATATAATAAATATCAGATAAGCACTACAATTTGGACATCCTCTAGTATTTGTTTCCTTTAAATATGCCCTGTATCAAAAAAATTTTAAATTAGCAAATAATAAAAATTTGAGAATATTGACCAAAGATTACCTGGCTCTTACTTTTAGGATGATTTAAAAATGCAAAATCATCTAAATTGAGTAGTTCCTAATTTATAGAATTTATAAACATTAGACCCAATAATATAACACAGTGATTAAAAATCAAGAGCTAGAAGTGTCTACTGTATTTGTAGTTCAGAATTTTTTCTTTAACTACAAAGACTAAGAAAAATAATTTTTTTTAACGTTGTAAAATTACTGTCAAAAGAAAGTTTTACTACTAATTGTATGAACCCAGCATCTTATATTAGGGTTGTTTCACGGTATGAGAAAAGAGACTCAGCTTTCAAATTCTCATCAATATCTACCTGGTGTGGTTCCCATTAGAAATGCAAGTGAATCTGGAAGTTTTTCCGCCTTTCCTAACAAATCAGAGATGATCAGAGCTGTTACTAAGGGAACTCCTCAACTTTTAGACACAAAAAAGATGCTGAACTAATGGAAACTTCATACGAAAGCCAAAAGTAGCAGTAAAAAAAATTATTTCATTATTTAGGATTAACAGAGACCAAAACAGCAATATTAGGAGCATACCACTTATAATAGTCATTCTTAGTGTCGGTAGGAGCGAGTGAAGGCATGCCAAAAGGATGGATGAAATTCTCTCTAGTGAGGAAGAGGGATGCGTTTGTTTGTTTATTTATTTATTTATTTATTTATTTATTGATGGAGTTTCGCTCTTGTTGCCCAGGCTGGAATGCAATGGTGCAGTCTTGGCTCACTGCAACCCCTGCCTTCCGAGTTCAAGCGATTCTCCTGCCTCAGCCTCCCGAGAAGCTGGGATAAGGGATAACAGGTGCCCGCCACCATGCCCAGCTAAGTTTTTGTGTTTTTAGTAGAGATGGGGTTTCACTATGTTGGCCAGGCTCGTCTCGAACTCCTGACCTCGTGGTCCATAAGGCTTCAGCCTTCCAAAGTGCTGGGATTACAGGTGTGAGCCACCGCGCCCAGCCGGGATGTATATTTTTAAAAACCATGTTTAATAGCATAATTTTGTGTTCAGAGAATTAAAAATATTTATTATTTTCAAAATACAAACTAGAGAAGGTAAACAAAAATCTTCTTGGCCGGTGAGAACATGCATTACCTTCCACATATGAGTGATTTTTCATTAGGGAGTACATTGGTATACTCCCTACACATAATCTCAAGGCAAACATTAGATTTTTATATTATTTAAAAGAGTCATAGGTTTACTGAGTATAGAAACACTGAACTATGAAAAGTATCAGCTGCTGTTACTAGTTTAAAAGTAAAGGTATATGATAAAAGTTTGTTTTCTAGTCACTGAAAAATCATCCTGCCTTTTGTTTTCTCAAGTTAAAAATAATAACCTGTTTGACTTACAGTTTACAGTTTGCCTTTACTACTTCTTGAACATTTGATGAAGGGTATGGTGTCCAAAATATTCTCTCCATGTGAATAGCTATTATTTTAAAATTCTCTCTAAGGATATTTTCCTTATATGGGGGCATTTACTATTTAGCCCTGTTAACACTCAAAAAAGAATCAAACTTTTAAATGCTGGCTGAAATTTCAATCCTCTGTTTTGAAGAATGTTGGATCAGGGGCTGTCCCTCTGTAACTCTGTGCCATCTCTAGAAGAAACTGTATGTATGTATACAAACAAGTCAAAGAAGTTTGAAAGAGGACAGTTAAGAGAGCTGTCCTTAACTCTTAAATGCACTGAACTCTGAAATGCACACAGAAACTCCCCAGTATCTGTACTGTAAAGACTCAAGCATTTCCACTTTAAAGAGAAGTATGAAGACCCTGAAGCCCGCAAGATCTCAGGCTCTGAGGGCTCCATGGTCCCAGAGAGTATGACTGGGATTTGAGAACCAGGCACAGGAGATTCAGTTATGGCCTGTCAATTCCCTCCCTTGGCCTATAAATACAGCTTTCCTCCTTCCTGCAATTTCGGTTTCCTGTGTCTCCATCAAGGATAAATTTTGGACTCCCACAGCTACGTAAGCTTTTAACTGTCATATTTGCCCTAGCATGTTCTTAAACTTGACCTTCAAATATATTTGAGATGTACGCCAATGTTGCTGCGAATATGGGGTTTTAGAGTCACCGAGCGCGGTGCTTTAATCAAGGCTCTGCTGCTTACTAGTTGAGCAATGCTGGGCAAGCCACTTCTCTTCTGTGTATCTCAGTTTCCTCATATGTAAAATAGGGATAGCAATACCCACCTTTCAGGGTGGCTAAGGATCAGCCAGTTACAACCAGGTATCAAAAGGCATATGAGCACAAGAACACCATCACAAAACCAGTTGTTAAAGAACAATCAAAATCAGTTTTTAAAGAGTACCCTAATTAGTTGGACATGAGAGAAAATGAACTAGGCTAGGGAGATCTTAAGAGATGAAATCTTCATTTTATAATTTTATAACCAGTCCTTAGTGTCAGCAGCCACCAAATGAGTCTTGCATATCTTTCACTCTGACGTTAAAGACATAAGCAACATAATGGAACATGAGTGGTATATGAAAATCAACATTCTCTTTAACATAGTCTCAAGCCATTTGGACACTGGAAGTTGGTTAGAGTAAGTTGATGCTATTGTAGGAATCCACATCCAGTGACCACTAATATTGGGAAGCAGTCTCTTATTAAGCCATCTATGTTTTAGTTTCCTATAATTCAGATTTTCTCCCACTGTGACCTCTGTCTAAAAGGCAGGGATGAGGGGTTGTGAAACAAGGGTAGGGAGGTTGGATGGCAGCTGTTAGAAGTGAGACAAGACGAAAGCAGTACCTAACTCTAAGAAAGCAAAGGAAAAACAGAAAGGGAAAATGGGGGAAGGTCACCAAACAGGTAATTGTTAGTTGCTCACCACATTGCTCTGGGAGCTTTGGTTATAGTGGTGAAGAGACATTAATAAGGGGCTCTTTACAACTAAAGGTACTACTGAGTATATGAGGGAAGGGAGCAAAGATAAACACTAACTGAAGTAAAGTGTCCAGTTTTGTGGACCTCGATTGGTAGCCACCAAAGAATACCCAATAGCTAGTGGGGTGAAAGCATTCTGTGGCTCCTTGGGAAAAAAAGGTACCAGTCTACATGTTGAAGAGACACTCCTGGAACTCGATGACAGTAACATATATATTGGAGCCCCTCTTGGTGCTCTCACAAAAACTTGTGAATAAAATAACTTTGTAACAATATCCTTTGGTATTCTCATCCTTAGCTGAGGTCTTAGACCAACAGAATTACAAATTCTACTACATGGTAATTTATACTGGTAAGACAGACATTGAAAATGGATACAAAATAATTGAAAAACAAAACAAACAAACAAACAAACAACCCCACACTAATCTATCCAGGCTTCTTGCAAATTTTCTCCCTGTAGCTCCCTAAATAAGGAAGCTATGGCCATCCTTCTTCTTACTCTGTATATACAGCAAAGCACAATCTAGTTCCCGAAAAAGTAACTGCTATATGGCCTGCTACCTAATATGCCCATCAGAACTTCTCGTCACTTGCTATTGGTAGCAGTTCTTGCTTTTGTCAGCTTCCCACAGGGGAAGACACTAAATTAGATGCAAATGCCCATATGCAAATCACTTCATTGAGACATTCATTAGAGAAAATGGAGAAAAGTCTCAAATGGTTCTACCTAGGACATCACAAATACCTCCATAGAAGTAGTTGTCAATGGCCAACAGTTAGTTAGTTCTTGGGCTTTTAAGCAAGAAATTTCCTGAAGGTACTTGGTGATTAAGGAGTAAAGTTTCAAGTGGTCATAACTCCTTGCTCATTTTGGTCTTTCTCACAGACATACAAAATAGGCAAAGGCATACTCTACCTCACATATATACATACATACACAAATACACCATGGAACTTTCACAACTGAAGTTTAATGTATATAGTTTTGTGGCCATTTCGGAGGTTTTTCTCTTGAAACATAGTATTGATCCATAAAACACAAGAAAGGCAGTGACTAAAATAGCCGTAGAAATTAAGAAAAGCCTCGTAAGATAAAGTGATAAGGACTGTAAAATCTTACTGTTAAGCAGTTTACAATTGATAGTTAAAAGCTAAAAGGCAGAAACTGCAGCCTGACATATTTAAGTCTGCTTTTACTTAAGACTGTATTAAGTATTATGAACCATAACCTCTTGCAGAGAAGCTTACAGGGTCTTTACTTGCAAATTTTCTTTTTTCCTGTACCGATTCCCATATGCTCTGAAATCCCTTTGCTCTAAACCTAACGCCCCCAGTTATATATATATATATATATATATATACACATACACACACACATCCTCTACCTTTGACCCATCTATGAACATATGTAAATAAAAAATGCTGCTTACTCGGAGTGTCTTGGCAGTCGGGGAAGGAGATGCTGGGGGAGAATCAGACTGAGATTTCCTATTCCGAGTGAATTCTTTACTTCGGGTATATAAAGAGGACATGGTTCCTCAGGATGCAGATAGACACTCAACCACTGGATTCTTCACACAAAGCTGGGAAATTTCCCCTGTAGGTTACCCTCACAGAATCTCTCCTTTTGAGTTGATGCAAGATGACTTTGGATAGAACTAAATAAAGGATAAAAGCAGCCCTGTAAATTATAGTCTTGAGCTCTGAACCAGTCCCCAGTTCCACAGAGTCTGAGTTCCATCAATATTTTCAATTCAGTTTTGACCACAGGTTCTCAGGACTGGTAGCTTACCGTAGAGGGTATTGTGCTGAGCAACACCTTTTATGCCTAGATTGAGTCCTTGATTCTCCTCAAAGGACACTTCTTATTGAGGCTTGCTCTCCAATAAAACCTGAGTCTAGGTTCCTGATGACACCAGATTAAATTCCAGAGGAAAGACGACCTTGGATCCTGCCGGCAGCGAGTCTGGGAACAACTACTATCACTTTATCCAGAGGGAAGAAATACAAATCCTGTGGAAATCATGCTGTCATTCCTTAGCTTGACTCCACTGGACTGTAAGACATTTGGAACTACTATGATAAAATCAGGTCAAACAACTTAAAAAACAAAAACAAAAACAAAATGATAAATAAGGAACCAAGAGTTTATAAGAAGGAAGCAGTCTGAGGAAGTCAAGTTTCCCTAAGTCCTCCCAGACGAAGCTGCTTTTACATATAAACACTCACAGTCATACACACATCTTTTCCCCTCCCCTCTTCTATTTTCTGACATTCCAAATCCCTATTCGCTCAGTGAGGAATGCTGGAGAGGAGCCAAGGGCAAAGATTCACTTTCAACTCAGAATTCGGGTTGCCACTTGTAGGAGGAAAAGAAAGCCTGCCAGCTTCTAGGAATAAAGGGAGGCTCTTTGGGGGCATGCTGAGGGGCAAACTTCACCAACCTTCCAGTGTGCCCTGCCTCAGAGAAGGCAGAAGTCTCTAAAACTGATTGCTCTGAATACTATGAGAAGGGGGATTTTTCAACTTCTAGATCTCTTAAGTAACAACGCTCAGACAGAAAAATTAGTCAAAGCACCTCCAGGCCTTTAATGTTCCATTTTAATGAGATGCCATTCCTGTTGCACCATGAGGAAGCAAACCGAAGCTCTGGCTCACTGCAAAGAAAGTTCTCTGTCCATTACAGACCTTACTGGCTGGATCTGTAAGTATAAAGCTTACCAGAGTTTCCTAAGATGCCACAATCAGGGAAAATGACAATGGAAAGGGGTATAAAGGTGAGGGAAAAGAAAGAAGGGTCAGAAATGAAGAGAGAAAATAGACAGTAGTGCAACTGCAAGACTACAGGACTCAGAAGTACAGGAAAATGAAATTTAAAAGAGAGGAATTTATTTGCATAGTGTTGAAGGATTTTCGGATTTGACCTGGAAGAAACATCTAAAATTTAATCTTGTGCACTCTGTTGTTACCACTACACTAACCAAAATTTCTAGGCCAAATGCTTTCTAAGCCAACGGGTTTATCCCCAAAGTAACAACTCTCTTTTCTCTGGACTCTTGGAAACTCTATCCTGCTTTCCCTTCTTTCACATGAAATTTATACTTTTTACTTCAAACTTTCTCAACATGCTATTCTTTTCCCTCTAATTGCTTTGACAACTTCTTTATTCCCGTGATCAATTTTGTGAAATTAAATCAAGGGAAGTGATCAGCTACTTGGAAGTTGGTCTGAGGAATATAGGTTGAAAAGAGTTTTACAAACTCATTCTTTTAGGTTGGGAATGAATCAGAACCCCTTTATTAGGGGTCCTGGAAATTATTTAGTCTTCCTAAAGAAGACTGATCAATTCTATCATAAACCAGAATACACTATGTCTCAAAGGCCAACTGTTGCCAGGCGCAGTGGCTCATGCCTATAATCCCAGCACTTTGGGAGGCTGAGGTGGGTGGATCACATGAGGTCAGGATTTCGAGACCAGCCTGACCAACATAGTGAAACCCTGTCTCTACTAAAAATACAAAAAATTAGCCAGGTGTCATGGGGGGCACCTGTAGTCCCAGCTACTCGGGAGGCTGAGGCAGGAGAATTGCTTGAAACATTGAGGCAGAGGTTGCAGTGAGCCGAGATCGTGCCATTGCACTCCAGCCTGGGCAACAAGAACAAAAAAAAAAAAAAAAAAAAGGGCCAATTATCTTGGGAATTCAGATCTTATATGATGTATATTAAGGATATAGCTTATATAACTAATCTCATCAGATAAGGTGAGTCTCCATTAGATCTTTTCACTTAAAGAAATACTGTTGTAAACCTAAATACTAACATTCCCATGCTTGGTAGCATGATTGGCTAGGGAAAGCTTAGTGATACTTTTTTGTTATGGTGAATGAAACTCACCGGTTTACATTATTCTTTAAAGACATGGCAAGAACAACTTGATCAGACACAGTTTCCTGACCTGTTTCTGTAAGGTTCATATAGTGATTTCACACTCCCTGGCAATTAGAGAGGGATGTAAATCTCTTTTACTCCAAACTGGCCTCTCTGTCTTTTTTTTACTTCTATCTTACGTCCACTTCTAGAAAGTAGTAACGATAACAAACTCTTTTATATTTTATGAAATGTTTTAACATATATTATCTCACCTGATCCTCTCAACCACACTGAAAAGTATACCACCATACAGTCATGCCTTACATAACTGATGTTTCGGTCAACAAACCACATATACAATGGTGGCTGCATAAGACTATAATGGAACTGAAAAATTCTTATCACCTGGTATTTACTATACTATATTTTTAGTCATTATTTTAGAGTGTACTTCTCCTTCTACTTATATATATAAAAGTTAACTGTAAAACTGCCTTAGGCAGGTTCTTCAGGAGATATTCTGAAGAAGGCATTGTTATGATAGGAAGTGACAGTTCCATGCATGAAGACCTTCCAATGGGATAAGATATGGAAGTGAAAGACAGTGATACTGATGATTCTGACCCTGCGTAGGCCTAAGTTAACATGTGTGTGTCTTAGTTTTTAACAAGAAAGTTTTAAAGTTAAAAAGAAAAAAACAGATAAAAGCTTATAGATTAAGAATATAAAGAAATATTTTTGTAGACCTGTATAATGTGTTTGTGTTTTAAGCTAAGTATTACTGCAAAAGGGTCAAAACGTTAAAAAAATTTTAAAAATGTATAAAGTAAAAAAAGTATAGTAAGCTAAGGTTATTTATTATTGAAGAAAGAAAAAACTTTTTTATAACTTTAGTATAACCTAAGTATACAGTGTTAATAGTCTATAGTTGTGCACAGTAATGCCCTAGGCCTTCACTCACCACTTGCTCACTGACTCACCCAAAGCAACTTCCAGTCCTGTAAGGTGCATTCATGGTAAGTGCCCGATACAGGTATATCATTTTTAATCTTTTACACAGTATTTTTATAATACCTTTTCTCCGTTTAGACACACAAATACTTATCATGTTCCAGCTCTACAGTACTCAATATAGTAACATGCTGTACAGGTTTGTAGCCTAGGAGCAATAGGCTCTACCAAATAGCCGAGGTGTGTAGTAGGCTGTACCATCTAGGTTTGTATTAAATTCACTCTTTGATGTTTGCTCAGGGACGAAATTGCCTAACAACTCATTTCTCAGAATGTATCCCTGTTGTTAAGGGACTTGTGACTATATTACTATCTTACAGATGAAGAAAGTGAAGTTCTGAAAGGTTAAGTGTCTTGGCCAAAGGCACACAGCCAATAAAAGGGGAGCAAAACACAACTGCCTGAAGAATAAACTTTGGTTGATTAAAGTAAAGTAAAAACAGATCTGAAAAGATTTACCAATTCAAATCCTTCAGTAACATTCTGGGTATTTGAGACACTTGCAGGAACACATCATATATACAGAGGAACATGGATAAATTCTCCAGAAAGCTGAATGTAAGCTCTTTTTTTCTTCATTTGTCTTTTTGTAGATTTAATTTTTTTTCAACACAGCCAACAAGCATTTATTGTTCCTTGCTGACTGAAAAGACATTAATTCCCCTGTGAAAACAAGAACTGAATGGAAATATTCTTGACCACAGACTTCTACAGGATGAGCTTTGCAAACAGCCACTTGTTTAGAAAATAACTCATTCCAGATAAGCAGGATAGGATGTTGAGTTCATCTATTTTATTTCTTGTGGGTAAAAAAGAAGGAGGAAAGAAGTCTATAAACTTTAGGCTGTTATTATAACTGAATTAAGAGCCCCAGGTAGTCAGCTCAACAGAGTTTCCAAAAAATATAAGAACTATCAAACAGAAGAACTGCATATGTTTGTTTTTGAGATGGGACACATCTAATGTGTGAATAAGCCAATAAAATGCCTCATGATGTGAATCCTAATCATTGACTCTCATTGATTCAATTCTCCCAAAAGTTAGTAAAGGAAGAAATTAATGAACCAGTTAAGTAATTTCTACTTTTTCCTCTTTTTAGAGACTGAGTCTGGCTCTGTCGCCCAGGCTGGAGTGCAGTGGCCGGATCTCAGCTCACTGCAAGCTCCGCCTCCCGGGTTTACGCCATTCTCCTGCCTCAGCCTCCGGAGTAGCTGGGACCACAGGCGCCCGCCACCTCGCCCGGCTAGTTTTTTGTATTTTTTAGTAGAGACGGGGTTTCACCGTGTTAGCCAGGATGGTCTCGATCTCCTGACCTTGTGATCCGCCCGTCTCAGCCTCCCAAAGTGCTGGGATTACAGGCTTGAGCCACCGCGCCCGGCTTCCTCTTTTTATTTTTTAAATTGAAAAATCCTAAATGGCTTGGTTTAAGGGTGATGTTGGATAAAATGCTCCCCAGTGATGATTTCCAATGTTAGCAATATAGCACAGTACAGTACACATGGTTTGGGAAGGGTATGGATTTGAGGTCAGATATCCTGGGTTGAAATTCTAACCCCTGCTTAACTGACTGGTATGATCAAGTTCTTCAGCCTCATTGAATCTTATCTGGTTCATTACCCAAAATAGTGATAAGGATGCTTATTTACAGAATTGTTATATGGTTTAGGACACACATACACACACACACACACACATACACAAAATCATCCATCACAGTGCCTAGCATGTGGTCATGTTCAATACATGGTCATTATCACAAAAAATGCTTGGTTAACACGCACATGCATGTATAAAATATATGTAAGAATCTAAATGAAACCCTGAAGCAAAGAGCTTAAATATCAATTTTTATATTCTATGCACTTATTTTCCTTGTGATTATGTAAAAGGTTACTGAAAAAGACGTCAGAATCTCCTTTTCAAATGCTTTAAGAAAAAACTTATCTCTACCTATCTTTCTCCTTACCTCTTCCCAACTTTCCTTATTTCTTAGAAGGCAAAGCCTGGCAATAAGAGGAGGGTACAGTGGTGAGGCAGTAGCCTGGTCTACTTGGGTTTAGTTAGAGGATTGGCTTTACACAAGGGATTGAGCAAATAAGTAAACATATTGAAAATGGCAACTAGGTTTCTCATTGTTGGAGAAGGCAGGCATAAATACAAAAAAAAAAAAAGGAAAGCTAGAAAGAACCCTATGTTGGTATGTAGGAATTGAAGGTATTGGTATGAACTTATGATTTTCAATATAGATAGATAAAGAAATAAAGATGTAAACATACGTTTATATTAAGCAAATGCATCCATACATATGTCTTTCCTAGCTCTGTCCACTGAAAGGGGCCTGGGAAGAGCAACACTCCAGCAGCATTTAGCATGCCTAGTTCCCAGATTATTGTTTCTAAATGCCACTTTCTACTAAGAGGAACAGGGCTCCCTGGAGAAATGGCTAATTCCAGAGCTGGGGCAAGGAAACAAAATGAGCCCGATATCTTGCGCTAGAAGGTGAGAAAGTTCTCAAACAACACTTAAATGATATGACATAAGGACACAAAAGCCTGCTTAAAAAGCCAAACCTGGGATAATAAGAGCATCAAAATGAATAATGATAGCAACGAATTATAACCCACTGACTAGGAACCCCTGAGTAGACATTGATATAAATAAATGAATGAAAAGAATACATGGGAGGAGAACAGGTTCTTGCTTACAATAGAATGCCTACTAATAAATATAGAAGGAGTAATAAAGTTAGAAAAATTACCATTTGGCAACCATGACTGTAAAATCAATCCAAAAAAGAAGTATTAATGATGTTCAAAGTAGTGGGTAAAAGTAGAGGAGAAATTGGAGTTTACATAATCTCAAAGTATCACATCACACAACATTTACTAATCACAAAGGAGGAAAAACTAACTACCATGGAGAAACCCGGCAGATGTCATCTCAATTCAGCGATCAAAGACAAGACCACTAGTAACATGACAAACTGATAGCATGAAATGAGAAGAATATAGTATCACTTCTATGACATTGTGGCCAAAAATGCATAAACTGGGTCTAATCATGAGAAAACATTGGATAAACCTAAACTGAGGGACATATATGACTGGCCTGCTATCTTCAAAAATACCAAGGTCGGCCAGGCGTGATGGCTCATGTCTGTAATCTCAGCACTTTGGGAGGCTAAGGAAAGCAAATCTCTTGAGCCCAGGGGTTCAAGATTAGCCTGGGCAATGTCACAAAACCCCATCTCTATCAAACAAACAAACAAACAAACAAAACAAAACAAAAAACCCAAAATTAGCAAGGCAAGGTGGCGCCCACCTGTAGTCCCAGCTACTCAAGATGCTGAGGTGGGAGGATCCTCTGAGCACAAGAGGCAGAGGATGCAGTGAACTAAGATCACACTACTGCACTTCAGCCTGGGCAACATAAAACAAAACAAAACAAAACAAAAAAAACAAGGTCATATAAGTCGAGGAAAGTCTAACTAGAGATACACAAAAATTGGGTATAAATAGTGATCCTGGATTGGATCTTTCTGCTCCAATGGACTTTATTAGGACAACTGGTAAAAATGTGAATGTGTCGCGCCTGTAATCCCAGCACTTTGGGAGGCCAAGGTGGGCAGATCACCTGAGGTCGGGAATTCGAGACCAGTCTGACCAACATGGAGAAACCCCATCTCTACTAAAAATACAAAATTAGTGGGGCGTGGTGGCGCATGCCTATAATACCAGCTACTCAGGTGGCTGAGGCAGGAGAATCGCTTGAACCTGGGAGGCAGAGGTTGCGGTGAGCCGAGATCACGCCATTGCACTCCAGCCTGGAAAAATAGAGTGGAACTCCATCTCAAAAAAAAAAAAAAAAAAGTGAATGTGATCTCTACATAAAGGGTATACAGCAATTCTTTAATCTATTCTTGAAATATTTCTGTAAGTTTAACAGTGTTTAAAAAAAAACAGAGTTTTTTCATCTCACTACAGTGAGAAAGGGGCATAAGGAAGTGACTTTCTTTTTTAATTCCTAACAACTTTTGAAAGATAGTCTCTCATTACAGAGGACTCTAAGATTATATGTTCACCAAAGAATTGGGTTTGCTAATGGAAGCAGGTAGTCACTTGAGCTAAAGGTACAATGAAACTCATTGTTAGGTTATGAATCAACTTAGTGGCCACAACCAGATCAATAAAAAGTGAATAAACAGAATAGCAAATGCTGGAATGCATTACACATAGTAGACTAAGGTATAGGTATGCTTTTGTCAAAGGTATTTGAACCAGAGGCACTCCATCTTGAATGGGGGCTGGGTAAATAAGGTTGAGACTTACTAGGCTGCATTCCCAAGAGGTTAAGGCATTCTCAGTCACAGGATGAGATAGGAGGTTGGCACAAGATACAGCTCACAAAGACCTTGCTGATAAAACAGGTTGCGATAAAGAAGCCAGCCAAAACCCACCAAAACTAAGATGGTGACGAGAGTGACCTCTGGTCGTCCTCATGACTATTATACACTAATTATAATATATCAGCATGCTAAAAGACACTTCCACCAGTGACAAGACAGTTTACAAATGTCATGGCAACATCAAGAAGTTACCCTATATGGTCTAAAAAGGGGAGGAACTCTCAGTTCTGGAAATTGACCACCTCTCTCCTGGAAAACTCATGAATAATCCATCCCTTGTTTAGCATGTAATCAAGAAGTAACCATAAAACCAGCAGCCCTTTGGGCTGCTCTGTCTATGGAGTAGTCATTCTTTTATTCCTTCACTTTCTAAATAAAGTTGCTTTCACTTTACTCTAGGGACTTGCCCTGAATTCTTTCTCGCGTGAGATCTAAGAACTCTTTCTTGGGGTCCAGATTGAACTCCCTTCCTGGTAACAAAACCACAAGATCCTTCAAGGCCCAAAGGATATCAATAGTTAGGTGGACATTACCTAGTCTTTCAAAAATGTCTCTGCCTCTTCCTCTAAGCAATTTTTTGGTAGGTTAGTTTTATAAACTTCTGAGTAGGTACAACACACAGTATTTTAGTTCAGATTTAGGTAAGAAGGTGATGAGTCAAGTATTACCAGTTAAGAAGTACAGTTTAAGTTCTCTGCTCCTCCTTTTGGAACAGGGCAGTCATTTTCAGTCTGTTTATGAATATAAGATCCAAAGAAAATATTTTTATTTTCAACTGATACTTTTCTTCCATCAACTAACAACTATTAAGTTCTTATTCTATGCAAGGTACTATTAGGGATAGGGATATACAAAGTTCTGTTAAGACATGATTCGTGTCTTCAAAGAGATTATAGGAAATCTCAAAATTTGTATCACTACAAAGATCTCCATACTGTTAAAATTAATATCAAGCCCTACTCTTCCATATATTTTTATACAAATAATTTTGATCTCATACTAAACAAACAATTTGTTTTTAAAGGAGACCATCAATAGCACACAGCCAAGTTGGAAGATAGTCTAGAATTCATAACAGCTTCATTTACTACTCTACGCTTTTATAGGGACGTTTTATTACTGGGTACTTAGAAGGGCCACAAATGTTACTTGGGGGCAGGAAATAAGAAGTTCTAAAGGAAATAGGAGGTTCTTAGTCATTTCTTCTCTTTTGATTTTTCCATCTCAATCCTGTTTTAATTTATGTGATGTGAAAATCCTCCCCTTTTGGGGGTGATGGAAAAGACCAATAATGATAACTCACATTTAATGTTGACTCCTGCACAGATGCTCCTGAGTGAGGGAGACATATTAGGGACTTTACCACAAAATGAATCACTTACCATCACTTCTCCTTTTGTGATGGTAATCATCTAAAATGACTTTAAAGAGTCAGCCTTCATTCCACTTGTAAGGAAATGCAGAATACAGAAAAGTCACGCAATTCTTTCAGTGTAATAAAGGGCCTTTGACACTTTGTGAACAAGCAAAAAAAGCTAAAAATCAGACCAACAAAATATATCCACTAACGGCTTATGCATACTCTAGTGGGTTGCTAGGAGTAGGGGGAAGAGATGGTGCTATTTTGGAGTACAAGGCAGCAACAGAGAGGCAAAGCAAGACAGGATCTACAAGTTGCACAGCATGGAGCTCACAATAACTTACTAGCCGACAAAATGTTCCCAATCTTGTTCCCATATATTTAAATAATCATGCCCTAGTGTCATGAATGTTTAAGTCTCAGAAACTCATTTAAGGGTAAGAGATTATAAAGGTCCTTTAAGAAAATCATTCTGCAAACCTGTCCTAGAATTGGTTCATGAGTTTAATATTTTGAAATTAAATTTAATTTTAGCAATGGCTTACAAAAAGCAGAAATGAAAACCTACCTCTTTTTAATGTGAACAACATAGCTTCTCCCCCTTCACACTTTTTTTGTAGGCCATATAGGCTAGAAACATCAGTAAAGGTATAAGGGGCAGAGGTTTGTCACAGGGAGGGGAAGGGGCAACACTTATCACAAGAGCTTTTGAAAATATGTGGGGACACTGATTGGCACAATGATTGCAGAGTGCTATTGGTGTTTCAAATGCCAGGCTCAGGGATGCTGAATGCTTGCTATTCTGGAAATAGACCCACATAGTGAAGAATTACCCTGCCAAATGCTCACAGCACCTTGATGAGGAAAAAAAAATGCTTGAACTGATTAGAAGCAGTAACAGGGTATATTATATATTTTTTGATTAGCTTAAAAGTAGCAAAAGGGTTCTATATAGTGTCAGTTAAACACTGAATAAGTAGCTTTAAAGCATATGATTTATCTGAAATTTTTGTTAAGACTATAAATATTTAGTGCAGTTAAGAGTTAGGGAGAATTGGGGAGATAGTTTCCTCAAATTAATCAGATATTACAATTTAAATATGTGTAGTCGTACAGAAATTTTATGTCAAGAAAGGTGTTTTAAAAACTTAAGGAGAAAGGTACGGAGAAGAAAGGTATGGAATTAATTTTAGAATAACTTTTAAAATAAATAAATCCATTTAGTTCTCAAAGGTATCTATGATAGTTAAGTTGTGCTTATAATCTGTATGCCAGGCAAAACATATTACTGCCTGGTAGCAACATACTTAAATTTAAGCTCACATGTTTGATAACGATCAGTTTCTTGAAAATGTAACCTATAACTTAAAGAAGGTTCAGAAATTCTATGTAAGTTTTTAAATTGTCATCAAATTGATTTTAAAAAATATTTTGTTAGTTTTCTTTAAAGCCTATAAATGAGGGTGAATGGTCCATCAGGTGTTAAGAAAAATAATTATTTCCCATTTTTAGTTAACTGCAGAGTTTTAAGGAAAAAGCCCTAAGAAAAGCAATCTATGTATGATTCATCTAGAACTTTAAACATTTCAACTAGTCTTCAGAGTTGTGAATTTGCAGTTGATCCAGAAATAAAAGCTGCTCTGTTCATCTGGGTTTACTAAAAATACTCCCAAACTTAACATCTAACTTCTTCTTCTTCTTCTTTTTTTTTTTTTTTAAATAACATAGATCCTGGAAGAGTATACGAAAGACTCCTCCTGGTCAACAATGAACTGACATGCACCATTTTTGCTTTGCAGATACTTCTGACATATACAGTGTAAATGTTTATTCATTTATCAGTTGTCTATGTGTCATCTATACACACTTTATCTTCATGTTTTCAGGTAAAAATACTTTAAATTGTTGAAGATGAAAGATGTCATTGTACTACCAGGTTTATCCTCTCATTTCCTTTATCCTCAACTTATTTTCTTTTGTGTCATCTGAATCCTCCAGATATCGAACTTTTCGTTTTTATGCCTTTCACATTTCCACTGGAGATCACTTTGTCCCCTTCATTAGGGTTCTGTCAGGAGAGATTTAAGATTTGGTCCTAGCTAAAACATATGGCTGTAGCTCTGAAGATGACATAAAAGTTTTTTCCCATGCCTAAGATTTCAAATATATATATACGTTTGAAAGGAAAAACAGGGAGAGCATTATTTTTTTGTCCAGATTATTTTTGCTCACTGTAGGTAAAAAACAGTCTGTACATACATGTAAAAAAAAAACAACCAAAAAAAAAAATCAAAAACCTTTCAGTCCCTACATAATAACTCAGAAATAAAGTTTCTTCAGCCAGCTATGGGGATGAGGGAAATAATTCCCAGGGTACACACATTAATGGTCCTATCAACTCTGTCATTCTCACATTGCAATGCCAATGCAATTCCACATAAACACAATTATGCTGAGGCAAACACTGTTGCAGAGTATAAGAACTACATATGCACTGTTCTAAGAAACACAACTTGTGAGGTTCATGAGGCATGGCAATGTTTGTGGCAAACAGGACCAATGTGAGAATCAAATTAATTAGATTCCTAGAGTCTACTGCTTAGCATGCAATACAGTAAACAACTAAGCTCCATGATGACTGAGTTGACTGGCATACAACCACAAATTGTTCTCTTTGAGCACAAAGGGCATGTAAGAGCTAACAGCTGAGTGTCCCAGGCATGGTTCTAAGTAGTTTGTATGATACCACATATGATGTTACTAACTAGGCTGGTCAGTTTGGGTGGTGATAACAGTGTGTTGCTGGAGTTAAAGTTACAGAGTCAACCTCTGTATGCTTAGTTAGCACCATATTAAAACAAAAATTTTTCCATGCCACAGACTATTAGTGACCTAGCTTACAAATATATGCTGTTGGTCATAATACAGACTGAGTGTGTCCAAAACCCATCATTACAACTGGAACTAAAATAACTGGAATCAAAGAGCAAAGCTGATCCACACAGAAGGATGAGCACAAAGTCAAAGGTCCAATCCTTAAAACTTGTACCACCTGGGTATTATCAAATGTATTTTTCTAATGCTGTTTGTGGGAAGTATTCAGACTTTATTTTGGTTTTTCTTTGCCTCAGTTCTTAGCCTCTTTTTGTTGTTACTAAACAAGCTGGAAGCAAAACAATCTAGATTTTGGCTTCCTTCTTTTTATTCTCTGAAGCAGTTTATGTAAGACAAGTATTATTATACTCGTTCCTTGACAGTTTGATGAAATTCATCCCCCAAATTACTCTAGGCTTGGTGTCTTTGGCAGCAGGTTGGGGAGGTGGTGGTGAAGTATGATTAAATTTCTTCAAAGGTTACTGGACTTCTTTGTTTTGCCATTTCTTCCTAAGTCATTTTGATATTTTATATTTTCCCAGAAGAGTGTCCACTCAAATCAGGTTTTCAAGCTTATTGTCATAAAGTTGCTCAAAATAATCTTATATTTTAAATACGTTTATCTTAACTTTGTCCCTATTTCTCTTCCTAATACTATTTGTTCACACCTAGTTTTTTTTGTTTGTTTTGTTTTGTTTTGTTTTGTTTTTTTGAGACGGAGTCTCGCTGTGTCCCCCAGGCTGGAGTGCAGTGGCGCGATCTCGGCTCACTGCAAGCTCCGCCTCCCAGGTTCACGCCATTCTCCTGCCTCAGCCTCCTGAGTAGCTGGGACTACAGGCGCCCACTACCGCGCCCGGCTAATTTTTTGTATTTTTAGTAGAGATGGGGTTTCACCGTGGTCTCGGTCTCCTGACCTTGTGATCCACCTGCCTCGGCCTCCCAAAGTGCTAGGATTACAGGCGTGAGCCACCGCGCCCGGCCCACACCTAGTTTTTCTCTAGTTCAGCTTGTCAAAGATTTACTGCATTTTAACCTCCCTAATGGGGCTCAGTGTGCAGTGGCTGGAAAAAGTAGATTCCCGGGTTATGTATGCAGCTCAATTGTTATACGTGTTGCTTTAAGGGACCTTGAAGACTTTTCCCTCTCCCTGTTGTTGCCAAAATAACTGCCTCTGATCTGTTTTTGTTTGCATCCCAGGCCCCAGACTAGCATATAAGATGCCTTTGAGTCCTAGAACACTGCAGTCAAGGTGGACATTGCACAATAAAAAGGTTTATTGAATTTTATATCTTTTCAAAGAATCAGCTTCTGGTATTAACACTATTCTACTGCTATTCTGTTTTCTGTTCATTAATTTCTGCTTTTATCTTTATTTCATTCCTTCTACTTAATTTGGGCTTACTCTGTTTTCAACTTCTTGAGTTTAAAGCTTAGCTCATTTATTTTCACTTATTCAAAATTTTTAACCTTAAACATGTATTTAAGGTTATAGCTTTCTCTCTTTAGCTACTCTACAAGATCTAATGTGAAGTAATCTCATTGTTGTTTAACTCTAAATATTTTGTATTTCTCATTATAATTACCTCCTGACCCATGCAGTATCTACAAGGAAGTTTATACTTTTCAGAAGTGTTCTTTTCTTCTCCAGCTAACTTTTTGTTGCCATTACAAAAAAACTATAACCCCTCCATAATCTCAATTCTGTATCTCCAGATCCCATCTTTCCAGCTTATTCTTTCTACTAGGGTGACCCTGAACTATCATTCAACCTCATGGAATCTCCACTGTCTCTCATGCACTTGATGTTCCTTCACTCTACTCTTTATCGAGCTTACATTCCATGATTTATCATTATTATCATCACTCACCCCTCTCTCCCCTCATAGTGCTTGGCAAAACTACAACCTTGTTTAAATCAAATTTTCTGCCTACTCCACACCTGCACCTGTGCAACTAAATGTGGCTGAAAAAAAAAACAACCATGCTCATTGGTCTCAATTTAAATTCATCACTTTGAACCTTTAGTGGACTCTAATGCACACACAGATACTTCCCTACTCCATTTACTTTCCTAGATAAATACTTCACCCCTTTCCCTTTTAACTCAAACACCTATCACTTCCTTCCTCATGTTCTTTCTTGGCTGCTGGTCTTGCTTTCTATTTCACTAAGAAAATTGAAGCAATCAGAAAAGAACTTCCACAGACTATCACCACATTTAACCACCATTTACCATCTTCTCACTTGTTACCATTGATGAACCTAACATGCTTCTATTTGAAGTCAAATCCTTCAACTTGTACTCTAGACCCTACTCAAGGACCTCATTACAGCAGCTCTCCATTCTTCCTCCTACATCATCTTTTGTTGTTGCTGTTGTTCTCCATTGGGATCATTCTCAGGAGCAAACATGTAGCTTAAAAAACACCCTTTTCCGGCACGGTGCAGTAGCTCACCCCTGTGATCCCAGCACTCTGGAAGGCCGAGGTGGGAGGATTACCCGAGGCCAGGAGTTTAAGATGAGCCTGGTCAACATGGCAAAAGCCTGTCTCTCCTAAAACTACAAAAAATTAGCCAGGTGTGGTGGCGGGCGCCTGTGATCCCAGCTACTCGGGAGACTGAGGCAGGAGAATCACTTGAACCTGGGAGGTGGAGGCTGCAATGAGCCAAGATTGTGCCATTGCACTACTCTGGCCTGAGCAACAGAGCAAGACTCCGTCTCAAAACAAAAAAACACCCTTTTCTTGACTCTATCTCCCCAAAAGCTGCCACTCCATTTCCTTGCCAAATCCCCTTCCTGAAAAACTTATCTTAAAAAAAAAAAATAACTTTTCTCAATGTTTCCAATTCCTCTCTTCTCAATGTGGCTTAAAATTACTTCAGTCAGGCTTTCTGTCTCACTATTCGAACAAAACCACTCTTATCAAGGTCATAATGTTATCAAAATCAATGGTCAGTTCTTAGTCTTCATCTTACATGACGCTATCAGCAACATTTAACACTGTTGACAACTATCTCTTTCCTGATACTTTTTTTTTTTCACTCACACTGGAAAGGACACCAGATACTTCTTGGGCCCTCTTCCCTTTTCTATATTTTCTTTCTGTTATCTGATACAGTCTCATTGCTTTAAATATCATCTAAATACTCCACAGCAATTTGGCAGATCTGTATAACCAAACTGCCAAAATTTCCAGTTGGAAATCTAATAGGTATCTCAAACCAACATACCTAAAATTGGATTCTGGCCGGGTGCAGTGGCTCACACCTGAATCCCAGCACTTTGGGAGGCCAAGGTGGGCGGATCACTTGAGGTCAGGAGTTCTAGACCAGTCTGGCTAACACTGTGAAACCCCAACTCTACTAAAAATACAAAAATTAGCTGGGTGTGGTGGCGGGCACCTGTAATCCCAGCTACTCGGGAGGCTGAGACAGAGGAATCACTTGAACCCAGGAGGCAGAGGTTGCAGTGAGCCAAGATGGCACCACTGCACTGCAACCTGGGTGACAGAGCAAGACTCCATCCAAAAAAATAAAAAATAAAACTGGATTCCTAAGAAGACATTATATGAAAAAAATACTTGCACATGCATGTTTACAGCAGCACAATCTGCAATTGCAAAAATTTGGAACCAGCCCAAATGCCCATCAATCAATGAGTGGATAAAGAAACTGTGGTATATATATATACCGTGGAATACTACTCAACCATAAAAAGGAATGAAATAATGGCATTTGCAGTGACTTGGATGGAACTGGAGACCATTATTCTAAGTGAAGTAACTCAGGAACTGAAAACCAAACATCGTATGTTCTCACTTATAAGAGGGAGCTAAGCTATGAGGATGCAAAGGTGTTAAGAATGATACAATGGACTTTGGGGGCTCAGGGGAAAGGGTGGGAGGGGGGTAAGGGATAAAAGACTACACATTAGGTACGGTGTACACTGCTTGGATGATGGGAGCACCAAAATCTCAGAAATCACACTAAAGAACTTTTTCATATAACCAAAGATTACCTGTTCCCCAAAAACCTATGGAAATAAAAATAAATAAATAAATAAATAAATAAATAAATAAATAAATAAATAAGACTGGCTTCCTAGTTTTCCTCCCCAACCTGCTTCATTTTTAGCCTCCCCCATGCCAGTTGATGGTAACTCTATCCTATCAGTTGCCTAGGTAAAAAACCCTGGAATCATCTAAAATTCTTCCCTCTGTCTGTCACATCCCACAAGCCCTTCCAGGAAATGTTGGCTCTACCTTCAAATATATCCAGAATCTTACCAATTTTCAACAACTCTATTGCTGCCATGTGATCCAAGCCCCTATCATCATTTCGTGGCTGGATTACTGTAATAGCTGCTCAGCTGCTACCTCTGTCTGAAGTCTAATCTCAACACAGCAGCTTGAATGATTGTTTTAAAACTTAAGTCAGATCACATCACTCCTTTACTCAAAATCCTGCAATGGCTCCTCATTTTGTGCATAGTAAATGGCCTATGATGCTCTACATTCAGATGATCTGATTCTCTTTCCTGCTACTCTCACCTGTCATTTCTTTCATGTGCCAGTACTTTCCCACCATATGGCCTTTGCTCTAGTTGTACCCTCTTGCTAGAGGACCTCACTACAGTACATCTGAAGAAATGTTCTTCCTTCAGATATCTTTGTGGCTAACTCCTTCAGTTTCTTCAAATCTCAACCTGTCAATAAGATTTACTCAGACCCACTGTTTATATTACAACCTGTACTTTCTCCACCCAATCCTCTTTATTCAATTCTCCTTTCTAGTTTTTTTTTTCCCAAACTGCATCAGTGTCTAACATATTATACACTTTATTATGTTTGTTGTTTATGGTCTGCCTTTTCATCTTACTCCCTGCTAGAATGTACACTTCAGCAGGTCAGGATCTTTGTCTACATTGTTGACTAAAGGATTCCAAGAGCCTTGAACAATATCTGGCAAATATTGGACAAATAAGTATTTGTTGAATGAATGAGTGTTGATTTTTTCATTTAGCATGGTCACAATACACATGCCCTACATGTGCTATATATCTGTTACATTAAGCTGGTGTATTATGTTGTTCAAATCCTTTATGTTCTTGAGTATTTTTGTCTGTTCGATATATTGGTTTCTAAGAGAGGTGTGTTAAAATCTGCAACACTGACTGTGGATATGCCATTTCTTGGTAATTCTGTCAGTTTTGTTTTATATATTTTGAGAGTATATTTTCAGTATCTAGAGTCATTTTATATCATCTTCGTGGATTGTTCCCTATTTATAAGTAGGACATATATTTCTGTCATTTGATGTTTTTAAGCAAAAACATGTTCATGTTTCAAATGATATGCATGTTGCCAGCTTTCAATTGGTGGTAACCAAGAGAAAATTTTTCCTATACTTTTATTTTTTGTCTTTCAGTGTTACTCTGAAAACAGCATATGGAAGGATAATCTGAGTATCTCTCTGGCTTTGTAGATTAATTTATATTATGATTACTTACACATTTTATTTTGTATTTCCTATTTCCATGTTTTTCCTTTGCTTCTTTTTATCTTCTTTCCTGCCCTTTATTGAATGGAGTGAAAGCATTTAAAATATTACCTATCTTTTCTCTTTCCTCTACTGATTTAGAACTTGCACCTTCTATTTCTATACTTCTATTACTGTACTGAATATCCTTATATTTAACATACTTAAATATATTTTTCCTTTAAATGTCTATAAAATTAATCTGTGTCTTTTCTACTCCAAACAAGGACTTTAGTACACATTTACATCTTTTAATACCATATTATTGCTAATATTTAGTCCTATCTTTTGAAGCATATTAGCTTTATCTCATATTTTAACACTCTTTGCTTTTGTATTCCACTTCTTTCTGCATTTATTTTTTTCTTTGCTGAAGAACATCCTTTAGTTCTTTTATCACCAAGAGTTTGTGAGTTGAAAACTTAGCTCTGTGTATCTTGAAGATGTGTTTATTTTGGTCCCACTCTGTATATAAACCACTGTATGAAACTGTAAGCTCATACTTATTTTTCTACAGCACTTTGAAGATACTAGTCAGTTTTCTAGTATCTACTGTTGCCAGAGCCTACTGCCAATTCAACTACCATTCCAATATTCAGAATTTTTTGTTATATCTGTATTCAGAATTTCAGATTTTCTCTTCATCGTTAATTTCCTACAATTTTATTATCATATATGTAGTTGTGGATTTATCTATCCTGTGTTACACATGGCAGCATTTTCTATTTTGAAGACTCAGCTTCACTTCTGAAAAAATTCTTAGCTGCAGTTATTGTTATTACTAATGTCACTTTTTTATTCATTCTTTTTTCTCCTTTGCAACTCCTAGCACATGCATGTTAGAGCTCCTCAGGTCATCCTTCATGTCCATCTTTCTCTTTCATTTTCTTCTAACTTTCTCTAAACTGCATTCTGAAAGATTTTCTCAGTTCTATTTCCTAATTCTCTAATTTTCTCTTAAGCTATATAAAGTATGTACAGTATAACTGTTCTTTTACTTCAATATTGTATTTTTACATTTCAATATATTTTTCACTTCAAGATGTCTAAATGCTCCTTTCTCACAGCTTTCTCTTCTTGTTTCATTATCTGCTCTTCATTCTGTAAAATCTAGTTTCTTCTGTACATATATTGAGACTTTTAACTTATTTTTAAATCTCTTCAGAGTGTTCTTTTTTCCTCAGATATAACTTCTCTCACTTGTTGGGTTCTCTTGACTGCTTTTTCATGATCTTAGGTTTTACTGAGTTCTTTGTAAAGTTTTGAGGGCTCAATTTTTAATGATGACTAAAAAATGTAAGTATCTGTAACTATATATACAGTTTTAAGTATCTATAGGGCAGTTCTAAGTTGCCTCAGCTTAAATCTGATAATGTGGCAACCTTGAACTAGACCTTAAGTTGGTAGCTCTGGGCTTTCTTTCCTCCTAGGTAGCCCAGTTCTGAATTTTTAGCCCAAAAGTATTTTGGGTCCAAGTTCTATCTTGAGTGGTTTCCTGTGCTTGTTTGTGTCTGCCAATTCTTCTTTACTTCTGGTCAGGAACAAGCAGCTTATTCCTGGCTGTGACACTGCTGGGATAAGTTAGACTAACCCAGCTCCCATTTGCATTGTGCTCTTGGGTCCTGGGTTCATGCACAGACAGGATCATTGCAAAAACCCTGGTCCCAATTGCCCATATCCATTCATAGCACCACCCCCTGCCATCACAGTGGCTTTTCTATTACTGGTCCAAAGAGACTTTTTTCTCTTATTTTTAAGAATAACTATGTATTTTTAAAAACCTTTAAAATATTTATGTATAATTTCTGTTTTTGAATGAGAGGAATTAAGATTCAAGAGTATTCACTCTGCCACCCTGACCTAGAAGTCCCAGAGTAGCTTTCACTTTTGAAATAATAGCAGTTCAATTTTCCTTACCTCACCAGTCTGTAAATATTAGCATATACACCCAAAGTTCAAACTTGAATAAGCTGTAGTAGAGACATATTTCCATTATTTGGAATTTGTTTACATTGAAATAAGTAATAGATGTACTAGGAAATCAGAAGTAGAAGGAAGATGACTTTTAAAAGGTTAAGAAACTTGGGACAGCAGCAGACTTTACTGTAAATCTTATGTACAAACTTCGTCACTGCTTCCCATAAATGGAATCAGACTGAGCAAAGAAGAGGGTACTTTCCACAGCACCAGGAAGAGCCACTGCAGCCAGCAGTCCTGTAATAAGCACCAACCTGCACTCCTGCACCTGGAAGACAGCCATCAGCTTAGTGGAAAGAATGTTGGACTGGGAATTCAGAAATATTCTAGTTCATTTTCTAATACTAAGTCATAATACAGCTTAGGCTAAGCCAGGCCCTCTTCTGGGCCCCAGGTTTTCCATCTGTAAAATAAGAGAGTTGGGCTAGAACAACTTCTAATGTACCTTCCAGAAATAATTTTCTGTGACCTTAACAGTTTGGTACTTTATAAGTAGGCTGAGTCCTCCATTCTTCAGCTTGCTCAGTAATAACCTGCCAGGTAAAAGAAGAAAATCATGTATTTCTGAAATCAGTCTTCAAATCAAATGAAAGAATCACTAGATGCATATTTTTGTTTGATCACCACTCTGCAAAGGAACAGCCTAGTAGCTGGATGAAGTTTCTGTGTGGGTGTACACACAATCTAAGTTTTAAATAGAAAAAGCAAACCAACCCAGACCAAAACAAAAACCCTCCACACAAGTCCCAGACACAACAAATGGTGAGAGTTCTTTTCTACAAACACGTCTGTTTCTAATAGCTGAGAAGACCAAAAAAGAAAGTATCACACTGACCAGATATAAGTGTAGATAAAGAAAAAACTAAGGAGCATGCAGCAAAGTTACAGGATATGAGAGATTTGACTCTGCACACTGCAAAGTCTGTACAATTAGAAATTTCATGTGAACAGAAATGTAGAGAAGACAATGAGAAAGGAAAGGATAAAACTGGAGTTCCACTAAATGGAAGTTAAGAGTGGATTAAGAATTTTTAAATTGAGGCCAGGCACAGTGGTTCACGCCTATAATCCCAGCACTTTGGGAGGCAGAGGCGGGCGGATCACTTGAGGCCAGGAGTTTGAGATCAGCCTGGCCAACATAGCAAAACCCCATCTTCACTAAAAAAAAAAAAAATTAGCTAGGTGTAGTGGTGAACACCTATAATCCCAGCTACTCAGGAGGTTGAGGCATGAGAATCGCTTGAACTCTAGAGGCAGAGACTGCAGTGAGCCAAGATCACACAACTGTACTCTGCAGGCAGAGATTGCAGTGAGTCAAGATCACACAACTGTACTCCAGCCCGGGTGACAGAGTGAGACCCTGTCTCAAAAGAAAAAGAAAAAAAAAATATTTAAAATTGGATTAAGTGGCAAGGAAAACTCAAGATTAAATCTCAGAGCTTCCTAGAACCTTAACTATGGGCCACAATAAAAATTTATGTGAATTGTTTAATTTCACCACAATACAGTAAAAAATCAAACTGATTCAGACTTTATAGGTCTGAAGGATGGAAAGTTGGCACACAGCTAGCCATAATCCCGAGTCTTCAAGTAACATACTAAAGATATACTGTTTTCTAAAAAAAACAACAAAAAGCATCTTATCATCTACATTGCTATTTGTGAGGCACAGTGTATTGCATCGACATTGCCATATATGTATAGACAGACTATATTAAGGGTGGGTGTCCAGCAGATTCTATCCACTATTGCATACTTCCACCACAGCTGAAATAGCCCATCAGTCAAAAGAAAGGGATAAAGTTCCCTGACAAAATTCCCACTCAGTTCACAAAATAGCCACTGAGCAGTCTTCACTTTCATGCAAACTTTTTGTAAGTGTGTTATCAAAGCATTTAAGGCAGGAAAAACTTACACAAATAACAAGGCCTCATTAAAGAAAATTTGGGAAATAAAGAAAAGTAGAAAAAAAGTCACATTTAGTCTCATCACAGAAATACAACCACTGCTAACACTTTGCTCACTTTCTCCCTGGTCTCTTTACCTGGGCCTGAGTGACCACTTCGCCCTTATGGTTGTAATCATATGACATATACAATTGTGTATCTAGTTCATTTAGTAATACTATACTATAAGCATTTACCCAAGTTATTATACTATCTTTGTAATTCACTTTTAAATGGCTGCTTTATACTCCACTCTATTTTAAAGAAACACCCTAAATGGCTAGTTGGTGGGGAATGGTAAAGCAAACTATGATTCATAGTGTTCCATTAGATGGATGAATCATAGTTTACTTAACTGCTGCCAGAATACTGGACAGTAGGCTGTTTCCAATAAGTCTGTTTTGTTCAATAGTGCATAATAGCCTTCCACATAGTAGGTACTCAAGTATTTGTTGAATGGATGTTTACAGAGCTGCCTATATATAACATACCTTGTGATAACAATTTCTGTGCATAAACTCCCCCTCCTTCCCATATTTAGAACTGTTTCCCAGAGATACATTTTTATAGGGGGCTATTTTGGGTCAATTTGGGACTTTTGTCAATCTAGCCATTTGCTTCTCAGAAAATAATGACTAATTTGCATTCCCAACAGTAAAATATGGGAAGGCCCATTTCACTACATTCTTAGCTAAATTGGGCATTATCTTTTCAAAGTCTTAAAAAAAAATGTTACTTTGGCTGGGTGTGATGGCTTACGCCTGTAATCCCAGCACTTTGGGGGCTGAGGCAGGCAGATCACCCAAGGTCAGGAGTTCAGGACCAGCCTGGTCAACGTGATAAAACCCTGTCTCTACTGAAAATACCAAAATTAGAGGGGCGTGGTGGTAGGCACTTCTAATCCCAGCTACTTGGGAGGCTGAGACAGGAGAACTGCTCACACCTGGGAGGCAGAGGTTGCAGTGAGCTGAGCCCACACCATGGCACTCCAGCCTGGGTGGCAGAGCAAGACTCTGTCTCAAAAAAAAAAAAAAAAGTTACTTCATTATAATTTTAGTTTTGAACACCAGTAAGGTTATACACTTTTTCTTATGCTTGTTATTGTCTATTTTGAAATAGCTTTCTAATAATCACTTATCTAAATCTAAATTATTCCTGGAAGGTCAGTTGTGGGTTGAAGTAACAACAAAAGCCCCAATATTTTTAGGAAATAAATTCTGGAAGGAACCTAAGGAACTAACATAAATACATAGCTGAGAACAGCTTATTCACAGAGCAAGTCTGGAACACTGTAATGTGCTTTTATTAATAGTAAAGTTGGAGGCTAGAGTTGTCGGTTCCTGATTCTTTCCTCATATTTATCTGTTATACAGTTTGGTTTTACATGTGATATTTGTCTGTGGGTGCTGCTGTAATTTGGGAGGGGAGAGCTGGGAGGAAAAGATTCCTTTAATAATTCTTCTAAAACTTTTCTTTTAGGAAATCATTCTAGATTAACCCAGAAACTCTTAAGAGCTGTTTCCCACAACTGTACTCTGTAAAAACTTCTTTAGCCAAGATAATCTTGGGGTGGCTTAGCAGAACTTTGTCAACCCTGAATTAGGCTTTCTCTCTGAAAACATTTTGTAAACAAGTAAGCTAGACACAGAAAAGGCAGAAGCACATTCAGAGAAAAAATGTAGGTCTGGGCAACATTACCAGTAATGAGAACCTGATGAAGACTGACAATCACACCTCACTGACTAATCCAATAACTAGCTCTTTTCATAACATGTGAAAAATGCTCCTCTGCAGCAGAAGTATAACTGCCTTTCATTCCTTCAAGATGCTCTTGCAGGAGTAGGCAAGAATGTTGATCTGCCATCTATTCTTAACAAGGAGAGAAAGCAGAAACATGGACTAAGGATTGTTAGGGGAAAGCAATTTAGATGGAATCAGGTACCACAATGTGCCAAATGATATGACAATTAGATCTGTTTGAACCCTGTTTAAGCCTTTATGAAGATTTTTTTTTTTAATGGCAAACTATCTTGGAGCTCTGCTCACAAAGCAAATGGCTACTAACCAACGGCTATTAACTTCCAGAAAATCCATCAAAATTGTTCTCATGCAGATGAGTCACAAAGAGAAGATATCATCCTTTCATGTTCCCTAGCCCCACTCCACCAAACTGCTCTCACAAGTCAGCAACATCTCCTTACTGGCAAACCTATGAGATACTCTTCAGCTCTCAAACTACTGGATGTGATTATAGAGGACTATTGGTAGCTATAATTTATCTTTCCAACCCTTTATCTCTTTCTCTTCTTTTGATAACAGAATCCCTATTTCCTATGGGGAATCTATTCCATGTAGCTGACCCTCTGCTAACCCTACCCCTATAACAACTGGTAGCTGTTGCTCTTGTTTCTTCTTCATCACTGTAACCAGCACTACCACTATTGTTATCATTATCATCATCATGGTGGCTAAGATTTATTGATAATTTACTATGTGCCAGACACTGTTCTGTCCACTTTATATGTATTATCTCATTTAAAGAAATGACCTACGTGATAAGTACTATGATTTCTCTCATTTTAAAGTTGAGGAAACTGAGACACAGGGAGTATATAATTTGGCCAAGCTTACACAGTAGGTAGCAGAGGAGGGACTTGAATTAAACTTGGTTTTAGAGTTCAGGCTTCACTGCCTCTCTAGCTAAATCTCATCTAATTTCTGGCTATAGAAATTGGTTCAGGGAAGTTCATCTGATCCAGGAAAGGTCAATCAGATACATGACCACTACGAGGCCAGGTGTGGTGGTGCACACCTGTAATCCCAACATTTTGGAAGGCCAAGGTGGGAGGACAACGTAACCCCAGGAGTTTGAGACCAGCCTAGGCAACACGGTGAGACTCCATCTCTACAAAAAATAAAAAGAATTAGCTGGGCATGGTGGCACACGCCTATCGTCTCAGCTACTTGGGAGGCTGAGGTGGGAGGATCGCTTGAGCCTAGGAGGTAGAAGCTGCAGTGACCCGTGAGCATGCCACGCACTCCAGCCTGGGTAACAGAGCAAAATTATGTTTGCAAAAACCAAAACCAAAAACAAAAAAAAAGATATATGGACACTAGGATAGAGGTCTTTCTTCCTCTGAAGTCTATGCAGAGAAGGCAGCAGGGATCTGGTAAGTTTCAGTTTCCTAGATTTAGCTATGCCTGAAGCTAGGCCAGGCTGAATATGCAGATTTTCTAGCTACATAAACCTTTATGCTTGAGCTATATGAAGTTAAATTTTTGTCACATTGAGTCTTTGAAAGTTTTCATTCCCTTGTTTGGTTGAATACTACTCTTTTTAAAACAAACAAACAAACACTTTTATTTTAGGTTCCGGGGTACATGTGAAGGTTTGTTACATAGGTAAACTTGTGTCACAGGGGATTGTTGCACAGATTAATCACCCAGGTATTATGCCTAGTACCCAAGAGTCAACTTTTCCACTCTTCTCCCTCCTCCCACCCTCTACCCTCAAGTATACCCCAGTGTCTGTTGTTTCCTTCTTTGTGTTCATAAGTTCTCATCACTTAGCTCCCACTTATAAGTGACAACATGTGGTATTTGGTTTTCTGTTTCTGCATTAGTTTGCTAAGGATGATGGCTTCCAGCTCCATCCTTGTTCCCACAAAAGACATGATCTCACTCTTTTTTATGGCTGCATAGTATTCTATGGTGTGTATGTACCACATTTTCTTCATCTGATCTGTCACTGATGGGCATTTAGGTTGATTCTATGTCTTTGCTATTGTGAATAGTGGTACAATGAACATTCACATGCATGTGTCTTTACAGTAGACGATTTATATTCCTCTGGGTATATACCCAGCACATAGACCAATGGAATAGAATAGATAGCCCTGAAATAAGGCTGCACACATACAACCATCTGATCTTCCACAAAGCTGACAAAAACAAGCAATGGGGAAAAGACTCCTGTTCAATAAATGGTGCTGGGATAACCGTCTAGCCATATGCAAAAGACTGAAGCTAGACACCTTCCTTAACCATATACCATATACAAAAATCAACTCAGGATGGATTAAAGACTTAAATGTAAAACCCCAAGCTATAAAAACCCTGGAGACAACCTAAGTAATACCATCCTGGACATAGAAATGGGCAAAGATTTCATGACAAGGACACCAAAAGCAATCTCAACAAAAGCAAAAATTGACTAGTAGGATCTAATTAAACATACGAGTTTCTGCACAGCAAAAGAAACTATCAACAGAGTACAGACAACCTACAGAATAGGAGAAAATATTTGCAAACTATGCATCTGACAAAGGTCTAATATCTAGCATTATAAGAAACTTAAATTTACAAGAGAAAAACAAAACCCCATTAAAACATGGGCAAAGGACAGGAACAGAGACTTTTCAAAAGAAGACATATATGCAGTCAACAAGCATATGAAAAAAAGCTCAATAGGCCGGGCGCGGTGGCTCAAGCCTGTAATCCCAGCACTTTGGGAGGCCGAGACGGGCGGATCACGAGGTCAGGAGATCGAGACCATCCTGGCTAACACGGTGTAACCCCGTCTCTACTAAAAAATACAAAAAACTAGCCGGGCGACGTGGCGGGCGCCTGTAGTCCCAGCTACTCGGGAGGCTGAGGCAGGAGAATGGCATAAACCCGGGAGGCGGAGCTTGCAGTGAGCCGAGATCGTGCCATTGCACTCCAGCCTGGGGGACAGAGCGAGACTCCGTCTCAAAAAAAAAAAAAAAAAAAGAAAAAGAAAAAAAGCTCAATATCACTGATCATTAGAGAAATGCAAATCAAAACCACAATGAGATACCATCACACACCAGTCAGAATGGCTATTAGTAGAAAGTAAAAAAAAAAAAAAAAAAAGAAAACAACAACAACAAAAAACAGATGCTGGCAAGGTTGCAGAAAAAGGAAATGATTAGACACTATTGGTGGGAGTATTCATTGCGTAAAGCAGTGTTGGCAATTCCTCAAAGAGCTAAAAGCAGAACTCTCCTTTCCAGGCTCTTTTCCTTCTTCTCTGACCATTACCCTGCTGATCTCTTTCATGGGTACCTCTCCTCTTCTGCTTGTCTCAAATAGTGGTATGCCCTGGCTCTGTTCTCAACTGTGTACTCTTTTCATAGCAGTGGCCCTCCTTAGCATCCCACAATCATTCGGATAGGCCTTCCCTGGGGAACATGCTCCTTTTGCTTGCCCCTGCTTCAGAATCATTGAGACATTGAACCACAGTTACACAGTGAGTACCTTATATCCATCAGAATGCTGGGGAAGAAAAGAAGTTGGGAATCACTGCTCTAAAAGTTAACTTTGGGAAATGTGTTTTTCTTAGCTTAAAACTATTATCAGCAAGCTTATACCTTCCAACTCTCTCTTTTTTTTTTTGAGATGGAGTCTTGCTCTGTTCCCCCAGCTGGAGTGCAGTGGCGTGATCTCGGCTCACTGCAACCTCCGCCTCCCAGGTTCACGCCATTCTCCTGCCTCAGCCTCCCAAGTAGCTCAGACTACAGGCACCTGCCACCACGCCCGGCTAATTTCTTTTGTATTTTCAGTAGAGACGGGGTCTCACCGTGTTAGACAGTATGGTCTCGATCTCCTGACCTCATGATCCACCCGCCTCAGCCTCCTAAAGTGCTGGGATTACAGGCGTGAGCCACCGTGCCTGGCCCCAACTCTTTATCTCTAGCCCTGGAATTTTCCTATACTTCATACCCATGTATCTAATTGCCTATAGGACATTTACTTTCTTACATCTGACAGGTACCTTGAACTCCGTATGTCTAAAATCAAAATCATTATCTTCATCCCCAAACATATTCTTCCTCCTGAATTCTCAATCTTATTAATGACATATTATCTATGCAGTCATCATAATAAAAAAAAGAGTATCATTTATTGCATTGTTCTCTATTCATGGAAGACATACCTAAATACTAGATATTCTTGTAAATATAATGAACAAGAAACAGGCTGGGCATATTGGCTCACACCTGTAATCCCAGCACTTTGGAAGGCCGAGGCAGGAGGACCACCTGAGGTCAGGAGTTCAAGATCAGCCTGACCAACATGGTGAAACACCATCTCTACTAAAAATACAAAATTCAGCCAAGGATGGTGGCTCATGCCCATAATCCCAGCTACTTGGGAGGTTGAGGCAGTAGAACTGCTTGAACCCAAGAGGTGGAGGTTGCAATGATGCAAGATTGCACCACTGCACTTCAGCCTGGGCACTGGAATGAGACTCTATCTCAAAAAGAAATAAAAGAAGAAAAGAAACAGACCCTGCCTTCAAGGAGTTCAGTTAGTTGGCAAATACAACATAGTATGATTACCACTCCATATTAAAAATAAATTCACAGTGCTAGGGGAAACTAGTCTGTGCAATGCAATAAAACCTAGTTCCAGGGAGGGGGTCAAAGGAAAGCTTCTTAGGGGAGGTGGTGCTTAACCTAAAACATGAATATGTTTTTAAAAAGTGGAGTAGGGAGAGGAAGAGGCAGTAAGAGGAAGAGAATTCTAGAGAATGAAAATAACATGTATGAAAGCTCAAAGATGGGAGGAGGGGAGACTGGTGAAATACTACCATATGAGTTGCCTTTATTTATTTAAAAATTTACCAAAGGTAGGCACTGTGCTAAACACTTTACATACATTGTTACTGCTGTTCCTTATATCGAGCCTACAAAACAAGGATAATAATCTCATTTTTACAGATTAAAGAACTTTCAGAGCTCAGAAAGGTTAAATTACTTTTCTAAGACCAGCCAGTTAATAAGAGATGGAACCAGCTTTGAACCTAGGTCTTCTGGCTGCAAAGCCAATTCTATGCATCTTCCCAAATACCTTGGGACTGCTCTTTAGGCTTTTATCATCCACATCTAGTAAAACATCAAATCCTGCCAAGTTTTTCGTATTTCTTACATTGTTCCATTCTCTCCATACCTACCATTAGAAACTTAGCTCATTACCTTTCATCTGGACCCTAGGCTGTAATTGCTTTCTAGGTATAAAGGGGTATGTGTGTATGTATCACAATAAGTCAGATCGGCATGATCTCACTTTCACAACAAGAGATTCAACAAGTATCTGTATACGTACCATGGAAGAAATATGCCTGCTCTTTTCTAGGGCTAGCCCTGGAATATCCTAGAGCCTCGTCAGGGGCCTTCTTTTCTGCTTTAATTATGCTTTTTGGTGATCTCACCCAGTCTTCTGACTCTAAATACCATCTCTAAAGTAATGACTTCCACATCTATATTTCTCCAGCTTTAATATCTCCCATAAAGTCCAAATTCTTAGTTGACAATTGTCTACTTGACATCTCAACTTGGATGTCTAATAGAAATATCCCCTGCCCCAGCCGGGCGCGGAGGCTCACGCCTGTAATCCCAGCACTTTCGCAGGCGGAGGCGGGCGGATCACAAGGTCAGGAGATTGAAACCATTCTGGCAAACACGGTGAAACCCCGTCTCTACTAAAAATACAAAAAAATTAGCCGGGTGTGGTGGCGGGCACCTGTAGTCCTAGCTTCTCGGGAGGCTGAGGCAGGAGAATGGCGTGAACCTGGGTGGCAACGGAGCTTGCAGTGAGCGGAGATCGCGCCACTGCACTCCAGCCTGGGAGGCGGAGCGGGAAAAAAAAAAAAAAAAGAAAAAGAAATATCCCCTGCCCCATTAAAATGTGAGTATTATGAGGTCAGGAATTTTGTCTACCTTGTACATTTTTGCATCCCTAATGCATAGTGCCTGACACATAGTGGATCATCAATAAATATATGTTGACTGAATAAACACATGCTGCTATGAGAGCAAAAGACATCCCAAATGGGACTCAATTGTCCTAGAGGGTCTTTGAGAATTTGGTACTCTGGGTTAAATGTGTATTTTGGGAGGACAGAAAGGAGTAGAGGTTGACTCTAAGTTCCTTTAGTGTGCTACAGTTAATCCTACTCTTTAAGGATTGACCCACCTGGGATGTTAGCAGTCCCTAAACATTATACCTCTAGGAACACTATCCATCAGGCTTGCCTGTTAAGAATCACTTTGGAAGACCTTTACAATATAGATTTCCAGGACTTCCACCCGCTAGCACCATGTCACCTCCTTATCCAGAATCTCAAGGGGAGTGGTCTAAAAACCTACATTGTAAACAACCCCAGTGACTGTTATTGACAGGTTTGAGGGAGACTACTATAGAAGCTTTACCCATTAGGTTATTATAATTGAAAATGGCTCAGCTTGCTAGATATCAATATCTATACATGCCCTTAGCTCTAAGTCAAGAACTCCAGAAATGATACATAAACTGCCTGAATAATATTTCATTAGTTGTATTCCAAAGTACTAGAGGTCACCAGTGATCTAAGAGAGGCCTTCTCACACAACATGTCATATATGGAGCTTTTAAAAGTACATATTCTATTAAGGCACATCTGTGTGAACATTTATTCTCAAGAAAGGATCTGATTTTGTTCACTTGGCACAAAATTAATTATGCCATCCCATGCTCAATTCCCACACCTTATATGAGCCTTTACTGTGACATATTAATGTCGGTTTTCATCACTTTTTTCCCTTAAAATTGCTGAAGAATCAGGATTTCAGCTTCTCTTCCCCCAGATCCACCCCTCTTAACTATCATTTCAAGCAAGCACAGGGTTATCACTGTGAAGATTTCTGTCATCCCCTCCACTAATCCCCAAAATGTTTTTCCCGCACATATTCAGCAGACTAAGTGTTGACAAGGCAAAAAGACTAGTAAATTCCATAATCTACTCCTAACTAAGGAATTCAAATGACAACAAGCTTAAATTAAAGTGAATGACAGCAACTAACAATCTTCTGACAGGCACTCTTCCAAGAACCTGTGAGCTTCAAAGGCAAACTTACTTATGGTCAGTCTACAAAAGCTGAATTTCAAGTATTAAGTGATTATATATTCCCAACTGTAATCTTAGCTAACCTCAAAGATTGGTCCTTGAGAAGTAAGAAGGAATAGGATCAGATGAGAAAAACAGATAGGGACACGCTGGGAGAACCATTTCAGCCTTTCTCCTCAAAAGGTAATGAACTGAAACATAACAGACTATATTTAAAAAGACATGGAAGCAACTCCCCTTCTTTCCTTCACTTTCTCATTCAGGAAGCTTTACAGCTTGCTTCCTGCTGCATGACCAAAACTCATTAATGCTGTCCCAAACAACATTTATCCCTCTCAACACATGATGTTCCCCCACAAACTGTTGCTGATAACAAAGAATCAGGGGAATTGGCACAATGCTGAGTTACCAGAGAAGTGCTTGGATGAGAGAAAATTGACATTTGGACATTAGCAAATACTTTCTGTATCAGTAACCTACAGCAGAGGCCAGCAAACTGCAGTGTGGCCTGCAGGCCAAATCCAGTCCACCAGCCTGCTTTTGTAAATAAAGTTTTATTGGAATATAGTCACTCCCATTTAGTTACATATTATCTATGGCTGCTTTCCCATTATAACAGTGGAGTTGAGTCATTGCAACAGATTACGTGGCCAGCAAAGTGGAAAATATTTACTATAACGCCCTTTTCATAAAAAGTTTGCTGACCTAGAGCATTACGTGCCAAAGATGAAGTGAGGCTGCTACCACTGTCCCACCCCCAACACGTACTGCTGGAGAATAGGTATAAACATCTGCTTTCTCTATCAGCCTCAGAAAGGCAGAGTGTTGACTCTTCACAACAGCCAGCAAGTAGTAGCTATACCAGACATTTGGAGAAATTAGAAATATAGCATTCAGCCACCATTAACAGCCCCATGTTTCACCCATTTGGCATATCACTTTTGAAAGTCCTCCAACTCCTAAAATGCCATCATAAAGTATACAATGTTTTATTTGGTGATGTAATACTCAAACATGTTGTTTGCCTCTTAAAATGCTTCTGTTACCTGAAAAAACTTTTAGAAACATAACAAGAGCTGTAAGCTCCAAGGCCATAATAAGTACTTGTATTATGTATTATGCTACATATTAATTTGTCAACAGATTTTTAAAACTTCCCTGCTTTCCTCTTGGTAGCCAATAATACTGACATAGTTTAAGGTGTAAGAGTTCAGGTTGTAATAAAAGATTTTTAAAAATTTAAAGTATAAAAAAGTCAAGAGTTTTTTAAAAGTACATATTCTATGAAGGCACATCTGTGTGAACGTTTATGTACCTTAAAGGATCATACCAGGTTACAAAACTATGGTTTCTCTATGAAGAGATTCATGTCACTAAATGGCTGCTATCTGATTCTTGAACTTGCTTTACTGAAGACTGAGACAGTATGGAGAAAAATTAAAACTAGGAGGTTGTGGCCATTCATCTTTACATTTTTACAAGCTTTATACAGGAAGCTTTACAGCTTGGGATAGGTAGTCCAACTATCCTACCTTTGAGATTCTACCAAAATAACACTTTTAAAGGTAATGTCTGTTAGTGCCTTAAGCTCAACGTTCCTGCTGGGGCAAATCTATAAACACTCCATTTGCTGAAAAAGGACTTCAAATCCTTCATCAAGCTTTCTACCTCAATCATGGGGCTACAACTCTAACATTAACTAAGCCTAAGCCATGGTTAAGGCTCTCCAGCCATGCTATCAACAGGAGAAATGAATACTTCTGTAACCAAGGTAACCCTTAGACTCCAACGGAAAGAGAAACAATTATTCCTGGAGGCTGTCTATGATCAAAGCCATCATAGGACTACTTTGATAAAAGAGTTGAACCCAAGTGCTTTGAAGATAACTTTATAAAATTGTCATCATAGTAATGATGGTGTCCCAGGAATGCTCAAGTTGACAACAATCCTTTTCTAAAGAATGTCATTAGTTGGTTTTGAATATGTTTTTTAAAAAGAAAAACTTTGGAAAAATAACAGCAGGAAATTCACTAGAATGTTAATAATTTCTTCTGAAAAATATGGTTACGGATGGTTATGGACAATTTTTTCTTAGCTTTTATAGCTGAAACAATCCCTTTTCATAACAAATATTTTTAACACCCCCTTACTATCCTGAAATAAAAATCACTGATATAAAACTTACCTAAAATCATTAAAAAATAGTAACATAATATGAAGAAGAAATAAAAGCAAAGCACTTTATAATAAAATATGCATTTTGATGTGTTAATGCTTGGGCCTGTAAACTAGGAGGCATAAAGAATCAGTCAGAGATTTGGATGCATCATATAATTATCATGAAGGCAGAGGTTAAATGCAGATCTACAGAACGTGTAGCATGATGTACTCATTATATAAGTGGCATTGCTGTCAGGGATAAATAAAACTAAGAGCAGTTTCTCCTCATTTACATGGTGGTTGAATTTTTAGAACTGTGTTCCTCCCCACCATCAAAAATGAGCTTATACATAAAATCAAGTTTGGTTTTAGACTCAGATAACCGATAGGTTTTCATCTATGACTGTCAAGGGAGACAGTCAAAAGTCAAGCAAGCTTCAGGATACTTGTTTGATATGGGGCATTTTAGGATATCTAGCATCTCTCACGCTTTCCACTTAATACATGTAGAACATCCCCCATCACTGTATTCCCTGAAAGTAGCTCTATGAATTTTTACAACCTCCTCTAGCAATTCTCCTGCTGCTTTTGAGAGCTACTGCTTTATATTTTTCTATACTTCATGAATTTTCTTTAATGAAATTTACTATCTTTTACAATCTTTCTTTTTTTTTAAAGCTCCAGCAGAGTTTTAAGCTCATCTGTGTTCCTCTAATAAAAAGACATAAGGTCAAGTCACTAACACAAACTAATATCTTGAAAGCAGTTGGAGGCAGAAGAAGAAATCAAAAAAAGAAAAGGTCAAGAAATTTACTATCCTTAGTAGTCGGATAAACCTTTCACATCTTTGGATGAGATGCATGACAGAAGTCCAAACAGATACCTCAAAGATCAATTTATTCTATCTTAAAAAAGATTTATGATTAAAGCAGAATTCACTGATGTAATGGGACACTAGGTCCAAAAATTACAGGGTCTCAAAGGAATACATGTGAGCTTTGATTACTGAGATTTCCTGGGTAACAGCACGACCTAAAATTAATAGAGTCCATAAAAGGAAGATGCCAAAAGAAACTTTGTTCTTAAGATGGTTTATACAGCTTGGGCTACAGCAAGACACAACCCATATATAGAAAATCACAGCATCTGCAGTATTTTAAGAAACTATAGTTGCAAAGCAAGAGCAAATGTACAGTGAGAGGAAAGATCCTTCGAGGCCAACATGGAGTCAACCTCTAGAGAAGATTCTTCAGTGCACGCTGGATAACAGGCAGCTTCCCACATACAGAATTGGTTGGCTGCCATTTCTCAACCTCTGTCTTTTTCCCTGGGACTTCCCATTGTCATAAATTGCAGAAATCCAGGACAGCTTGCTTTTCTACATGTGGAATGCCTGCCAATTCCCAGAGGCTGGCTACCACAGGACTGTTTATAACAGCCATTGCTTATTAAGTTTACCCTTACTTTTATATCCTTATGAACATTATCATGTTATCAAATTTCTCAGACTTCTCAAAACCCTCTCATTCTGGGGAAGAGCTATCTTTTCCTTTCTTTAAAAAAAAAAATCTGCCTAAAGATTAAACAGGTTGAGAGGAGAAAAATCTATATTTTATTATCTCTTTAAGTCTGTTAAAAGCAACAGAGGCTTGCTTTAAAAATAGATCTTGGTGGTTATGTAATATACTGCAAAAAAAAAATATTACTTTACTACATAAATAACTATTAGATAGCTCACCTACCGTGTCTTTAAACTTAGTCAAACTGTTGTTCTAACTCCACAGTGCAATCTTGTCTGGGAAATACCTTACCATATTAGGCAATCGGGCCCCAGAGAGAGAGGAAAACAAAACAGACTTAGGATTTTACCTAAAAGGAGAATGGCAAAAATACTGACTGGTGGTGGAGAGTGGACAGAAAGTTGCTGGATACCCTCCAGCAGATAAACGGGCTTCACAAGATTAAGTAACAAGGTTAAAAAATTCTGCTCAACAGAAAGGATCCAGCAAATAGCCAGAAGCAACGCTGTGAAACATTGGAGAAAAAGGGTTGCTATTTACTCAAAGAAAGAAGGTGGGAAAAAATAGTAAAGATCTCTGAAACTAGGACTGTTGGAAGGACTGGCAAAGAAGCATAAATGGGATGGGTTATTTAGGCCATAAAAATGAAAGCCTGCTTGCTTGACAGAGAAGCTGCAGGGACTTGACTTGATCAGATGCTCAACAGGTTCCAAACAGCATTTGAAACATTTAGTTCTTGTTCCTTTCCTTTCTACTCATTTCTTTCTCCCTACTTCAGCAATCTCCTTTAAAATTTATTCCTCAAAATTCTTCAGTTATATGTCAGAACACATGTTGGAGTTATAGAGGATTTGGGGCTACTTCTGTGACTCTCCAAATAATCCACTCTTTAAGGATAAATTAATAACTTCAAAATCACATGATCCTAAGGCCAAAAAAAGTATTCCGAAAGCCTTGCTCTCATCCAGATGTAGGAACTTAGAGATCTGGAAAATAATTTAAATGGATCGTAATTATCTCTATTTAAATGTATTAGCTCATTTTCATTTCACGATGCTAAGAGGCAGACTATCATAATCCCTACTTTACAGATGAGGAAACCGAGGCACAGAAAGGTTAAATAACCTATCCAAAATAGTTAAATGGTTAAGCTGGGGTTAAACGCAGGGAGTCTAGCTCCTGGGTCTGCACTCTTAACTATTATGCCATATTACTTGTCATAACAGTATGTGGTATGATATAAGAGATATAACACATATAAAGATACAAATTTTGAAGGTAGTGCAACAGCTGTGCACTAGGACTACGACTCTGTGATACTAGCAAGGTACTTAACCTCCACACCTCCTGGGCCCGAGCGGTTAACTTCAAAATGACAGTGTTAACTAGGTGGCCTTTAAAGTATTTTTTAGCTTTAAATTTAGTCTATAACTGTCATTCTAGCCACCCTAGAGCTATTAATAAATCAAATTTTAATATACAGTAACATCTCTACGTGTTAGGTGTTTTATTTCTAATGAAACTTTTTCCAAGAGTCTTTTTTTGTGGGGGGACAGGGTCTCGCTCTGTTGCCCAGGCTGATGTGCAGTGGTGTGATCTTGGCTCACTGCAACCTCCGCCTCCCAGGTTCAAGCGATTCTCATGCCTCAGCCTCCCGAGTAGCTGGGATTACGGGCAGGCGCCATCACACCCAGCTAATTTTTATATTTTTAGTAGAGATGGTGTTTCACTATGTTGGCCAGGCTGGTCTTGAACTCCTGACCTCAATTGGTCCATCTGCCTCGGCCTCCCAAAGTGCTGGGATTACAGGCAGGAGTCACCATGGCCGGTCCCAAGAGTCTTCTTAACTGCAAGTGACAGTTACTCAAAGATGTAATAGAGCTGAAGAAAATTTGGCAAAGGAGACCAAGAGGTAAGTTAACAGATCATTTGGAGACATGGTAATCAATAGAATCCCTCTGATGTAGTAAGAAGAGTAAGAAGAGTCTTATGACATCCCTGGACTTCAAAGGCCTCTAGACAACGTTGCAGAAAGGAAGCAATTTCCAGTTCAAAAGACGCCAGAAGATGCTCTGGAATGTCCAGCTCTCCTATACCACTGCATAGCCCATTTAGAAATAGACTGAGCAGATTTCATGGGAAATAGCCCTTGAAAAAAGAAGTAAAATAAGAACAATGATAAAACTGCCTATTGTTCCATGTGTTTTGTTTGATTTTGTTTTGGGAAAAGGTGGAAACTACATCCATATTCACAGGGTCAGGTACCAGGATTGCTCAGTTTCCTTTGCTGATTCTTCCACTTCTCCTCACTTTGAATTTCGGAGTGCACCAGGGCTCTTTCAGCCTCTTCTCTGTCTACGTTCATTCTCTTGGTGGTCACATTCAATCTCATGGTTTTAAAATGCAATCTTTAGGTTTACTGATATCCAAGACATAGTTCCAGCCTGGTCCTTAATCCTGAATTCCAGATTCCTACATCTAACTGTTCTCTTGACATTTCCATGTGGAAACATGTCAATCAGATTTATTAGATTTAACAATTCTAAAACCAAAACCAAATGCCTACTGTCCCCCCACCAAATGTATTCTTCCTGTAGTATTCTCCATTTCAGTTAATAAAATTTCATGCTTTTAGTTGCCTTAGCTAAAAAGTCTTAGTGTCAACCTTGACAACCTTCTGTTTTCTCACCTGATATCCAAGAAAATAGCAAATCTCATTGGTTCTAACTTCAAAATACATTCTGAATATGACAACTTCTCAGCATCTTTACTGCCAGCTATTCTCCTGGTATAAACCACCATCTGTTTTCCCCTGGATTGTTGCATTATAATGGCCTCCTAACTGATGTCCCTGCTTCCGCTAATGTCTTCTCAGAGTACATTCTCCAAAATAGCAGGCAGTGATCCTTTAAAATATAAGTATAATCATGTCACTCTTCTGCTCAAAACTACAAAAGCCAAAGTTCTTATAATAACTTATCAGTCTATGCCATTTGGCCTTCTTGCACATTCCACTTTAGCCACACTGATTTTTTTTCTTTTTTTTAACCTGTCTTCAGGCATGCCAGACACCTGTCTTAGGGTCTTTGCAGTTGTTGTTCCCTCTGTCCATAACACTGTACCCCCACATGTCTACATAGTTTCCCACCTTGCTTCCTTGAAGTCTAGGCTTAAATCATATTTTCTTGGTTAGGCCTATCCTGACCACCCTACTTATAATGTCATCCTCCTTTCATGTTGGCACTTCTGATTCCTCCTTAGTCTACTCTATATGGTTTTTCCATAGTACATATCACCTTTTAACATAATATTTAATTTACATATTTATTTTATAGTCTGTCTCCCCCACTAGAATGTAAATTCCATAAAAGCAGGGCTGTTTGCTCATTGTTGCATCCCCAAATCTAGAAAAGTGCTTGATCATAATAGGCAGTTAAAAGCACTTGTTGAATTAAGATGCTTATGAAAGTAAAGGCAGGACAATATGGAAAATGCATTTAGTGGCTTTTGGTATATTTCTAGGGCATCTGTTTTCTGTTAAAGTTCAAAACTCAGCTCTCCTAGCAAATTCCAATTGTGTTCTTTTATTTAGTTTGAAAACCTTGTATTTGATTGCTTACCTCTTTTAGAAGACTTTTACCAAGAGATCTCTCCACTAGCATACCCCCAGTTATCTGAGGCAGGTATCTTGATATCTATGATTTAGTAACTCTTTAGTACTATCTCCTTTACCAATGAGTTTTGAGGGATGATTAGTAATCCAGACCTACTGGTTGCATTCTGGATGGGGACAGCTACATTGCTAACTTTTAGGGTAAGGTTTCAGTGATTTTGTTCAGATTGAGTGCCACCTGTTTCATCTAAAAGCAACAGAGATTCTAGGGGAAAAGAAAAGTATGAAAAGTCTTACTTCCTGACATACATAACTACCCACCTATGTCAAGGACAGCAGAAGAATGCTGATGCTCTACCCACTGAATCTTGATACTCTGAGTAGGCTTTTAAGTTGTCCTTCAAGAAGACGTTCCTTCACTCAAGGAGGTGAGATGCTACTAGCAAGTCAATTCGAACATGTAACCTGCTGAGTAAAAAAACCAAATGGATGAATAGGGAATAAAAAAGGATACAAGTCCTAATTTCAGGTTTGCCTCACTATAGTAAAACAAAGAGGTTCCCTGAAAAAAGGTATAGGTTGCTCACCTAGCAGAGATATCATGCCCAAATAATTCTTAATTTCTCTGGGCCTCAGTTTTCTTAACTGTAAAATGAGGTTCCTAACCCAAGATATCTCTAGATTCTCTTCCAATCCTATGATACCAAAAGCTGGGAGGCAAGTACCTTTACTACATTGAACTGGGTCTTTCAACAATTCCTTTAAAAGAAAAGCAATTTGTCTTTTGCTCAGCTTCTTTAGGGCACCATTCTGCCTGTGCACCAACATCTTTTCTGTTGACCACTTGTGCCCTCTAGTGATAAATTCAATTATACAACAGGATTGGCTTGGAAAACAGCTCCAGAGTAAACAGGGAAAACAGTAAGAAAGCAATAGATAAAATTCAATGTAAAGAAAATGGAATCCAGGCCAAAGATGCAAGTTAAAAAAGATGGAAATAATCCAATGGTCATTACCTTCTGTGGTGTACCTATGCTTGTTCCCTCCAGGGCAAACATTCTATGTGATTACTACTATAGTAAAAAAAACAGCAAACACACTGCTGAATATAAAAGCATTTTCAGATGTAATTAGAATAACCCTATTCCTCAAATTAAGATGCAGATTATTTTTTATTTAGAAAGACAAAGGATCTATTAAGATTCTCAGAGACTGTCATATACCTAATGTGGATAAACAAAACAGAATTGTTTTTAAACACATCTGTCAAGCAGGTGCTAAGATGCCAATTTTAAATATTCATGTTAGTTTCACTGGTGCATGGATTTACCAATGGGGATGGGTTCGGACTAAAATTATGTACTATGTTGGGCTTAAGTAGGGTCCCCAGCCTTCTAAGCATGTTCCTTGCTGTCCCCAGCATAGCAATGCATGACTAGTCTATCACATACTCTCTTCTGAAAAATTTTAAATTGATGCATTATAATAGTACGTATTTATGTGGTACAAAGTGATATCTCAATACATATATGCAATATGTAATGATCAAATCAAGGTAATCAGCATATCTATCACCAAAAATAATTTCTTTGTGTTGGAAACATTCAAAATCCTCTCTTCTAAATATTTGAAAATATACAATAAATTATCATTAAGTATATTCACCCTTTAGTGCTACAGAACACTAGAACTTATTCCCCTACCTGTAATTTTATATCTGTTAACCAACCTCTGACTGTCCCCCTTTTCCAGACTCCAGTAACCATAATCCTACTCTCTACTTCCATGAGCTCAACTTTTTTTTTTTTTTTTTTTTGAGACGGAGTCTCGCGCCGTGTCACCCAGGCTGGAGTGCAGTGGCGCGATCTCCGCTCACTGCAAGCTCCGCCTCCCAGGTTCAGGCCATTCTCCTGCCTCAGCCTCCGAGTAGCTGGGACTACAGGCGCCCGCCACCACGCCCGGCTAGTTTTTTGTATTTTTAGTAGAGACGGGGTTTCACCATGTTAGCCAGGATGGTCTCAATCTCCTGACCTCGTGATCTGCCCGCCTCGGCCTCCCAAGAGCTCAACTTTTTAAGATCCTACATATGAGTGAGAACATGAGGTATTTATTTCTCTGTGACTGACTTATTTCACCTAACACAGTGGCTTCCAGGATCATTCATGTTGCTGTGAATGACATAATTTCAGTTTTCTTTATGGCTAAATAGTATTCCACTATGTACATATACCACATTTAATTTATCTATTCATTTATTAATGGACATTTAGGTTGATTCCATGTCCTGGCTATTGTGAATAGTGCTGCAATAAACATAGGGGTGCAGATATCTCTTTGAAAGACACAGAGAGAGTGAGACTGAGAGAGAGAAAGAGCGGGAGAGAGACAGAGCATGAGAGAGAGCAAGAGCACCAAATCCTAACCACTAGACCACCAAGGAGCATCATCTCTTTGATACACTGTTTTTCTTTCCTCTGGATAAATACCCAGTAGTGGGACTGCTGAATCATATGGTAGTTCAATTTTTAGTTTTTGAGGAACCTCCATACTGTTTTCCATAATGGCTACAATAATTTATATTCCCACCAATAGTGTATTAAGAGTTTCTTTTTCTCTACATCCTCACTAGGTTTTGTTATTTTTTGTCTTTTTGATAACAGCCATTCTAAGAGATCAGATGATCTATTTCATTGTGGTTTTGATTTGCATTTCCCTCACCAAATATTCTTTTTTTTTTTTTTTTTTTTTTTTTTTTTTGAGACGGAGTCTCGCTCCCAGGCTGGAGTGCAGTGGCGTGATCTCGGCTCACTGCAAGCTCCGCCTCCCGGGTTCACGCCATTCTCCTGCCTCAGCCTCCCAAGTAGCTAAGACTACAGGCGCCCGCCACCACGCCCGGCTAGTTTTTTGTATTTTTAGTAGAGACGGGGTTTCACCATGTTAGCCAGGATAGTCTCGATCTCCTGACCTCGTGATCCACCCGCCTCGGCCTCCCAAAGTGCTGGGATTACAGGCTTGAGCCACCGCGCCCGGCCTCCCTCACCAAATATTCTATTGACAGCAAACATTATGGCCATTCCTGACCATATATCTTACCTGTACATAAATGTTGGTTACATTTTTCTTGTTATATAAAAAAGGAAACGAACTTCAATGACCTCAATAGAGATTCAGTTTAAACAACAGAAAGGTCTCCTAAACCATGCTGTTGTCACTGCTATATAAGTGAAGTATTAAACAATCTTCTTTTGAAATCTTTAAGAAGAGGGGGAAAAAACCATAGGTATTTTGAATCATTTAGGTCTAACTCTGACTGGAGGCATAAGATAAAGATAATAACCATTAAGGCTTCCTTTCTAGCATTAAAATTAAATATTATTGGCTGGGCATTGTGGCTCATGCCTATAATCCCAACATTTTGGGAGGCCAAGGCAGGAGGATTGTTTGAGCCCAGGAATTCGAGACCAGCCTGGGCAACATGGTGAAACCCCGTCTCTAGAAAAACTCCAAAAATTAGCTGGGCGTGGTGGCTTGCACCTGTAGTCCCAGCTACTTGGGACGCTGAGGTAGTAGGATCACTTGAGCCTGGGAGGTTGAGGCCACAGTGAGCCATGACTGCACCACTGCATTCCAGCCTGGGTGAAAGAGCAAGACCCTGTCTCAAAAAAAAAATTAAACATTATTGCTGGTTGATTTCTATCTTTTCCATTCAATTCTCTGTCCCGAGAGGCAACCACTCTTCTGATTTCTATCACCATAAATTAGTATTGCTTATTCTTGAGCATTAATGATGAAATGTTTTAAGGTGATGGAAAAGTTCTGTATCTTGATTTGGGTAGTGGTTATGCTGGTACATAGAAGTGTCAAAACCCAGGAAACACTATATTTAAAATCTGTGCATTAATTGTAAATTATATTTCAGTTAAAAAAAAAGATATTAGAGTCTTGGGAAGAGATAACTTTAAAAATAATAGATACTATCACTCTTAAGGAGTGGGCTAGGGAAGAGAAGGAAGTCGGCATGACCTCAATAGCAGATATAGTTTTATTGAACCAAAAACCAAAAAAGGAAAGAGCTGCCCTGGCTTCTCAACTGTATCCATGCTGATTAGTTAACAGCACCATTTCAATAGAATGCCCCCCACTCTGACTGGCTCATTTGTTGTTGCAGAGCTGAGTAAACTGTACTGCCTGATGGATGAAAATGGATTTAGGGTAGAGAGGTGGTCATAAGATACTACTGATTGTCTTGAGGTGGAAATGTAGGAATTTACACTGGGTCATGATGAGGCATGTGGCTCTGTAGGCCCATATAGATAACGGCATCATGCCTGCTAGCATTAGGAGAGAGTGCTCAAGGGAGAAAAACAGTTAAGAATTTAACTGAAATAAATGAAACAAGCAAATATAAGACTTTGACAAAAAGGATGCCTCACTCTATGCTGATTCATTATCAGCCTTTCTTTCTGCACTATTGGTGAGGCTGGAGATTGGAACTTGGAATATATTTCTTATAGCAATCCCTAGCTTACCTGCATAAATTCAAATGTACCAGTCCAGAGATACTGGGCTGTTTATTCTTTTTGATTCACATTGTTGTTTTCTTGACACATGGTAAACACTAGTAAATGCCTTATGCAATTGGATGTGTGGAGTATTTTTAGTCTGACAAATGCCTTTCACATCAAACTGCAACAGTCTCTGCTTTTCTTCATACTTTCAAGTCAACAGTCCTAAAGTAAAATTCTCTAGGAAGTACTGCTTCCTAGAGATCAAGATTAAGATCAAGATCATCTTAATTTTCCTTACTTGGTACCCTGTAGGCTAGGATTTTCCACTGCCAAGAAGATTAGAAAAGTAGAGAAAAGAATTTTCACTGGCAAAAGACATTCTTAGACAACAAAAACTTCCCTTTTGCAATTCCCTGGATTTAAATGGCCTATGTAATTCTGTATGGATAATGTTCCATTTCAGTACTCTATAATCTATAACTCAGATCTTCTGAGTTATATTTCCTGAGTTACATATTCTTTAGAGTTATAATTCCCCAAAGGAACTTTCCTGTATTCACTCTTCCTACCTCCAAAAGCCTTTCTAAGCCCTTTGAAGAAACTAAGAATTGCTGTAATTTATACACATACACACATGCACACACTCTTGCTCCAAGGAACCTCTATATACTATTTCCACACCACACAGCTTGCCTTTATGAAGTAGCCCCAGCTTCAACCAAGGACAGGCAATTCTCACCTATGTCACCATTAGTCATTAAAGACACTACTTTCTGGAAGGCTACTATTGTCTGTTTTGGATCTAGACAAAAATATAGGCAGTTAAATGACAGTATATTATTTATATCTTCTCTGCTAATGATGAGTTAGATGTTAATTTTCAGTATAGGTTATTAAATATACTCTGAGAACATACTTCCCATAAGTTGCAGGATACAAAAAGGCCATCTTTTTACTTAATTTCAATAGAAAAGCATGTGTATTTCAAATAATTTAGTCAAAACCAATTTCCTTCCTTCTTGGAAAACAGTACTGAAAAGAAAACCACCACCAATCATGTCTGAGTGGCTTACAGGAGCCTGGAGTATCTTCGGAAAAGCTGAACTTAGGCCTTTCACTGCAGGGAAGAGTTGGATGTCAGGCCTTAAAAGGTCAGAGTTATATAAGATGCCAGATGTTTAATCTTATCTCAAAGTCAAATATAAATGACTTGGGGACTGTCTGATGTTTTACATTCTCCACATTTATGTCCCTCTCTATTAGTGTGGATCCAAAAAGGAACTGGTATCACTTTTCATTCAAAGATTTCAAAGTATTTCATATAACCCAATAACATACTCAGAAGAGAGAAAATGATGGATCCTATAACAGGGTGAAAGATTGGCAGCAGGCAAAGAAAAATGTAGGAAACTGGTTCAAGAGCACAGGCGTTGTTATACCACATGAGAAAACAGTACCACAAACTAACACCTGCCCCATCTCTTAGAGGAATGTCTATCTCCAAACTCCCTCTCAACTAAAATCTGCATAAGTCTTGCCCTTTCTTCTACTAAAATTATATACAAGAGCAAGACTGTGCTCTCAAGAGACATGTCTCACTGGTTTGTCACTTACCCATGTTTCTTTGACCTCTTCAGAGCCATCAGTTTCATCCTCCTAAAAAAGAAAAAGGAAGAAAATCAAGAGGCTCATCGTCAGAGACATCCTTGAAAGCAACAAGGTCAGATCCCATCAATTATGCATCTTGGCATTTCAAACATGGGCAATGAGAATTGACTTCCAAGTGATGCTCTGTTACTGCTACTTTTCACAGCCATCACAGGCAGGCAATTTAGAAATGTCACCTGTAGTCTAAAAAGTCAAATAGACCACAATTGGAAAAGGGATTTTTTTTTTTTTTTTGAGACGGAGTCTCACTCTATAGCCCAGGCTGGAGTGCAGTGGCCCGATCTTGGCTCACTGCAAGCTCTGCCTCCCGGGTTCACGCCATTCTCCTGCCTCAGCCTCCTAAGTAGCTGGGACTACAGGCACCTGCCACCACACCCGGCTAATTTTTTGTATTTTTAGTAGAGACAGGGTTTCACCGTATTAGCCAGGATAGTCTCAATCTCCTGACCTGGTGATCCGCCCGCCTCAGCCTCCCAAAGTGCTGGGATTACAGGCGTGAGCCACCGTGCCCAACCGGAAAAGGGATATCTTTAAGACAGACGGCAGACAGACAGACTTAATTTCATCTTTGTCAATACTTATCAATTTGGCCCTATAACAATAAAATACTTTTATCTAAAAATAATTTATAATAGATGACTATTACTGTCTCATTTCTTGTCTCACTGAATAAAGTCTGTCCAATTTTCAAATGAGTCATTGGTAGGCAGGGTCCTCTTGTCCAAGTTACTGGCCACTTGTTCTTTAAAATGCCAATAACAAGGTTGAATGAGAAGGGTACCAAACAAGATATGGAAGAGGATGAATGGAACTACTGAATGTGTGTTTGTAGTTAGTAAACATTGGTATATCTGTCTTTATTTGAAAGCCAAAGTTCATCTATTTTATGTTATTTGTTCTGTTTTTTCTCCAAAAGAGTAAAACTAAGTGACCTTGTATTACTTAGAGGTTTTAAGTTCCTTGAACTTCTTTCAGTACTCCTACAATATTTAGTTAGAATCTCTGCTCATATGTGGCATTAAGATATTGTTGACTCACTACATGACATTCAGGGAATATTAGGAAGGACTACTAAAACTTGACAAGCTTATTCACTTGTTATACTTGTTTATATGGCTGTTGTATATTTCCAGTTTTTTAATTCTTTGCCAATTATTTACTGAGTGCCTGCCATGTGCTTAGCACTGTACTAGATACTGGCAATCTAGCAGGAACATACCAAATGAGTCCCACACTAGTTAGGTCTTTCTTCTCTTTTCCTCAGTAATACTTCCTGAGAATCTGCAAGATTCACGGCACCATGTAGGACTCTTTCTTTTAAACTCAACTGAAAGGATGGTGGCCAAGAGTAATACGATATGCCTCAGCACACACCAATCCACTTACATCCTTTGTCCAGAAATTGATGCCTGTACCTCTTCGTCGTTCCTTGGGCCGCCTCCTCTCTCGGACGGACAGCCTCCTAGAATACTGCTCATCCAAATCTGCTTCTTGATTCTCTGGCCAGAGATAAAATAAAGTATGAACTTTAAGAATCTGGGGGATGTGCACTGTGGAGAGGCCTGTGTCTTTTGAAGCTCTACATACCATTTTTGTCCATTTCCTTTGCAGTTGTAGTATTTGTGGTAGTCGTTGAACTCTCAGAATCAGGGACTGAAAATCTATTTGTCCGTGGCAGGTGGGAACTGGTGTAGAGTGAGGGTCTTGATGTAGAAGGAGATGCTGGCGTGGTGGGTTTGTCTGGCTGAGTTGGGCACCTCAGGCGATGACAGATAGGCTGGAAATAATCCACAACATGAGATACTAGAAGTCAAGTCCATCTAAAGGATAAGGACAGCAGGATTATACAAAATGCTTTTTTTTCTATATTAAGAGGCTTATGAGTAGATGACGATCAATATTGAGTACCTGGGAATAGGTCCTCAATAAGTGAACTAAGCTAAAGTCAGTTAATTAGACAGAAAAAAAAACAGCTGCTAGACTCCTACTCTGAGAATCCCATCATGTTGAGAGCAGTTCAAGCGAATTACTCATCAATTGACCAAAGGGTACTACACAGCATTAACTGTGTAAAAAAAATTCCTTTGATCTTGGAATGAAAACAAGAATGATGGCCTTTTTAAGATGGAGTGCTGAAAGGCAAGGTTTATGTAGGGAAACAAAAAGATCAGGAGCATTAAGCAGCAGAATGTAGGGATTATCTGAGAACAGAGAACAAATGTATCCTACTGAGTTCTGAATACTCTACCAGCTTGCCATAACCAGGCTTATTGAAACTTTCTAAAGTTCCCATTTTCCTTTTTGTAGTTTTGTTTTGTTGTTTTCTTTTTCTTTTCTTTTTTTTTTTTTTGAGACGGAATGTTGCTCTGTTGCCCAGGCTGGAGTGCAGTGGTGCGATCTTGGTTCATTGCAACCTCCACCTCCCGGGTTCAAGCAATTCTGTTTTGTTGTTGTCTTTTTTTTTTTTTTTTTTTTTTTTTCAACCTGAGAGTTAGGACAGATAGAGCCTAACAATAAGCCTTAACGTGGTTTATGGAAGACTCAGAGATAGATAAATCCTTACTACACATTAAATTTATGACATAGAGATTGTATACATTTTTGTGATTTATAAAGACACATACAATAAAATGTAGTACATTTGGAGTCAGACAGATCTTTGTTCAAATTCTAGCTTCAGCACTTACTAGCTGTGTGACCTTGAATAAGTTACTTAGCTTCTCTGAGCCATAACATCCTCATCTATAAAACAGAGATAACACCTTCTTCAGAGAGGATTATGAGGATTAAATAAGAAAATGTGCATTACAAAATTGACAAATGGGATCTCATTAAACTAAAGAGCTTCTGCACAGCAAAAGAAACTACCATCAGAGTGAACAGGCAACCTACAGAATGGGAGAAAATTTTTGCAATCTACTCATCTGACAAAGGGCTAATATCCAGAACCTACAAAGAACTCCAACAAATTTACAAGAAAAAAACAAACAACCCCATCAAAAAGTGGGCAAAGGTTATGAATAGACATTTCTCAAAAGAAGACATTCATACAGCCAACAAACACATGAAAAAATGCTCATCATCACTGGCCATCAGAGAAATGCAAATCAAAACCACAATGAGATACCATCTCACACCAGTTAGAATGGCGATCATTCAAAAGTCAGGAAACAACAGGTGCTGGAGAGGATGTGGAGAAATAGGAACACTTTTACACTGTTGGTGGGATTGTAAACTAGTTCAACCATTATGGAAAACAGTATGGCGATTCCTCAAGGATCTAGAACTAGATGTACCATATGACCCAGCCATCCCATTACTGGGTATATACCCAAAGGATTATAAATTATGCTGCTATAAAGACACATGCACACGTATGTTTATTGCAGCACTATTCACAATAGCAAAGACTTGGAATCAACCCAAATGTCCATCAGTGACAGATTGGATTAAGAAAATGTGGCATATATACACCATGGAATACTATGCAGCCATAAAAAAGGATGAGTTTGTGTCCTTTGTAGGGACATGGATGCAGCTGGAATCCATCATTCTTAGCAAACTATCACAAGAACAGAAAACCAAACACCGCATGTTCTCACTCATAGGTGGGAACTGAACAATGAGATCACTTGGACTCGGGAAGGGGAACATCACACACCGGGGCCTATCATGGGGAGGGGGGCGGGGGGAGGGATTGCATTGGGAGTTATACCTGATGTAAATGACGAGTTGATGGGTGCAGCACACCAACAAGGCACAAGTATACATATGTAACAAACCTGCACGTTATGCACATGTACCCTACAACTTACAGTATAATAATAATAAATAAATTTTTAAAAAAAAAAATAAATAAATAAATAAATAAATAAATAAATAAAATGTGCATTAGGTGCTTAGAAGAATAGCTGGTAATAGGTACTCAATAAATAGTAGCTTATAAAACAAACAAAATACAAAATAGAACTTCAGTTTATGGAATCTAGCCATTCAGAGTCAAAGCAAGAAGGAGATTACTTTCCTCTATAACCTCAGTGACCATAATATTTATCTGTCCAAACTGGGACACTTTTGAGAGTGCAAAGGAGTGGTAATGATAATTACACAAAGACAACAGTTGTATAATTGGAACCATCTTAGATAAACCACGAGTTATGTTCACCCTAAATATAAACTTATACCTTTGACTACCAACTCCACTAGAGAAATGAAACATAAATCAAAATGTCCTTCCCAACGGTGACACTCATGAGTGCTCTGTAAGCCCTTAGGTTATAAGAGTTTGAAAAACAATACACTAGCAGTTAAGAGAGCAAGCTGTGGAGTCAGGCTGCCTATGTTCAAACTCTGGCTTAACCACTTCTTGGCTATGTGAAATGTTGGGCAAATTCCTCAACCTCTGTGATTCAATTTCCTCATATATAAAATAGAAATAGTAATATTTACCTCAGAGGGTTGTTATGAGGATTAAATGCATTAATACATAAGAAGTATACTTAAAATAGTGCCTGGCATAAAGTAAGCATGTATTGAGTAAAGTAAACACTCAATACATGCTTATATTTTTATTTGCATTTTGTCATACTATGATCTCTCTTTTTAGAATAGAAGGACATTTATTCAAAAGCATCAGTGAACTCTCAGAAGAAAAAAAAATGGTCATTTAAGGACCAACATCCTCTAAATTTTTGTCACACAGGTTTCCCAACTAAAGACAGCCATACAGAGTAAGTTGTCCATTGCAAGGTAGAACATAGCCTTTGAACTATCAGTGAAGAAGACACTCCCCAAACTAATTACCCTGCTTTTAGCACAGTACATGCCAGCAAAAATGAGCTCACCTCTTCATCCAGACTCCTGCCCCAGGGCTGCTGGCCCTCCCCAGCTTCTGTTGCTGGAACTGCTGAGGGCTCATGCTTCTCAGGGCTCCCCTCAAGCCCGTCAGTGTCTGTGGGCTTCTCACAAGGCTGCTCCTGAGCTTGCCTCTCTGCCCTCGACCGGCTGAAAGTCCTTTCTGCTTCCTGAAGGTCCGTTAGGGTGACACCCTGGGAAAATATCATAAGATCAGGGCTGATTCACACTAACCATGGAATAACTCTTGATTGAGCAGCAGTATTCCCAAAAAGATCTAATAGTTATCAAATACCAAAATGAAGCCCCCCAAAATGCATAATGAGGTCACTTCAAGCAATATATGCTTAAAATAAGCATCTCACTGTACAAAGAACCCAGGCCTGAGTCTAGGTATATTTTGAATGTAATACTTTAGTTTTTCTAGTTTGATCTCCAGAAAATAGGTCAACATTGATGTCTGCCTGTTATAGATGTACTTTTTCCATACCAAATAGTTCTCCTTATCTTTATTTGAAAGGTCCCTACCCTCCCAAGATCAAATGGTTACGAACAGAGATTCTCTAAACAGCAGATACTGGGAAAAAAATTTTACTTAAAAAAAGAAAAACCTAGCTCAACAAGATGAAAATTCAGAGCTAGGCTAGAATAACAACAACACAACCTCTTAAAACTCCTAGACTAGCTTTTCTCTAACATCAATTCCCAAGTCACTCTAGGAATCATATATGGATATTCCAACAATTAACGTTCGCCCCGCAGGGTCATAGGGGCAGCAAGACAGAAGAAAGGCAAATGATGACAAAACTACAGAAGAAGGGAGAAAAGGAGTTTAGAAAGAGCATGAGTTATTCCAACTCAAGTAGTTACGTGCGTGAGTCCTCAGAAGAAGGAAGTTCCAAAGCTGGAAGGTAGTTGATCAGGTACCGTATCCACAACTTGCTTCCCCTCCCCACACCTGGCTTTTTTACTATTAATTCATTTACTTACTCATTCTGTTAATAAAGAATTAGGTGTCTTTAGGCACTAGAACTACAAAGACAAATCAAATGATTACTGTCAAGAACCTTTTAGTCTAGCAGAAAAGACATAACAGACCAGTAAAATGTAAGTATTAAAACAGAAACACAGGAATATATAAGAGGAATACCTAACACTGGGTTCTAAAGAGTAAAAAGAACTTGGGTAGGGGGAGGGAGAAAAGGCATTATAGGTAGAGGCATCCTGTACAAAGATACAGAAACAAGAGAGGCCATGGATGATTTAGAAATATGTAGGTAACTTAGCAAAGATGAAGCACACAACAAAAAAAGGAAAGTGGGAGGAGAGAGGGAGAATGAGGATAGGTGATTTGAGGAAAGCAGGCAGAGGCTAGGTCATAACAGATTTTGTAAGCTATGCTAAGAAGCTTAGATTTTACTTTCTTTGGGAGTCAGTGGTCCCTTTGAGAATCTCATGAAGACTACTGAGAATCTAATAAAATCTCCTCAAAAATTATGTACACATTTCAAGGAGTTCAAAGATCTATTCAAGTTTTGACATGGACCTTCACTCCCTCTCTACTGAATCTTTCCCTCTAAGACGGTTCTATGTTCCTGTCTCTCCCACCTTCAATTCTATGCCCCTCTCCAGCAACTTCCCCATCTCTTCCCATTCCTTCATAAACAAACTTGAAATCAATCCAGAGCAATTTATCTTCCCATATCATTTATTTCTCACTCATTTATTTACTCAATAAATATATAGTGATTTATTTACTGTATGATGGTGGAAAAGATGAGCAAAAGTATAGTCAGTCTTCTTTTTCACACCCATTAGGATGGTTACTACCAAAAAAAACCAGGCTGGGAGTGGTGGCTCACACCTGTTATCCCAGCACTTTGAAACGCCAAGGTGGGTAGATCACTTGAGGTCAGGAGTTCAAGACAAGCCTTGCTAACATGGTGAAACACCGTCTCTACTAAAAATACAAAAATTAGCCAGGTGTGGTGATGGGCGCCTGTAATCCCAGCTACTTGGGAGGCTGACGCAGGTGAATTGCTTGAACCCTGGAGGCAGAGGTTGCAGTGAGCCAAGATCACACCATTGCACCCTGGCCTGCGTGACAACAGCGAAACTCCATCTCATAAAAACAAACAAAAAAAAAACAAATATTGGTGAGGATGTGGAGAAATTAGAACCCTTGTGCACTGCTGATGGGAACACAAAATGGTACAGCCGCTAAGGAAAACAGTATGGGAGTTCCTCAGAAAATTAAAAATTGAATTACTGTATGATCCAGCAAATTCCATTTCTTGGTATATACCCAAAAGAATTGAAAGCAGGGTTTCAGGGAGATATTTGTATAGCCATTCTCATAGCAGCATTAAATAGCCAAAAGGTGGAAGCAACCCAATGTCTACTGACAGATGAATGTATACACAAAATGCAGTATCCATAAAAGGCTGAAATATTCAGCCTTTAAAAGGGAGGAACTTTGACACATGCTACAATGTGTCATGTATCATGATGTGCCAGGTATCATGGATGAACCTTGATAACTATGCTAAGTAAAATACAACACAAAAGGACAACTATGATATGATTCTACTTATTTGAGGTTCCTAGCAGTCAAGTTCATAGACAGAAAGTGGAAGCGGGGTTGCAAGAGGGAAATGGGGAGTAATTATTTAATGGATACAGAGCTTCAGTTTGGGAAGAGGAAGAAAGTTCTAGAGATGAATAGTGGTGATAGTTATACAACAATGTAAATGTACTTAATGCCATTAAACTGTGTAAACTTAAAAATGGTAAAACTGGTAAGTTTTATGTTAGGTATATTTCACCACAATAAAACAAAACAAAAAAACAGTCAGTCTTGGTCCTCATGGGGGTTACATTCTAGTGGATGAAATAGACAATCATCAAGTAAAAATAAAGGAAGAATATATAACCTACTTTGGGAGAGTCAAGGAAGACAACAAGCGTGTTTTTGCTGCCATATATAACGTCTCTTTTCCAGTGATCAAATTTGCTACTTGACCTCTGTAGTATTCAAAACTGTGGAACTTCTCCTTTTCACTGGAAATGGACTTTTCATTTACTTCCATGCTGCTACTATTTTCTGATTTTCTTTTCACCGCTCTTGCTGCTTCTTTTCATCCTGCTTCAGGGGCTCATCTTTCTTTGCTTCTTTAAATAAGAAATTCATAGCCTTCTCTCCATTCTCATTGTCATTACAACTTGATTTCATTGCCTTGTAATTTCCTGGGACTACAATACAGCTTGGACTACAATACAGCTTCCCAGCAAGTCTTCTTGCTTCCACGCTTGGCAAACGTACCTCTACCTACCATTCCCATCAATTATCTGCAGGGTGATTTTTCTAACACATAATGTAGACTATGTCATATTCCCTTAAACTGCTTCAATGACTCCCTCAGGGATTCCTTTTGTAATATCTTTATTAAAATACAATCCTTATATCATATAACTCACCATTTGAAAGTATACATTTCCTTAGTTTTTAGTTTATTCACAGTTATAAAATTATTACCACATCTAATTTCATAACATTTTCATCACCCCAAAAAGAAACCACACACTCACAATTCTGCCTTCACCCTAGCCCTGGCACTAATCTAATTTCTGTCTCTTTGGATTTGCCTATTTGGGATATTTCATATAAATGGAATCATATAATATATGGAGTGTTTTTGTCTGGCTTCTTTCACTTAGCATAATGTTTTCTCAAGGTTCATCCATGTTGTAACATGTATCAGTACTTCATTTCTTTTTATTGCCAAATGGTATTCCATTGTATGGATATATCACATTTTATTTACCCATTCATTAGTTAATAGACATTTGGCTTATTTTTACTTTTTGGCTATTATGAATAATACTATTACAAACACCTATATACAAGTTTTTATATGAATATATGTTTTCATTTCTCTTAAGCAGAACTGCTGAGTCAAATGGTAACTCTATGTTTAAAATTTTGAGGAACTGCCAAACTCTTTTCCCTTAGGGATTCTTAAAATGTAGTAGGGATATAGGGATGTACAGGGGTTCTTAAGGTCTTTGAGCACAAGTGGAATAATTAATCTTGTGAAGGAAAGGAGATAAACCTGTTCTAAGTCTGGAGGAATATTGGTGAGAATGGGTAGATGTAGCTGTAAATTAATTTGGTTCTATGTAGTGTAAGATTCAACACAATGAAAGCTTTTAAGACTGTGGCTGGAATAGGGCAGTCATTTTCATGTATGTGTTTTATTTTGTCTTGTTTTTTTTGAGACGGAGTCTTGTTCTGTTGCCTAGGAGGGCTGTGGTGTAATCTTGGCTCACTGGAACTTCTGCCTCCCAGGTTCAAGCAATTCTCCTACCTCATCCTCCCGAGTAACTGAAATCACAGGCACGCAACACCATGCCTGGCTAATTTTCATATTTTTAGTAGACACAGGGTTTCACCACATTGGCCAAGCTGGTCTCGAACTCCTGACCTCAAGTCAGGAGTGCTCCTGGTCTCAACTCCTTGGCTTCCCAAATTGCTGGGATTACAGGCATGAGCCACCATGCCAAGCCGTGTGTGTGTGTGTGTGTGTGTGTGTGTGTGTGTGTGTTCAAATCAGCAGATGAACATGGATATTATAGTGTGTTTTGATCATACCTCCAAAAGAAGGGTAGATAGACAAAATGACATTAAAAAAAAAGCCACACTCACTTGAGTAGACCTTCGTGTCTGCCGAGCTTGTCTGGAGCGTGCTTTCCGTAAAGACTCTGCTTCCTCATCCCGTACAGGAGTTAGATAGGACCTGCAGAGAAAAAAGAGTAATAGCAAAAGCAAGATCTTTGCTGCATGTACTTGAGGAATGATAAAGTGCTTCCACATACTGAAGAGATTTCCACATTCTAGGAATGAACTTAATGACAAGAAATGCTATCAACTATCAGTAAACATTATGGAATCCAAGTCATTACAGTAGTTCCCCCTTATCTGTGGTTTTGCTTTCTGTGGTTTCAGTAGCCCATGGTGAAATGTGGTCTGAAAATATTAAATGAAAATTTCCATCAATAAACAATTCATACATTTTCAATTGTGCACTGCTCTGATTAGTGTGGTAAAATTTCGTGCTGTTCCATTCTGTCCCTCCTGAGATGCAAATCATGCACTGTTGTGATATCACAGTGTTTATATTCAAGTAATACTTATTCTACTTAATAATGGCCCCAAAATGCAAGAGTAGTGATGCTGGCATTTTGTTATAACTGTTCTATTTTATTATTAGTTATTAGTATTATAGTTAATCTCTTACTGTGCCTAATTATAAGTTAAACTTTAGCATAGATATGTATTTATAGGAAAAAATAGTATTTATATAGGGTTTTACACTATCTGTAGGTTCAGGCATCCACTGAAAGTCTTGAAAGGTATCGCACAGTTGCTCACTCCTGTAATCCCAGCACTTTGGGAGGCCAAGGTGGGCGGATCACCTGAGGTCAGGAGTTTGAGACCAACCTGACCAATATGGTGGAACCCTGTCTCTACTAAAAATACAAAAATTAGCCAGGCATGCTGGCAGGCACCTGTAATCCCAGCTACTCAGGAGGCTGAGACAAGAGAATCACTTGAACTTGGAGGCTGAGGTTGCAGTGAACTGAGATTGCGCCACTGTACTCCAGCCTGGGTGACAAGAGTGAAACTCGGTCTCAAAAGAAAAAAAAAATGAAATGTATCTCTGATGGATAACAGGGGACTATTGTATTTGTAAATGTATTATTATTCACACAGAATCATGTCATCTGTAAAATGAGAATTTTATTTCTTCTTTCCTATCCTTCCAATTTTTATTTCTTTTCTTGCCTTAATGCTTTGGCTAGAATCTCTACGACATGCTAAAAAGCAGTGATGATAGTAAGCTTTCATTCTCTGTAATCCTGCCATCAAAGAGAATGCTTTCAGCATTTTTTCATTAAGTGTAATTTTTTTTGGTAAGATTTATGCAGATACTACTCATCAAACTAAAGCAACTGCCTTCTATTCCTATAGAAAACAGGATAAGAGGGTTTCTCATTGCTGTTTTTTAATCATTAGTGTATGTTGAACTTTATCACATGCTATTCTTCCCCATATATTGAGATGATTGCTTTTCTCCTTTTTTCTGTTAGGAAGATGAATTACATTGAATAATTTTTGAATGATAAAGCAACGTTGAATTCTTGGGACAAGCTCAACTTGGCCAAGATGTATCATCTTTTTATATAGATTTTTAAACATATTCACTAATATTTAGTTTAGAATTTCTACCACATTCATGAAAGAAATTGGCTTATAATTTTCTCTTCTTGTAATATGCTGGCCAGCTTCATGAATTAAGGTTATATGAATTGCGAGTGTTCTCTACATGTCTATTTCTGTAAGAATTTGTGTAAGATTTGGGTTATTTCCTCCTTAAATGATTGGAAGAGTTCACCAATCAAGTCATCTAGGTTTACAGTGTTCCCTGTGGGAGGGTTTTATTTTTGATTTTTGGTTTTTATTTTTGAGACAGAGTCTTACTTTGTTGCCCATGCTGGAGTACAGTGGCGTGATCATAGCTCACTGCACCCTTGATCTCCTAGACTCAAGCGATTTTCCCGCCTCAGCCTTGCAAGTAGCTGGAACTACAGGTGCACACCACCACACCTGGCTAACTTTTTTTGATATTTAGTGGAGCAGGTCTCGCTATGTTGCCTAGGCTGATCCTGAACTCCTGAGCTCAAGCAATCCTCCCACCTCGACTTCCCAGAGTGCTGGTTTATAGGCGTGAGCCACTGTGCCCAGCCCTTATGGGAAAGTTTTAAATAAAGGGTTCAATTTCTTTAAAAGAGTTAGGCTTATTCAAATTTTCTATTTTGGTTTTTTAAGAAATTTTCCATTTTGTCTATATTATCACATTTAGTGGCATAAAGTTGTTAATAATACCCTTAGACTATATTTAATTGTTATTTTAATATCTAGAGCAGTGGTTCTCAAAATGTTTTGGTCTCAAGATCCTTTAATATTTTTTAAAATTATTGAGAATCCCAGACAGCTTTTGTTTATATGGGGATTAATATTTATCTTACTAGAAATTAAAATTTAAAAATTAAAAAATGTATTTATTAATTTAAAAATAATAGCAGCCAGGAGCTCACGCCTGTAATCCCAGCACTTTGGGAGGCCCAGGCAGGCAGATGGCTTGAGCCCAGGAGTTTGAGACCAGCCTGGGCAACATGGCAAAACCTCGTCTCTTCAAAAAATACAAAAATTAACCGGGCACAGTGGCACGTGCCTGTAGTCCCACCTACTCATGAGGCTGAGATGGGAAGACAGCTTGAGCCTGGGTGGCAGAGGTTGTAGTGAGCTGAGAATGCACCACTGTACTTCAGCCTGGTTGACACAGCCAGACCTTGTCTCAAATAATAATAATAGTAATATTAAAATAGCCCTAGATAAGTTGGAGTAATGTCAGCAGGATGGCCAAATTGAGTTACCTAAAGCCCATCCTCTCCACAAAAAGGGACCAAAACAAAGAATAAATAACTATATTTCAATTAAAATGACCAAAGAGGTACTCTGGAGAGCACCAGGGGAACAGCAAAATCCCTGTGGAAGACAAAAGCCCAGGGCAGCACCATAGAGAGGGGAGCAAGGCATTCTGCTTCTGCCACACTGTCTCCCCCACCAGGATCAGCCTGGAGCCAGAGGGGGCTTCTTAAGGGGAAAAAGTAAGCTGGAGATCACCAGTGATCCCCATTGCTACCATAAATGCCAGAAATTCTTGCTATAGGAGAGTCCTCCAGTCCTCACAGGCCCTGAATCCAGCCAGCTTGGAGAGTAGCCAGGAGTTCATGCAGTTACTGTGCCTAGAGTAGGAGCTCACCTTGAGCACCCCCTGCCCCCGACCCTCACATCCTAAGCTGCTGCTACTCAGTACCATCTTGAAACTGGACCTACTACTAGAATGTGCCCTTCCCTGTGGTCCAGTATAGGAATGGACTTTTTCCATTCCTGTAGCCCTGCCATCACTCTACCATGTTTGCATAGGTGCCTGTAGCACTATGATCCTAGCTGCCTAAAGCCTAGCCAGATGGAACAACTGAGACCTCTGCACGTGCACCCATGTGGCACACTACCCTCCCAACCCCAGGAAGAACCAAACCTGCACAGGGGTGAAACTGCCTAACTGCTGGCCAGTCCCCTCACCAGTACATACCTGCGCTGCACAGCTAGCTGGCCAGTTGAACTCATGCACACCCATATCCAGCCCAACAACCAGTCCTACAGTGGTTCCACCCCTCAGACCACTGCAGAACCACCCAACCCTTCTGTGGCCACACACCACTGTGCCCGACAGCCAGTCTAGCAGCAACCCTGCCCCAAAGACAGACCACTGCAAGGTTGTGTGGCCTTGCTCTACCCATGCTTGGCCTGATAGTTGGTCAAGCAGCAGCCCTGTCCCCCTGGGTTTCTCAGGAGCAACCTTGTAGGCCAGGAGAGAATGAGATGATATATTCAAAGTTTTTTGGGAAAAAACCCTAACCTCTTAGCCAAGAATACTATATCCAGCAGAACTATCATCCACCAATGAAGGAAAAATAAAGAGCTTCCCAGACAAGCAAAAGCTGAGAAAAATCCATCACCAATAGACTAGCCTTACAAGAAATATTTAAGAGAATGGTATAACTGGAAACAAAAGATAATTACTTTCATGAAAAGATGTGAAAGTATAAAACCCACCAATAGAGGTAAATTTATAAATCAAATTCAGACTAGCCCAGTGATGTAATGGTGCTATGTAAGTCTCTCAGTCCTCTAGTACGAAGGTTTAAAGTCAAAATGGTCAAAATCCATGACAGTTACAATTAGTAGCTAAGGAACACAATCACAGGTAAAAAAGTAAATTACAGCAACAAAAGAGAGAAGTCTAGAGTATTTTAATGCAACCAAAGTTAAGTTGCTATCAGCTTAAAACATTCTATTATAAGACTTTTAATGTTAGCCCATGGTAGCCACAAAGAAAGAAATTACCGCAGAGGCACAAACAAGAAAGAGAAAGGAAACAAAGCTCAGCACCACAGAAAACCACCAGACCACAGAAATAAATAAAAGAGGAAGAAAGGAATGAAGGATCTATAAAACCACCAGAAAAAAATTAACAAAATGGCAGGAGTAAGACCTTATGTATCAATAATAACCTTAAATATAAATGGATTAAATTATCCAGTTAAAAGATATAGAGTGGCTGAATGGATTAAAAACAAGACCTAACTATATACTGCCTACAACAGACTCACCTAACCATTAAAGACAAACATAGACTAAAAGTGAAGGGAGGGGAAAAGATATTCCATGCAAATGGAAACAAGTGAGCAGGAGTAACCATGTCAGATAAAATAGACTTTAAGTCAAAAACTGTAAAAGAAGACAAAGAAGGTCATTAGACATTGATAAAGGGTATAATTAAACAAGAGGATATAAAAACTATAAATACATCCATCCATCCAAGATCAGCGCGCCCAGATATATAAAGCAAGTATTATTAGAGGTAAAGGGAGAGATAGACTGCAATACAATAACAGTAGGTGTTAAATGTAGTGAACTCCAAGTTTCTCTTCAAAGAATCCGTATGTCAGTATATTCAGCTCTCTTATTCTCTGTTCTCCATTTTAAAGCTTAACTTCCTGGTTCTCTTTGCCCTCTTGCCTCTAGCTTCAGTAAACAATCCCCTCCTAGACTCTATCATCTGCTCTGTCCTGAGTCACCCCTGATCACCTGCTCTGACCTGAGTCATCCTGAGTCACCTGTTCTGTAACCGTAGTTCCCGCGAAACTACTCACTGGGATTTTGGGCATAGACTTCTTCTGTTCCCTCTGTCAGTCCTTCTCTCTTTTTACATATACTTTTTGGGCTTCTCTTAGAAGCTCTTCTATAGATTTATCTTTCTTGTTCTCTATCTTTTGTAATTTCTTGTTAACATCTTAGCCAAGATTGCACCACTGCATTCTTGCCTGGGCGACACAGCAAGACTCCATAAAACAAAAACAAAAACAAAAACAAAACCACACACACACACACACAAAAATGGTGTCTTCACAGAAATAAAACAAAATCCTAAAATTCATATGAACCAGAAAAAAAATGAATAGCCAAAGCAATTCTGAGTGGAAAGCTGGAGGCATCACACTACATGACTTAAAAATATACTACAAATGTGTAATAACAAAAACAGAATAGTACTGGCATAAAAACAGACACATAGACCAATGGAACAGAATAGGGAGCCCAGAAATAAATTCACATACCTAAAGTCAACTGATTTTTGACCAAGGTGCCAAGAACACACATTAGGGGAGAAACTGTTTCTTCAATAAATGCTGCTGGGAAAGTGGGACATCCACATGCAGAAGAATGAGACTAAATCCCTACCTCTCACCACATACAGGAATCAATTCAAAGTAGATTAAAGACTTAACATGGAAACCCAAAACTATGGAACTACTAGAAGATAACACAGGAGAAATGCTTCATGACATTGGGCTAAACTAGGATATTTTAAATAAGACCTCAAAAGCATAGGAAACAAAAGCAAAAATAGACAAATGAGATTGCAACAAACTAAAAAGCTTTTGCATAGCAAAGGAAAGTATTAAACAGAGTAGACAGACAACCTAAAGGATGGGAAAGAAAATTTGCAAACTATACATCTGACAAGGAGTTAATATCCAGAATATATAAGGAACTCAGCAGCAAACAAAATAAAAAAACAAAAACCTGATTTTAAAAATGGGCAAAAGACCTTAATAGACATTTACTTCTCAAAAGAAGTCATACAAATGGCTAATGAGTATAAGAAAAAATGGTCAACATCACAAACCATCAGGGAAATAAAAATCAAAACCACAATGAGGTACCATTTCACACCACTTGGAATGACTATTATCAAAAAGACAAAAGAAAACCAGTTTTGGCAGGGATGTGAAGAAAAGTGAACACTTACACAAGTTGGTGGGACTGTAAGCTAGTACAGCCATTGTGGAAAACCGTATGGAGGTTCCTTTAAAACTTAAAAATAGAACTACCATATGATTCAACAATCCTGCTACTGTGTATACATCCAAAGGAAAGAAAATTAGTATACTGAAGAGTTATCTGCACTACCATGTTTATGGCAGCACTATTTACATTAACAAAAATATGGAATCGAGTCCTCAAAAATGGAAGAATGTGTAAAGAAAATGTGTATATCCAGAATGGAACAGTATCCATCCATTAAGAAAAAAGAATAAAATTTTGTCATTTGCAACAACATGGATGAATCTGGAGAATATCAGGTTAAGTGAAATAAGCCAGACACAGAAAAAAAAATACCGCATGACCTCACTAACATGTGCAATCTAAAAAAAGGTGGGGGGAGTTGATATCATAAAATCAGAGCAGAACAGTGGTTACCAGAGACTGGGGAGGGAAGAGGTGAGAGAAGGATGGGGAGAGGTTGGTTCATGGTTCAAAGTTATAATTAGGAGGAATAAATTCTGACGTTCTATTGCACAGTAAGGTGACTACGGTTAACAGCAAAATATTGTATATTACAAAATAGGTAAAATAGATGCTTTTGAATTTTATTTTATTTTTTTTGAGACGGAGTCTCGCTCCGTCGTCCAGGCTGGAGTGCAGTGGCTGGATCTCAGCTCACTGCAAGCTCCGCCTCCCGGGTTTACGCCATTCTCCTGCCTCAGCCTCCCGAGTAGCTGGGACTACAGGCGCCTGCCACCTCGCCCGCCCGGCTAGTTTTTTTGTATTTCTTAGTAGAGACGGGGTTTCACCGTGTTAGCCAGGATGATCTCGACTCCTGACCTCGTGATCCGCCCGTCTCGGCCTCCCAAAGTGCTGGGATTACAGGCTTGAGCCACCGCGCCCAGCTTGAATGTTCTTACCACGAGAAAATGATAAATGCATGGATGATGAATATACTAACTACTCTGATTAGATCATTATACAACATAGCTATGTATTAAAACATCAAACTGTACTTCCATAAATATATAGTTATATGTCAAATAAATTTAAAAATAAAAATGAAAATAATAGCCCTAATACATTTTAACATCAATATTATTTTTTATTAAAAAAAACTATATCTTCCAAAACAAAAAATTATAAGAGTGGCATTGTTTTACATTTTTATAAATTTCTTCAATGTTGGCTTAATAGAAGACAGTGGGATCCTCTTACCTGCTTATGCAGTCAATATATTGTTTTGGTTAAAATATATAAAGAATATCTAGTCTTGCACAAATAGTTGGAAAAGCGAGCAGTATTGTGATAGCTTTCTCAGATAATTGGGAGATATTTTTCTTTGATGATACACCAACACAAGTGGTGGTTAGTTACAATGTGTACTATAAAACAGGGGTCCCCAACCCCCGGGCCGCAGACCAGTACTGATCTGTGGCCTGTTAGGAACCAGGCTGTACAGCAGGAGGTGAGCGAGTGAGCATTAATGCCTGAGCTCTGCCCCCTGTCAGATCAGCCGTGGCATTAGATTCTCACAGGGACGTGAACCCTATTGTGATCTGCCCGTGCCAGGAATCTAGGTTGTGCATGCCTTATGAGAATCTAACTAACGCCTGATGATCTGCAGTAGAACAGTTTTGTCCCAAAACCATCACCATCCCCGACACCTAACGCTTCCACCAGTCTGTGGAAAAATTGTCTTCCATGAAACCAGTCCCTAGTGCCAAAAAGGTTGGGAACACTGCTCTAAAACATATTAATAGATTTTTCATATTCTGTTACATTGAAATCCTTTGGTCTATCTGTACTTTCAAAGAATCTTCTTAGTCATGCATGATTTTGTAACATATCTTCATTAGTCATTTGTAAAATATTGGTGCATTTGTAAAATATTGCTGCATTAAGCAGATCTTCCCAGTATTGACATACTACATTATATAATAATAGTAAAAATAAATTATTTAATATCACCTTTGATCTTAGAACTTCAAATATTGGGAAGCTGTCAGTAATATTACTCATGGTGGCATATAAGTTTTCTAAAATTCTAATTTCTGCTTGAAAGTTTAAATTTTTAATTGGCAACAAATACTCAACCGGTTGACTTTATTTTCAAGGAAATGTCTGCCAAATTACTCAGGTGTGAATAACCATTGTTTGACCATCAGTAACGCTTTGAAGTAAAAACAGTGTTCTGTGAAAAATGAAGCTAGTTCCTGTCTTCTCTTAGGACTCCAAACACTTATGTTAGAGCTTACTGGCCATGTTCTACTGATTTAACATGCTTTTTCTGTATTTTCCATCCTTTTATCTCTCTGTGCTTCATTCTAGATATTTCCTACTGTCCAATCTTCCAGTTCACTAATCATTTCTTTAGCTGGTCTACTACTGCAAACTCACCAACTGAGTTTCTTGATTTCAGTGATTTTTTGTTTCTAGAATTTCCAGTTGATTGTTTTTAATAGATTGCAGTTCTCTGGTGAAAATCTCCACTTCTTATCTATTTTCTGGAACATATTAATCACAATTATTTTAAAGTCCATGTCTGATAATATCAGTATCCGGACCTGTTCCTATTGTCTGTTTTTCTTTTGGTCTTTTGGTAACTCTTATTTCTTGGTATGTATGCTAATTTTTAAATTAACATCAGGCATATTTAATAAAAAAAAAAAGTAGTGAGTGATAACTCATGACTCTGTTGTTGCTACCCTTCAGAGAGGATATTCTTTCCCCCTGGCAGTGAGGCTAAGGAAGTGGTTCTTAAACTTTCACTTGTATCAGAACCACTTTGAGGGCTTATGCAATACAAATTTCTGAGTACCACACCACCAGAGGTCCTGATTAAGCAGGTCTGGTGTAGGGCTCTGAGAATTTGCATTTCTAATTAGTTCAGATGATACTGCTGGTCTGGGCACCACACTTTAAGAACCAGGAGACTAAGGTGAAGTACCTTAATCCACTTTGAGACTCAGCTGATTGGAAGCTAGGCTTCAGTCTTTTCAAGGGCTGGTCAATTTCTGGTAAGCCCTTAGAATAGCCCTTCAGTGGTTCTAAGTCAAAGTCTGGGGTATCTGCTGGGCTCTCTTTCTGAACTCCGATCGTTCACTGAGTCCCATGAGATTACCAAAATCTTGTTCAGTTTCTCAGGTTTATAGCCACTACTTTACTAATCAGCAAATACCTCAAGGGGAAAAGTAGAACCAAATGTTGGGTTTACCCTTTTAAAGTTTCCTTCTCTCCAGGATCTTGATCTCTCAAGTTCTCACTTGCTTCATAACTCTCAAGTACCTTCAAAAACTTTTTTCTTATATTTATCCAGTTTTTTCAAGTTATTCTCAGTGGCAGATTTTACATAAAACAAAATATGCCACAGACTGAAGCAGAAGTCCCCAACCAGACAATGTTTTTAATACTCATATTTTTTCCCTCAATATAAATTAGTAAATTGGAATTCCAATACATGTGTTAATATACTATAGTCTAAGTAGGTTTGAGTATTTCCTTAATAAATTCCTCTCCTCTGAGTGAACTAAAAAAATTAAGTCCCAAAACTAAAGCTGTAGTCCAGATATTGGAATTGGTGAGAACTAACTTCCCATGAAGTTCTGTCTGGATTACCAGCAAACCTACTTACATGTTATTACTACCTGTAAAACATACAGTATCACTATTATACTGAATTCTTGACCTTTATCTCTTCTTTGCATATAGGATAGAAGGCACAGTGAAAGAAAAAAGGTTCAAACTCCCTTATCCTACTGCCTACTCTAGAGTCTTTTTTGAATGAGAGAAATATCCCGTAAAAACCTGGTAGGTAAGATCAGGAGGATTTTACCTGACTTGGAATCTTAAATATTTGAAATCACACATGTGAAATCACACTTTTTCCCAGGGGTAAGAAACAGACAAAAATATGAAAACAAAAATCAACTAAAATTCTATCACATGGAGATAATCCCATTTTTATTTTGCTGCATATAAGTCCAGATTGTATGTACATACTATACAAACTATATATAGTTTTTTATAAACTATAAAACTATTAAAAAAACTATATACTATGAATATCACACATATTATTCTGTAACCTGTGTCAATATATGAGAGTTTTACTATTTAAGAAAAAATATATAAAAACAAAACCCATAAATTCCAGTACTTGAACTGTAAATGTTTTTGAAGGAACATTTTCATTAATTTTTCTTTACCTCAGAGGGACACTCCAAGGATCATGGAAGTAACGTGCCTAACTTATAACTATGTTGAGGACATACTACGTTTTCAGTAGAGACTAGGTCCTTCTGTAACACTTTCTAAAATCTAGACCAGTGGTCAGCAAACTATGATCTTGGGCCAAATCTGGCCTGCAACATTTTTGTAAATAGAGTTTTATTGGAATCACAGAGCAGAGTTTAGAAACTGCAACAGAGACAACATGGCCTGCAAAGGCCAAAATAATCACTGTGTGGCCCTTTGTAGAAAAATATTGCTGACCCCTATGTAGAGCAAGCCCACACTCCACACTCCTTGATTTTTCTGAGAAGCATTGTAGCCATCCATGAATCTGAATGCTACAGGATTCTTCATCGCCATGCAAAGACAGATATAGTCTCACAAAACAGAAATAAAATTAATGGAAGCCATGGCTTCTCATCTGTCCCCTCACCTTCTGGCATCCAGATAAAACTAGGCTAACACTCGCAGTCTAGTAGCATGGGAAGGAATTCAGATGCCAAAGTCCTTTTATTACCATCTCTACCTACTATGTTTCCTAGAGGGCAGGAATAATTTTTATTTGTATTTGTTATGATATTGAGATTACACAATCAGTGGCATTCAAATAATTGATTACAGAGAATTAAGCATGACTTCACAGATATACTTTGTACTTTGCCTCTAAAGTTTATACTGCCCCTTCACACACTATAAATGGGCAAATTCTGTCTCAAGAAGTTGTTTTGGGAGAATTACTTGAGCCCAGGAAGTCAAGGCTGCAGTAATCCATGATTACACCACTGCACTCTAACCCAGGGTGACAGAGTAAGAGCCTGTCTCAAAAAAAAAAAAAAAAAGAGAAAAAGGAAGTTGTACAAAACATCCAGCAAATCACCAGTGAATATTTTAAAAGTCACAATAAATAATAAAAGACCTAAACTACCTTTTGACAGGTATAGTGTAGTGATAAAGTACCCTGGCATAAAAATCATACTGCCTGTTTGTACACCATGGCTTCTCAACATACTTGGTAGGTGACTGTGGATAAATTATTTAAGCACTCTACACCTAAGTTTCTTATACAATGAAGATATGAGCAGTTGTAATAGATATACACAGATATATTAATAGAATTGTGAAGATTAAATGCAAACCCATGTAAGGCACTTAGAATAGAACCTGGCACATGTTTGCTGCTACTACCATGACCAGAACTACTATCATCACTACCAACACTCTTACTACTACATTATTTTCATTGTCATATTAAAAGCTCATCAGTAATAACTTGGAAAATAAAGAAAGGATAGGTGTGCTACAATATTCATCACATCTTAATCAAAGAGTTCCCCTTAATTATTTTTACCAGGTATGGCTAATTCATTTGGAAGAGGTCTTAATTCTCTTGAAATATTCTCCATGAAGGTTCATAGGGTTATCTAAGTAAAATAAAACTACTCCAAGTAGAAGAATGAAAAAGAAAGAACCATAATTTCCAAGGACAGAACAACGCTGCTTTCTCTAGAATGATAACAAATTTTGTCTGGAATCCAGAAGGAAATTGGGTTTTGAAGTAGCTTTAGAGTTCTATACCTCAAATCTGTTGAGGAGAGAATGGTATTTAAATATGTTCACTCCAAACAGGAAAGGAACTAAGTTGAGTATATAGCTTTTATAGATGTCTCTTATAGTATATATCTTATTTTAAAAATTTTTTTTTTTTTTTTTTGAGACGGAGTCTTGCTCTGTGCCCCAGGCTGGAGTGCAGTGGCGCGATCTCGGCTCACTGCAAGCTCCGCCCCCCCGGGTTCACGCCATTCTCCTGCCTCAAACTCCCAAGTAGCTGGGACTACAGGCGCCCACCACCTCGCCCGGCTAATTTTCTTGTATTTTTAGTAGAGACGGGGTTTCACCGTGTTAGCCAGGATGGTCTCGATCTCCTGACCTCGTGATCCGCCCGTCTCGGCCTCCCAAAGTGCTGGGATTACAGGCTTGAGCCACCGCGCCCGGCCTTTTTTTTTTTTTTTTGAGACAAAATCTTGCTATGTCGCCCAGGCTGGAGTGCAACGGCATGATCTCAGCTCACTGCAACCTCTGCCTCCCAGGTTCAAGTGATTCTCCTGCCTCAGCCTCCCGAGTAGCTGGGACTACAGGCATGTGCCACCAGGCCCAGATAATTTTGGTATTTTTAGTAGAGATGGGGTTTCCACCATGTTGGCCAGGCTGATGTCAAACTCCTGACCTCAAGTGATCCCCCTGCCTCAGCCTCCCAAAGTGATGGGATTACAGGGTAAGCCACCACAGCTCAACCATAGAAATTTACTATATTTATATATTATATAGCTCATAATATATAAAAACATTGTTAAAGACATACTATATAAATATTTTATAGTATATGTCTAATACCGACCACTGAGGATGCTGTGGTCATTAATTACAGAATATCTAATGGTCTTACAAGATAGTTTATCATTCATTGAACTATATCGCTTTTTTTTTTTTTTTTTTTTGAGACAGAGTCTCACTCTGTTGCCCAAGCTGGAGTGCAATGGCACGATCTCGGGCTCAACGCAACCTCCACCTCCTGGGTTCAAGCAATCCTCCCACCTCAGCCTCCCTAGTAGCTGGGACTACAGGCGCATGCCACCATACTCAGCTAATTTTTGCATTTTTTAGTAGAGAAGACGGAGTTTCACCATGTTGGCGAGACTGGTCTCGAACTCCTGACCTCAGGTGATCTGCCCGGCTCAGCCTCTCAAAGTGCTACGATTACAGGCATGAGCCACCATGCGCAGCCAATATGTGTGTATTAATATAAGATCACATCAACAAAAGTTTTTCGGAGATCCCAAAAAAACCTTCTTTGATATCAACATGGAAGTATATATGGATAGCTACTGGGGGCGGGGACAGGGGGGCAGACTTAGGGAGATAATGGGAATCACAGACCTATGCCTACAGACTTTGTGACTTCAAGATGTCATTTAATCTAATTTTAAGACTTCAGGTAGACACAAAAAATGTATTCCTATTTTACAGACGAGTCAACAAAGGCCTAAGGAGATGCTAAAACACCCAAGGTAACAATGTTATATACCTAAAGGGATTTTAACCATATTCTCCTTCTTCGGGTATAGCTTTTCTTATATTGCACCACAATGAACACTGTTTCCTCCACTCAGTACCATGGCATTCTAGCTATGTAGATTTATGTAGCAAGACATTTTTTCTTCCAAATCCTGCAATATTGGGAACTAATGGATAACAATGTCTTGCAGTAAACTTCTCCTAGCATCCTCTGACATTTCCCAAAAGTCTGTCATAATCAACACTCCATTCTTGGGAAAGTATGATTTTTACATTTCTAGAAATTTCCATCAACATGCTATAAAACTGCCATGAACAAACTACAAACGTTAAAAATATTAGGGATAAATTCTTCTTTGGAGGATGCAGTTGACTCTACAGTTGCTAGGACCCTATGAGGTAAATCTTAGTTCAAATTTTCCTTGCTGTTCCTAATTGGGAAGGGGAGGCTAATACTATGGTATAATAGAAAGAACAAGTACCTGGGTTCTAGTTTTAGCTCTGTCGTTAATTACTTGTTTGATCTTAAGAGAATCACTTAATCTCTTGGAACTCTAGTTTCTTCATCTGTAAAATAAAGGGGTAAATCTAAAATTTTAAAGACCTCATTTAGCTTTAAACCATGGTGAATCCATATTTATGCTGATTCTGAACAAACAGCCTCTAAGTCTCCTCACTAAAATGTCTATTCCTCAGTCTGGCCAAATACTAAATTTTTTATATTTCATAGGTTACCTTCTTTAGTACTGTCCAACAGAACTTTGTGTGATAATGGAAATGTTGTATACCTGCACAGCCCAATATGGTTGCCACTAGTCACATGTGGTCACTGAGCACTTAAAAGAGGAACTAAATTTTAAATTTAATTTTAATTATTTAAATTTGAGTGGCGCCACACATGGCTACTGATTACCATACTGCACATCACAGCTCTAGAAGTCCCAATAACCCAATTAAAAGACAATATTACCAAGCCCTCTCCTCAAACCTGAAAGCCAGATCCAACTCACAAAACATAAACTTAACAAAATTTCATCAAGAATGCAATTTGTGGCTGGGCGCAGTGGCTCATGCCTATAATTCCAGCATTTTAGGAGGCCGAGGTGGGCGGATTACCCGAGACCAGGAGTTCGAGATCATCCTGGCCAACACAGTGAAACTCTGTCTCTACTAAAAATAGAAAAAATTGCATAGTGGCCTACACCTGTAATCCTAGCTACTGGGGAGGTTGAGGCACGAGAATCACTTGAACCTGGGAGGCAGAGGTTGCAGTGAGATCACGCCACTGCACTCCATCCTGGGCGACAGAGTGGGACTCTGTCTCCCAAAAAAAAAAAAAAAAAAAAGCAATTTATTAGTCAGCTAAGTTTAAAAGCAATTGATTCCATTTTCTTCTCAAAGTTCTCATTTTTCTCCTATGCTTCCTGGAGGCAGTATTACAGTAATCTTACATTTTTATATGTGGTACTTTAAGTAGTACGATATAGTGTTGGGGTTCCCACCTTTACAAACAGTTCTATAGATACAGCAAATAGGAACAAGCTCACAGATACAGCACACTTTAGAGCTACTTTTTCCCAATTGCAGCATTTATACTCTGCTGTCTCTGTATGCCTTACCCTGTACCACCCTACTTTCCCTCTGTCCCCTTTGACAAAGAGAGCTCCAAGAAAACAGGCTGTTACCTCCTCGAGCAGGCCTGCATAGCAGAACGAAGGTCAAGAGACGCGTGGAAGCGAATAGCAAGAAAGGTAAGTGGCTGCTGGGAAAGACTGCAGTCTCAGCACCCGGTCTCCCTTGGAAACTGGAAAAGGCTTGCACTGCCACTGCTATACAGCAAGCCAGAGGCAAAGCTTGTAATTTGCTAAGGAGCTGCTACTAAGGAGGAGGAGAAGGAAGGGGAGGAGAAAACGGAAAGAAGGCAAAATCTTGGGCCTCGGCAGAGCCAATGCTGCTAATAGTTCCCAAAATAACATTCCATTAGATGCATGTTTTATACACTGTACCAAACCAATCAATACTACTTCTCATCTGACAGGGAGGGGAGAAAGAGAAATTCTTCCTCATGTGAAAGAAGACAGAGCAAAGAGAGATGCAGCATTCTCATTCTGGATCCTATTTCATCTGCCCTTGAGCTACCCTAGTTGCTGCATCCATCCAAGTGAGCTGTAAATACTGCCTCACTTGAGGATCAGGCATAGCCAGCTGGCAAATGCCAACAGCTGTGAAGAGATAGATAAAAAAGGAACACCTGACACACAGAAATGCAGGAACAAATTTCATATCTGCTATAAATGGGTTAAACCTAGATAGAGAAAGAGTGTACATACCACTCAATTTGATAAGCTAGCTACACATCAGGAAGATTTCTAGATCTAATATGTGTCACATATCAAAATATGATCTGATTTCACAGTTTAGGACAACTGCATTCAAATGCTCATGTGTCATTTTGGCCTCTCTAATTTAACACTGAGATCAGAGCTGACGTTTAAGCAAGGAATCAAAGCTACAATTCCATTAAGAATTTTTTAAGAAAGAATTTCCCTCAGCCAAACTAAGCATTTCTTGAATTGAGACCTATAATTAACTGGCCCCAAATGTCAAGAGTGCTGAGTTTGCAGAGGTTGAAGTCAGCAAATTTTGTCTGTAAAGGGTCAAACAGTAAATCTTTTAGGTTTTGCAGGCCTACTCAACAGCTCTGTTGTGAGGCCAAAGCAGTTATAGACAACACATAAATGAATGGGCAAGGCTGTATGACTACTGCTTGCTGTGCTACGCCAGCAGAAGGGAGCAGCTGCAACAGAAGCAATGTGGCTTGAAAAGTCTAAAATATTTACTATCTGGTCCTTTGCAGAAAATGTTTGCTGATCCCTGCTCTAGACTCTTAAGTTATATATCACCAAGCTATGGCTCAGAGAAGTCCTTTTGCTTTAGAGAAAGTGTGAGTCTAGTGTTTCTGTGACCTACCTTAGATAACTACTATATCATCTTTAATTCTTTTCCATCTGAATATTTGTTTCATTAAAAACACATCAGCCTCAAGTGCCAAAGCCACTTTCACAATAACAATGTTTTACTTATGTAGGTCACTCTACAGTTAGTTCCTGGTCAGAACAAGTGTTACTGATGGTAAGAATGGCAGATTCAAGCACCAACAAGGCCAGTGAGTGCTGCTTTATTTCATACACATCAGCTGTACCAGGCCAACTGTGTCAAATATTTATCATTTACCGCAAAGCAGACCAAGACAAATTCAGCACCACCACTTATTTTTCTTTAACAAGATAGCCCAAGAAATTAAACATACAAAATGTATATGGAAATAACCTACATATCAAACAATAAGGGGAATGGTTAAATAAATTAAAGAACATTCATGTGATAAAATATTATAGACATTAAAAGACAAACTAAAAAGTACTACATATACATAAGTTCCAAAATATTCATATCTGGAATATATAAAAAAACTTTTACCCATTTTTTAAAAAAGAACCAACCTAATGACAACAACAAAATCAACAAAATACATAATCAGGAAATTCACAAAAAAGGAAACCAGAAAGCATATAAACATAAGAGAAAATGGTGTTTCACTAGTAATAAAAACAAAATGCAAATTAAAATGAGAAATGATTTTATCTTCCTTAGATGACCAAAAAAGCAGCAGCAAAAAACAAACAAACAAAAAAATTCAAGTCTAACCTAGCTGTAAAGAATTAGAAAATCATGTACATTGCTGGTGAGAGTAAACAGGAGAGCAATCATGCTCCAATGAAGATGCATTTATCCTATAGACCCGGAAATTCCATTTGGAAATAAATACTGTTGAGAAACTCTTGCATGTTTGTGTCAAGAAACATGAACAAGAATGTAAACAGCAGCATCATTAGTATTAGGGGAAGAAAAAAAAAAAAAGATCTAAATACCTAAATGTCCATCAGCACAGGAAAAAAACAAAAACAAACTGTGGTATAATTATACAATGGATTAAAATAAGCATTTAGAATGAACAAACAGAATGCTAAGTGACAAAAGCAAGTTTCAGAATGATGTGTGCTGATTATACCATTTATATAAAGTATTAAAATATGTAAAAGATTATATAAGTATGCAAATGAATAATAGTGATAAAAATTTGAGAATGATAAATAGCAAATTCAGGATAGTGATTAATTTTAGGGACAGAATCAAAGGATGAGACTGAGGAGAGATACACAGGGGCTTAACTATATTTTATTCTTAATAACGGAAGCAAATATGGCAAAATATTGGGATTTGATCAGACCAGAAGATGGATAGATTGGGTGTTTGTAATATTTAATAACTTTTTGTTTTCTTTTTTTTTGTTGTTTGTTTTTTGAGATGAAGTGTTGCTCTGTCACCCAGGCTGGAGTACAGCTGGCACGATCATAGCTCACTACAGCCTCGACCTCCTGGGCTCAAGTGATCCTCCCACATCAGTCACTTGAGTAGCTGGGATTACAGGCACAGGCTACCATGCCTGGCTAGTTTTTTTTTTCTTTATAATTCTCTGTAGAGATGAGGTCTCACTATGCTGCCCAGGCTGGTCTCGAACTCCTGAGTGCAAGTGATCCTCCAACCTCTGCCTCCCAAAGTGCTAGTATTATAGGCATAAGCCACCGCACCTGGCCAATAATTTTTTAAAAGAAAAAACTGTATACAGCATGATCTCAAAATAAATAAAATATATAAAGATGTTAGCAGTGATACTGCTGATGGTGAGAATATGTGCAATTTTTATTTTCTATTTAAAATACAGTTATTGTGGAAAATTTTGTAAATTTTTTAAAAGTTAAGGTTAGAGGCCGGGCGCGGTGGCTTAAGCCTGTAATCCCAGCACTTTGGGAGGCCGAGACGGGCGGATTACGAGGTCAAGAGATCGAGACCATCCTGGCTAACACGGTGAAACCCCGTCTCTACTAAAAAATACAAAAAAAAAAAACTAGCCGGGCGAGGTGGCGGGCGCCTGTAGTCCCAGCTGCTTGGGAGGCTGAGGCAGGAGAATGGCATAAACCCGGGAGGCAGAGCTTGCAGTGAGCTGAGATCCGGCCACTGCACTCTAGCCTGGGCGACAGAGCGAGACTCCGTCTCAAAAAAAAAAAAAGTTAAGGTTAGAAACTTTTAACTTTGAAAAATGATCATTAATATTTAAAGGACTGTTCCAAACAGTAAGATATACATAAAAGAGATGTATTTATATTTCACACTTTTTTTATTACCATAGTTGATAGTGATACAGAAAGCACAAGTACTCCTCAGTATATGCTAAATACTAAAGGAAGTTAAATATGCCAGAAAATAACTGGTCAGCCATAGAGGGCAAAGAGAGAGAAAAGAGGTCAGAAGTGGTAGAAAAAGGAGTTCTAACTTGTGTAAGTAGGCAATCAGGAAAAGACCTCTGTTAGCATACATGGACTCTCTGTATTACGACCAGTAGATTCACAGACTCTTCTACTCTCACCAACTCCTAGAAATTGGTCTCCAGCTCCTGTAATCACTAGGATGGCCTCCAGTAGGGAAAAAGGGGGTACCTGGGGAAGCAGAAAAGCTCTTAGACCTGCGGTTCTTAACCTTTATTGAAATCTAACCCATCTTTAACAATCAGATAAGAAATGTAATCTCCTACCCCTAAAAAAGCACTTACGTATACACAAAATTTGGCTAGCAATTTCAGGGATTTCTGAACTTTCCATTAGCTCAGATTATGAACGAAAGGATCTAGAAAGAAAGAACTCCCTAATAGACCTAAATTAGATTTATCTTCAGAGAAAGCCTCTAAAATAAGTCTATTATTTTCACTTTCCAATTACCCTACTTTGCAGATGAATCAAATTCCTTTAAGACTGAGTGGCTTTTTTTTTTTTTTCTTTTTTGAGTGAGGTTTCCTGAGGTAAGTCTACATATGGTAAAATTTGCCCTTTTTAGCATATAGGTCTGTGAGTTTTGACAAAGGCATAAAGTCTCATAACCATCACCATAATCAAGATACAGAACAATTCTGTCACCCTCCAAACCTCACTCATGCTACTCGGTGGTCACCCCAGTCCTAGCCTAAGGAAAATTTTTTTTAACTTTTATTTTAGGTTCAGGGGTACATGTGCTGCAGGTTTGTTACACAGGTAAACTCATGTCACAGAGTTTGTTGTACAGATTATTGTATTTCATCACCCAGGTACTAAGCCTAGTACCCAATAGTTATTTTTAAAACTCACTGTTGAAGAAACACATTGACTTTTTCTCACACTAGAAAGTAATATGGAAACCAACAACTGTCTTAGCTCATTAAGTCAGATGTTGGCCACTATACTAAACTGTAGATTATAACAAAAAAAGTGCTATTCTACCCACAACTAACCACCATTCTCGAAGTTCTAGGAAGGTAAGGACTACTCTTTATCATTACATCATTAAAATTTAGCATTGTGCCTACTCTTTATTAGGTACTCTAAAACAATTATTGAACTGAATTAACGTTATGGATAAAACTCAGAATCTGAGCTATTCAGTTTTGTTTTAGGGTTGACCCTAATTTCCTACATATTTATTTACCATTTTAAAAGTCTGGTCAATAGTGTATTGGTTCATGCACTTATTTTGTTCATTCTATTCAACCATTTTCCCACTTTACCTTTCTTTTCTTTTTTTTGAGACAGAGTCTCACTCTGTCACCCAGGCTGGAGTGCAATGGTGCGATTTCAGCTCACTGCAATCTCCGCCTCCTGGCTTCAAATGACTCAGCCTCCCAAGTAGCTAGGACTACAGGCGAGCACCACCATGCTTGGCTAATTTTTTGTAGTTTTAGTAGAGATGGGGTTTAACCATGTTGGCTAGGCTAGTCTCAAACTCCTGACCTCAGGGATCCGCCCGCCTCAGCCTCCCAAAGTGCTGGGATTACAGGCATGAACCACCGTGCCCAGTCACCACTTCTTTACCTGTTCCAGATACTACATATGAAAATGAATGTCTCTTCTGAAGCAAGATCTTGTAAGGGAGTTGGACATACTAAGTGTTGATAATTAAAATTTAAGACAAAAAAATGCCACAAAGAGATAGCTCTGGAGAGGAAATCTGAGGAGTATCAGATATAAAATGCTGCAGGGGGGGTGATCTGGGCAGAATCTAAAGAGAATAAGAGACTTTCTAGAAAACAAGGGAGGACAACATTGCTTGCAGGACCATTCTCAGATTTTAAGCAGGAGAGAGTGACTGGATGAGATTTGCATATTAGAAAGATCACTAATGCTTCACTGTAGGTGGTGGAATGGTGGGGTGGGGCAAGGGAGAGGAAGGCCAAAGGTCCCAGTTAGGAGGGCCTGAGTTAACAGAGAGAGGAGAGGATGGAATTGAAGGATTCTGAAGGAGAATGAAAGACAGGACTTGGTGACAGACTAAATATGAGAAGTAAATAATGAAAAGCCTTCTAGTTTGATTTCCAAGTTCTCAGTTGGGTGACATGTAAGACCATTAGCAAAGAGATTTCTAAAAGAAAGTGAGAACAGAGACTTTATCTTGCCTTTTTAAGGCTAGAGGAAAGAAAGATTTGGTTTACCTGTTTGCTTATTCTCTCTTTCTAAAGAGGACTTGAGAACCCTTACAGAAATACATGCCTATAATACTACTTTAAATAGATAAATAAAGGGAAAAGGAAATAAGAAATAAGGAGATAAAGTAACAGCCAGAAATGGCTATTGTTACGGAGTGCCTACATGAAGTCAGGCTGTCCTAAGTAAGTTCTTTACATGTAGTATAATGAACTTCTGCAAAGAAGTCTGAGCTGGGCCAGGTGTGGTGGCTCACGCCTGTAATCCCAGCACTTTGGGAGGCCGAGGCAGGCGGCGAGGTCAGGAGATCGGGACTATCCTGGCTAACACGGTGAAATCTCGTCTCTACTAAAAATACAAAAAAATTAGCCGGGCGTGGCGGCGGGCACCTGTAGTACCAGCTGCTGGGGAGGTTGAGGCCCCAGAATGGCGTGAACCTGGGAGGCGGAGCTTGTAGTGAGCCGAGATGGCGCCACTGCACTCCAGCCTGGGTGACACAGAAAGACTCAAAAAAAAAAAAAAAAAAAGAAGTCTGAGCTGGAGAGAGAGAGATCTGAGTGCTGACTGCAGCAATCAGAGTGGATGAGGTCAGCTAGGGAGAGTCCTAAGGAGAGAAAAGAAGGAAGCTTAAGGAACAATACCTAAGGTGTTCACAGAAAAAAAAGTGCTAAAAAGAACACAAAGAAGGAGCAATCAGAAAAGGTAGAAGTGAGCCAGGAAAGAATACTATCAGAGAGGTTATGGTAGAACAAAAATTTAGGAAGGCAATAGTCAACATTATAATTATTGCCAGGATTCAAGGTAAAAGATGAAGTGACTAAGGAATCTGTTATTAGAAAGTTTACAGGGCCCTTTGCCAGAAAAAATTCACTGGATTGGGGGGGTGGGTAGAATTTCTATTTCAATATTTGAACAGTGAATAGAAGGCCAAGAAATGGATAAAGTGAAATTGGAAGACTGTTTCAAGATGAACAGTGAAGGGAAGAGTGAGATATGGTAACCCTAGAGAGCAGTGCAGGGTCAAAGGTGAATTCTATTATGATGGAAAAACAAGCAACTGTCAAGGACAAACAAAATCATTGTGCAGGTGTATTTTTGTCATAGATAGAGCTAAGCTTGCAGTTTTGCTTCCCAATGTTTATGAATTTTGTATGCTAAGTGTTCTATTAAACACTGTCAGTTTCATTATAAAGAAATTTAGTTCTCAAAGGATTCTTGAGCTATTACTATATTTTATTTACATGTCAATGATCAATGAGCCATTTTCAGCACAACTGGGCAAGGATTCTGAATCATACTCTAGTTCCCTTTATCAGGTTAGAAGACTAGATTTCCTTAGAAAAAATAAATTTAAAAGCTAGGTCAGTATACTATCCAGTATTATCTAAGAGACTCTGAGGAAGAGGAAGAAAAAATCACTGTTTAATTTAAAGAAGAATCAGAAACAAGCCCTCAGGTAATTGCTGTCAGCCAATTCCATTTTTAAAAATACGTCTTAAAATAGAAATATGCCTGCCCAAGGCTCTGGAACTCTCCCAAAGATAAGTTTCTTATACTCAGCAACCTCAGCCAACCCTGGACAGCCAGGTGACCCATAAGACAACCTCTCATTTGGTTCTCAAAACAAAAAAACCCTATTTCCCATCCAGATTTCAGAGAGGCTAGCAAGTTTTCAATTTGCTTCACTTTCAGAAGTGATATCTCCCTATACAAAGACTCATTTCCTAGAAGTTCTACCTCCCCTTCAAATAAATATGAAGAGATTCTAACCATAGTGCTTATATTGCCAAGCTCATGGTATACAAATATCCAATGAAGACTGACCCCTTGGACACATTTTCTTGGAAGCATGGGCCTCAAAGTCCGAAAGACCTCGTTTTGAATTCTGGCTTTTCATTACAAATTCTGTGACTGTGGACAGATTCCTTAACCTAGCTGAGCCTTAATGCATTCTCTTATGTGTATTAAGAAAAGAATATTACTTATCTGACAAAGTTACAAAGGTTAAATGCATCTAGCAGGGTACTTAGCATATAGTAAGTTTCCAAAAACGTTAATTCTCTTACAGCATTTAAACCCTTCATATGCTTAAAGGCAAACTCAATCTCCTCTGGCTCCATGAAGCTCCTTCTGGCTACTGCATCCTATACCATTTATCTTCTCTGAACTCTTAATATACCTACCTAAACATAATTTTGCTCTCAAGGATATACTATTCCTTAATATACATTCATGCCTTACTATGTGTACATTTGATGTCTTGGATCATGAGAGCACCTAGGGCATGTCCCTTTTTTATGATACAGTTCTTAACACAATATTGAGCACATAACTAAGACAGTCACTGATGACTTAGAAGGCTATTATTTTATAATCTAATATTCCCTATAGATCTCATAACTCCACCAATTAGCTGATTAAGAAACTGAACAAGAGAAGTTAAATGGCTTGCCTGAAAAGGCATAAATTGTGGGCTTAGCTGGAGAGTAAACAAGGTATCCTGTCTCGCAACCCAGGGAGCTTTATATCTTGTTCCTGTTGCTCTTGTGTGAAGAAGTGCCAGGGTGAAAATGCACAAACGGCCTCATGTGCCAAAAATATCTGCATTCCCTATATTAAAACACTTAAATGGAATGGGATAGAAAGGCTCATCTGCAAACTCATCCAAACACAAAACGGTCTTTGCTAGCTTCACACTCAAGTAGATCAACAGACATTCTTCTGCTGCCATCTTATGGGCATAGAAGATCACTACACATGGGCTTATTTTCATTTGAGAAATAATTTTATTCAATAAACATTTACCCATCATCTACTATGTATTAGGCTCTGTGAAGAAAACCCAATTAAAAAGCACCCTCAAGAAGCTCACAATGTGGTAATGAAAAGCAACAACATACCATTTAATTAATTAGTAAACCAATCCTAAAACAGTGTTACAAAAAAAGAGCACTGAAGAGTATTTTAGCCTGGGGCTCGGGTGTAGCAGGGTAGTCAGCAGTGGGTTCTAATTTGCAGGAGTTCTTACAGTATGAATACAATTTTGTTAAGCAGAGAAGGTGAGAAAAAACCACTCCAGAAAGAAGGTCACCCATGGACAAAGAAAGAGGGTCATGAAAGTAAAACCTACAGGAAATAGGCCTAATCTTTCTACCTGAATAAAGTGACTCAATTACCAGGAAGAAGAGTTGAGAGAAAGGGATAAGAAAAATAGGGAGAAAAGTATAGTCCTGGGTAGGCTGAATTCAGAGTTTGGTGAGTGCTCTCTCTACAGGACTAAAATGACTAACGATCAGTAGGATTTTCTATATTGCCTGACTCAGCATGTGTTTGAATTCTGTCCAGAAACTGGTCCTCTGAACAAGATCAATTAGGAATCTTACATACATGGAAAAACATTAACTTCCATTAATATTCAATCTGATTGTAGAGTGTGTAGTAAGTAAACAACTTTTACCTATACCTGGTCAAACTAGTCTCTTCATTTTATAATTTCAAAGGCCAACTCAAGTTGCAACTGCCCCTTCACCTACGTAAACGAGCTTCTTTCTGTAATTGCCTAAATATCCAACAATTCTTTTTGTTTTACTTATTTAAAACATATATTATATAATATTTAAGGTAAACAAAAAAGATATAAAGAATAATAAACCATCACCTGTGTCTTACCATCCAACTTAAGAATAACAGTGCCAATTCCAGTTTCTTCTTCAAAAGAGAAGCATGTTTCTACTTCTTGAAACTCTTAATTGTCCTCTGCTACCCTAATCTTTTGGGTCTGATCTTTATAAGTTAGTGCATATGTTTAAATTCATTAGGAATGTGAAGAAACACTAGTGAAGTTCCAAACTGGTTATATCTTATTCTTACCACTTGCCCAACCATACTACCAAATCAAAGTATGCAACCAAGCCAGTTTCCCAAAGACACATGTATCTAGGACATTAAAACTATCAAACAAAGAAATTTTACCTGCTGCTTCTGACATTCCAGGTCCAGCACTTGCTGATGTCTCAACTCAACACACTGAAGTTAGCCTCCAAACACAGAGAGTGCTAATAAACTATGGCAGAGGCTTGTCTCAATTCCCCAGAACACCCAGATCAACTTCCTGTGCCTCTGATTTCCATAAAACCAGGAATGGCAAGGAACTCTATTGCCAGATCAAATCATTCCAGGTGAGAGCAGGTCAAGCTACCTCAGACACACCTTGCCACACACCTGTGCAGCAACTTTCCCAGAAGCCCAATTTTCAACAAATGGGTGGTTACTCTTCTGGCTGTCCTTCTCTAAACACTGGAGCCCATTTTATGAGATTGTACCAGCAACTGTCCTTTTCTAACATGGGAAAATCAGCTGATAAACGAGAAGGGAGGGTTGAATGAGGGCTCAAAATTTTGGTCCCTCCTACATGTCACCAATATTCATAGCTCTGAAAAATGAACCACTTTATCAGAAGGAGATTAACCTCAGAAACATGACTGATAAGGGCTTTTAGTAGCAGGTGTTGGGTGACTGTCTTCACTCTGAAGTGGCTGGGAATTGGGATAGAACTACCAGAGGTTCTGCTACATAAGGAAGTGGACTCTTGTCCTTTCTTCTAAATGCACATGTCCTGAGGGGGAGGGGAAAACACTTTAAGCTTCCACTCCTGAACTGTTAAGTGGTGGGCTGAGAAACTGCATGACAAATGCCCTTGTCTCTAGAAAATGAAGTGAGATGGTGTTGGCAATAGCCATGTTTAGCAACAGAAATATGCAAAAAAGAAAATAGACTCTTTTATTCAAGGCTCTACATCTCATTGCTTTAACTCTTAGTAGACACCATCCAGGCCTCCCTTCCCAGAACTGTTTGGCGGAGATAAACAGTACTAATGTTATTTTTAAACAGCTTTATTGAGACATAATTCACATACCCATTAGGTGTACCATTTAAAGATTTTTAGTATATTCAGATTTATGCAATCATCACTATAACCAATTTTAAAACATGCTCACCCTAGTATCAAAAATATCCACTACTGCATAGTATGGAGTGTACTTGTTTGCGAAACAACAGAAATTGACCTCACTAAATTAGGCAGGAAAGGAATCTGTGGGAGGGAATTACTAACATTTTTAGCATAAAGAATACCACTGGGATAGGAGGCCCAGGCTCGAACTTTCCTGCAAGGGTCAACTGCTACCATTATCACATTCAGCTCACTAGCTGTTGCCTCAAATAAATGTTCAAGTGCTTAGATTCCTGGACACTGCTTGGTGAGGGGAAAAAGGCATAAGAAGGTACCTGTGTATGGCTGCCACTTACTGTGGTACCACAATGGAGATTTTCCCTTAGGGCTGCAGAAAATAATGTATGACATTATAAATAATTGGTAAGGAGATAAGAGGCAGGACAAGTGAGCTTAAATTTAAAAATTAAGTCTCCTAAACTTGAGATATGGAATCCCTACAGCATGTAGGGTTTAAAAATTAAATAAAACAACCTAAAATCTAAAATGGTATTAACATTTAGCATTTTAGGGTGGATCTTATTTCCAAATGTATTGGCTCTGGAGAAGCTAGGAATGGATCTTAATGAAAGTCAAAAAAGCATTTCACTGGTAATGACATACATAATTGTCATATATATCTCTAAATTGTTTTGTAGTTTGCAAAACACGTTCACATAGTCTGTCTCATTTGATCCTCACGGTAACTCCATGAGATAGGTTTGGGAAAATCTAGGTTACTCGTAAATTATTTCTAATCTTCATATACATACAAACAAGGTAAGCATTATCCCTTTTTGACATATGAGGAAAGAGTCAGAAATGGAACTTGATTTATTTAACCAAAATCACACATACAAGAGGCTGAACTGGACTCTTCTTTTTTTAAATTTTTTTAAAGAGACGGGGGTCTCACTATATTGCCCAGGCTGGCCTTGAGCTCCCAGCATCAAGTGATCCTCCTGCCTCAGCCTCTCAAGAAGCTGGGATTACAGGTATCAGCCACCAGGCCCCATTTGAACTGAACTCTTAAATCAATCCTGTGCACTTCCCACTAAGTCCAGCCATTCACAGTTATCTAGGGGTAGCCTCATCTCTCAGGCAGCAACATATCATCACTACTATTTCAAAGAGACATATTCTGAAAAAAATTACATAGAGGTGCCATATGACACTGAAAGCAGTTTGTTTGTAAGGTATATTCAGCCTGGTGAAGTCTCTTGTCATTCTGCTACCTAAGGATTAGGGCCACAGCACTAAAAGAATCGCCTTTTTTCTTTCTATTCCAGAATTGTTCAAAGTCCCACAGCATAATACTAATTCTATAAGAAATTCAGAAACCTCCAGAATGGTAATATAGTGAAAATATACCTACTGCTACATACGTTTCACTCTCTTCTTGTTCAATATTCATACTTAGGAAGAGAGAGCTTATTTCTTTCAGTAGAGAAAAAACTTGGTAGTGGCAGCATGGCTGCAGACTTTTAGAAACTAAACACTTTAGAACAAAAATGGAGAAAGATTGGAGTTGTTTGTGGAACCTCTTTTCTAGAGTACCTTTTTGAATTGACAACTGCCAGTCTTTAGCTTGGACACAGAGGAACAAATCAAATGACTTTTAAAAACCATAACTCAGAGTTTAAATTCTTGGTTTAAATTTTAAACATTCCAAAGATGATGCCAAATTAATCTGCTGACAGCTTCACATTAGTAGGTACAAGTACCTAGCTTATAAAGACCCCAAGGAACTGAAGAAGGTCGATAAGTGTGGTATATATGACTCAGCCAGTACTCACTGTATGTTGACCAAGCAGTCATATGTAATGTGAGCTATTTGGGAGAGACAATTTTAGTTTATTGTGGAGAAAAACTATTTTTAACCATTTCTACAAAGAAAAGAAAGAGCACCATAAACAAATGTAAAATTCAGGGTTGGGCGAGAGAGAAAAAGCTAAAGGAGAAACAAAAGAATCAAAGGCAGACACTATCAGACTCTAATATTAGCAATGGGAATTGTTTACATTTTGTTGCTAAGGAAAACTTAAGAGCTTTGGAAAAAGAACCCAACCACTGCACTATTGTGACAGCTGCTGCCTGGCCCTGGTATTTCTGCAGAGCTATCTGCCAACAGCTTGCCACTTGCCATTTCTATCCTGTCAAATCAGTCCCTTTATAATCAGATGACCTTGTTTCTATAGTTCTCACAAGCAATCCAAAGACTGAATGGCAGTTATCAGAATGCCCTAAAGATAAAGACTGTTGCATTCTGAGCTGTGGACTGGCCCCTGAATCAAAACCTTTATTCTGAATGGATAATACTTAAATTCAATAGAAGAAATGGTCAGTGAATTCAATAAGAAGGAAAAGAAGGCTTAGGTGATAGTCTCTACTATGCCTCTGACTCAAAATGTGATATTAAGCAAATGACTCTATGCTCTTAGGGCCTCAGCATTCCCATTTGTAAAATAGGGAGCATATGTTCTAGTCCTTTCCATCTTATAAAGAGGATACATTCAAGCACACTTGAGCTTTTCAGGGGGGAAAAAAAGGAACTTCACAAATCCAAGATTATGCCCTTCTCAAAAGGAATAAACTGTTTTAGAAGTTCTGCACTGAGTTATGTACGCAAAACCATAAATTATCTAGAATACTGCAAACCTTGAATCTCTATTATATTTACTCTTCAATGATCACGGCTTTCTTCACAGACTTACATTATAAGAAAGACTGTTGGCCGGGCGCGGTGGCTCAAGCCTGTAATCCCAGCACTTTGGGAGGCCGAGACGGGCGGATCACGAGGTCAGGAGATCGAGACCATCCTGGTGAACACAGTGAAACCCCCTCTCTACTAAAACTACAAAAAACAAGCCGGGCGAGGTGGCAGGCGCCTGTAGTCCCAGCTACTCGGGAGGCTGAGGCAGGAGAATGGCGGGAACCCGGGAGGTGGAGCTTGCAGTGAGCTGAGATCCGGCCACTGCACTCCAGCCTGGGCAACAGAGCAAGACTCCGTCTCAAAAAAAAAAAAAAAAAAAGAAAGACTGTTGTCCCTGTAATTAATTTTCCTTCATGCCCTCCTGCTCCCTCTGCCCCATCATAACATAATCCTTTATCATTTTGGAACTTTGGAAAATACAGAAAAAATAAAAATAAAAAGTATCCATAATAGACCCAAAAATCCAATATTAACATTTCTATGTTTATTACTATTTGATATCATAATGTATTCTTTTATATCTGGCGTTGTTCATTTAGCAACATATCTGTAATTAACAAACTGCGTAAAGAACTGTTAGCACAAGAGTGTAAAGCTGAGACTGATCACTGGCCAACTGGTATGCACATACCCACTTATTCCCTCTTAAGATAAAACATTCTCAGAAAAGGAGAGCCAGTTGTGCAATTTAATGGTAAAACCCACTCCCCAACTGAAGTGCTCTAATTACACTGCAAATGGCGATTATTTCTGAGAGAGAACCTTCTACTACTCAGGTCTAGCTGTGGCCAGTTTTAAAACCCCATTTATCCCAATGCTCACTACTTGTTTGAAATTGGACCTGTGAACACAGGCTTCAGGCTTTTATTAAGGTTTCCCAGTAGGATTCAAAATCCTTCCACAATGAGCTGATTACAGAGAAAGCCGCAGCTTCAAGTGGAGAATTAGCATCCAGCATGCTCTTTCAGAAGGAAAATTTAGCTGTTTTCAAAACATCTAATTTTTTTTTTCTTTCAGTTTATGCTTGTCTAGCCAGAGAAATGAAATGGCTTTAATTCTGTAAAGGCTTAAATGATATGTTTTATTTGATCAAGTCATTCCCCTGCTGGAAATCCCTCAATTGTATTCCACAGCTTCAAGACTAGAAATTCAAATTTCTTAGCACAGTACAGACAAAAATCTACATGATTTGGTTCCTGCCTAACTCTCTAGTTTGACAATTTCCAAAGTTTCTCCAGTGGAATACCAGTCTTGGGTTTCTTTGAAAAACAAAACAAAACTACTGGATGGACTCAGAAATTTGGAAAATGCTGCAAATCCCCTAACCACTCCCATGTCCCACTCTCCCCACTTCCCAGAGAGGAATGACCCAAAGAAGGCTTTTGAGTGATCCTATCTAATTTTGTTTAATCCATTGTTCCCGAATTCATTTGGCCACAGCATACTTTTTTTTTCCTTCATCTAAATCTATTCCACAAAAGACACTTTCAGAAATGCTAACCTCGCCTCACCTTCTCCCAGCTTCAGGCATTCTGAACTTGTTTGTTTCTTGAATTTCTTGTTTCCTCTCAAATACCATCCCCCTATTACTACTTATAGCTAACTTATAGTTGCCTTTCAAAATTCAACTCCAGTTACCTCCTCTGGTAGGCCTTCCTTGTCACCCTATTCAATCTAATTGAGATTCCCCTTCTCTATGCTCTCATAGCAATCTACACATATCTTTACCACAGCACTTAACAATTATACAATAATATTTGATGTACTTGTTTGCCTTCCCATGATAGTTATATCCTCAAGGGCAGAAAAAATGTTTTCTTTTTTTTCTTTTTTTTTTTTTTTGAGACCAAGTTTCGCTCTGTTGCCTAGACTGGAGTTCGATGATGCAATCTCAGCTCACTGCAACCTTTGCGTCCCAGGTTCAAGTGATTCTCCTGCCTCAGACTCCTTAGAAGCTGGGATTACAGGCACATGTCACTACGCCCAGCTGATTTTTTGTTTTTTTTAAGTAGAGAAGGTGTGTCGCCATGTTGGTCAGGCTGGTCTTGAACTCCAGACCTCAAGTGGTTCGCCTACCTCGGCCTCCCAAAGAGCTGGGATTACAGGTGTAAGCTACTGCGCCTGGCCAAAAAAAATGTTTTATTTGGTCTTGTATCCTTAATGTCTCTGTGCCTGGCACATGGCAGTCTCTCAATAAATGGTTGTTAGGTGCTTTATATATGTGGGTTCCCATTTAAACAAGATTCTATATAGATAATACTATTTTGCAAAATCTTATACTTTAAAAACCATTCCTGATTCATTTACCAAACTCTTCCTATACGTGTGTCTATCTTCACTACCGCTGGTCAACTGTAATTCTTGTTACCTATTCCCATATAGTCTGAGATTTCTTTCTGCATTAAAAACTTTTATTACATGTTAGTCTGCATCTATGAGTTTATCACAGAACTCTCCCTCATGGTGACCTTCAGTGTTTATGTTTTATGTGAATTCATCTTTGGTTCAAACTGTTTTTACAGTTTACAGTTTTTTACTCTGGGTTGCAGATGTGTTCCTTCAAGGTGGTTTTGAATTTACTTGTGCCAGGGCCCCAGAGTTTCAAGGGTACAGACACAGTTTCTGTATTAAATCCTTGACTTCTGGGATTTCTAAGCTATATGAATAGTGAAAATTTCTCACAAATGAGTTGTCTGCCCCTACCATGATCCTTGTATAGATTTCCTTCCTTGCCACTTCCTTGAGTTATGGGCTAAGTACCCTTTTCATGAACTGGGCAGCCCTTCGAGATTTCTAGCTCGATACATAGTTTCTTAGTTACAGCTCACAGCCTTAGTAGGCCCAAAGCCATGCTTTCTACACACACGTGGCATTAAAATCTGAGCGTCCAGACCTTATGATCTACATATAGGTCTGACACCAATTCTGGGTCACTCACACGACTCTGGATTTTGAGTACTCTTCACTTTTGTCATGTGAGAGTTCTCTATCATTCTTCTGAATTCAACTATGAATTTCTGTTTATAATGGGCAAGGGAGCCTTACAAGTTCCATCTACCATGTTGGAATCATCCTCCTAAACATATTTTGAAACCATTCACATTTCTTTCTTTCTTTTTTTTTTTTTTTTTGAGACAGATTGTTGCTCTGTGGCCCAGGCTGGAGTGCACTGGCATGATCAGCTCACTGCAACCTCCACCTCCCAGGCTCAAGCGATTCTACTGCCTCAGCCTCCCGAGTAGCTGGGATTACAGGCGTGTGCTACCACTCCTGGCTAATTTTTGTATTTTTAGTAGAGACGGGATTGTACTTTGTTGGCCAGGCTGGTCTAGAACTCCTGACCTCAAGTGATCCACCCTCCCTCAGCCTCCCAAAGTGCTGGGCTTACAGACACGAGTCACAGTGCCTGGCCAAGATCATTCACACTTTTCTCTATCTCTTCTACCATTATCTTAGTGCAAGCCACTGTTCTCTCTCATGAGCCTTTCTTCCGCAATGGTTTCCTTACTGGTCATCTCACATCCATTCTTGTCTGTTTTTCCTCATCCAATTCATATGTAATACTGCAGCCAGAGTTTAAAAGCCAGAACTTTAAAAACTATAGGTCAGGTCATGGTACTTTTTGCTTAAAATCTTCTAGTGGCATATGACCCAGAAATTCTACTCCTAGGTATATAATCAAGAGAAATGAAACCATATGTTCACACAAAAACTTCTCACAAATGCTCATGGTAACATTATTCATAATAACTAAAAGGCAGAAACAACTCAACTGTCCATTGACTTATGAATGGACAAACAAAATGTGGCATTATCTATATGATGGAATATTATTCACCCATGTAAAGGAATACAGTACTGATACATGCTATCACATGGATGAACCTTGAAAACATTAAGTAAAAGAAGTCAGTCACAAAAGACTGTATTTTTATCCCATTTATACAAAATGTCCAAAATAAGCAAATCCATAGACAAAAAGTAGATCAGTGGTTGCTTAGGCGCAGGGGGAATGAGGAGACTGTGGGGGATAGCTACAGGGTACAGGATTTCTCTCTAAGATGATGAAAATGTTCTGTAATTTACGGTGATGATGGTTCCACATATCTTTGAATATACTAAAAACCACTGCATTGTACACTCTAAATGAGTGAATTGTATGGTATGTGAATTCTCTCTCCCTCTCTATATATGTATATATGTATATAGCTCCTACCCACTCCTCAAGCTTCATCCTAGACCTTTCCCCCTCATTCTCTACTCTTAGTCACAATGCCTTCTCTCAGTTTCTCCAAAAGATCAAGTGCCTTTTCACTTTAGTGTCTTTTCAATTGCCAGACCTTTTGTTTGGAATGCCCATTCCCTTCTCTTCACTTAGCTATTACTTAACCAGCAGATCTCAGGTTGAGCAGTATCATACCTTCATGAGAGCCTTCTTTCATCCTCTAGGAGAAGGGAAATCTTTTTTTTTTTTTTTTAAGAGACAGGGTTGTGCTCTGTGGTCGAGGCTGGAGTACAGTGGTGTTATCATAGTTCATGGTAGCCTCAAACTCCAGGGTTCAAGAGCCCTTCCCACCTCAGGCTCTCAAGCAGCTGGGAGCGTATGCCACCACCCTGTTAATTTTACTTTTGTAGACATGGGGTCTTGCTATGTTGCCCAGGCTGGTCTTGAGCTCTTGGTCTCAAGTGATCCTCCCAATTTGGCCTCCCAAAATGCCAAGGTTACAGGTGTGAACTACCATACCTGGCCAAGAAGGGAAGTCTTCTGTCGGCAGATCTTCGGTAAGATACTGTTGTAACAACTCATACTACTACTTTATAATATATTACACAAATATAATTATTTACATTTTTCTTTTTCACTAGCATATTTGTTTCACAAGGGGTCACATCATATTTGTCTGGTTTACTGATGTATCACCCGGGCTTCTCATAGCACCTGGCAACAGGTACGTTAAAATATTCAATAAGTATTTTGAAGATGAATGAATGCTAGAACATATCCAGTGAATGAATCCAACCAGTCTACATCTAACATCTCCCTACTTACTTATCTTGTGCCATTCCTAAAATACACTTATCTTGACCTATACTTGATGTACCACATTCAACTCATAATTCACTAATATTTTGATTTAACCCTTTGACTCACATATCTGGTCTGTTACAGGTACTATCTTATTGAATGTAGGTTACAACATTTCCAGAAGGCAGTAAAACTAAGTTTCTTCAAATAACAGTTCATGCAACAAGGTATTTAATAATGCAGTCTTATAAATAACCTGATATCCCCATCCTTTCTGGCATCAAGGTCTTAATGATGAGTTTAACTCATTTTACTTCTCTCAGCTCAGAAAGATTTTTTAAAGAGAGTTTTTGTCAGCTAATGAAAAGATTACTTTTGCATTTAGTTTCTAGGTGAAACTAATAGTATCTAAATTATATTTGAGCTATTAAGTATATAAGTATTTACTATTCAAGATTGACTTATTACTATTTCCTTGGCTGGAGACCAATTTTAAAAAGACAGTTACTGGCTCTGAAACCTGTTAGCCCAAAAAATTAGTTTCCTGCCATTTTATGTAAAGAAATGAAAAACAAACAAAAAAAGAAAAAAGAAAAAGAAAAAAGGAAGGAAGGAAAAGAAAAGAAGAAAAACACTATTTTCTAACTCAACATATCCCTTAACTTCCTTCTCAAAATGTGTCTTTATAAAAAAAAGTCTTTATAATAGACACATTAGAGCTGTCCTTATTATAATAAACAAAAACAAAAAGTTCTGTTTGTATTGTATCTTGTATCTTGTTTAATTTGTATTGTATCTTTTATACTTACTACACATATACACACACTCACATGGGACCTGATGGCTTCACTGCTGAATTTTACCAAACACTTAAAGAAGAATTAGTACTGGCCGGGCGTGGTGGCTCAAGCCTGTAATCCCAGCACTTTGGGAGGCTGAGACGGATGGATCACGAGGTCAGGAGATCGAGACCATCCTGGCTAACATGGTGAAACCCCATCTCTACTAAAAAAATACAAAAAACTAGCCGGGCGAGGTGGCGGGCGCCTGTAGTCCCAGCTACTCGTGAGGCTGAGGCAGGAGAATGGCGTGAACCCGGGAGGCGGAGCTTGCAGTGAGCCGAGATCCGGCCACTGCACTCCAGCCTGGGCGACAGAGCGAGACTCCGTCTCAAAAAAAAAAAAAAAAAAAAAAAAAAGAATTAGTACCAATCTTACTCAAACTATTCTGAAAAACAGAAAAGGAAGGAATACTTCTAAACTCACCTGATGAGGCCAACATTACCTTGATACCAAATCAGACAGGGCACATCAAAAAAAGAAAACTACAGGCCAATACTAGGAAACCAAGTTCAACAACACATTAAAAAGATAATTCATTTATCCCAGGGATGCAAGGATGGTTCAAAGATACACAAATCATTCAGTATGATATATCATATTGACAGAACGAAAGATAAGAACCCTATGATCAGGCCGGGCGCGGTGGCTCAAGCCTGTAATCCCAGCACTTTGGGAGGCCGAGACAGGCGGATCACGAGGTCAGGAGATCGAGACCATCCTGGCTAACACGGTGAAACCCCGTCTCTACTAAAAATACAAAAAACTAGCCGGGCGAGGTGGCGGCACCTGCAGTCCCAGCTACTCGGGAGGCTGAGGCAGGAGAATGGCGTGAACCCAGGAGGCGGAGCTTGCAGTGAGCTGAGATCCGGCCACTGCACTCCAGCCTGGGCAACAGAGCGAGACTCCGTCTCAAAAAAAAAAAAAAAAAAAAAGAACCCTATGATCATTTCAATTGATGCTGAAATAGCATTTGATAAAATTCAACATCCTTTCATGATAAAAACCCTCAAAAAACTGTGTATAGAAGGAACATACTTCAACACATTAAAAGCCATATATGACAAACCCACAGCTATTATCATACTGAATGGGGAAAAACAGAAAGCCTTTCCTCTAAGATCTGAAACAAGACAAGGATGTCCACTTTCAACCACTGTTATTCAACATAATGCTGAAGTCCTCTTAGAGCAATCAGACAAGAGAAAGTAATAGGTTGGGCACAGTGGCTCACGCCTGTAATTCTAGCATTTCGGAAGGCAGAGGTGGGAAAATGTCTTGAGTCCAGGAGTTTGAGACCAGCTTGGGAAACACAGTGAGACCCCATCTCTATTAAAAAAAAAAAAAAAAAAAGAAAAAAGAAATAAAGAAAAGAGAGAGAGAGAGAGAGTAATACATGACATCCAAATTGGAAAGGAAGAAGTCAAATTACCCTTGTTTGCAGATATACAATGTTATATCTGGAAAAACCTAAAGACTACACCAAAAAAACTATTAGAACTGAAAAATTCAATAAAGTTGCAGAATTTAAAAGCAACATACAAAAGTCAGTAGCATTTTTATTTGCCAAGAGTGAACAATCTGAAAAAGAAATCAAGAAAGTAAACCCATTTGCAATAGTTACAAATAAAACAAAATATCTAGGAATTAATCAAAGAACTAAAAGATCTTTACAATGAAAACTATAAAACATGGGTGTAAGAAATTAAATAGCACACAAAGATATTCCATATTCATGGACTGGAAGAATCAATATTGTTAAAACGTCCATACTACCCAAAGCAATCTACAGATTCAATGTAATCCCTATCAAAATACCAATGCTATTCTTCACAGAAACAGAAAAAACAATCCTAAAATTCATATGGAACTACAAAAGACCCAGAATAGCAAAGCCACCCTAAGCAAAAAGAACAAAACTGGAATAACATTACCTGACTTCAAATTATACCACAAAGCTATTATAACCAAAACAGCATAGTTCTGACATAAACACAGACCAATAGAACAGAGTAGAGAACTCGGAAATAAATCCATACATCTACAGTGAACTCATTTTTGACAAAGGTGCCAAGAACATACATTGGAGAAAAGACAGTCTCTAAATACACACAAATATAAAAGCTCCTTTCTTTGGATATTCAAAATAATACAAAGTCAAACTGAAATCTAAATTTTGATAAGATTTCACCTGGTCTAATCTTAACAAAGGATAATTATAGCCTTAGTCTTCAAGTACATTTGAACCTCCCAAATGCGGTACATTCTATTTTTAATACTTCCTCAAGTAGGAGAAAATGACCCATTCTTGCTTGGTCACATTTTCCAAGGTTTCTCTTAATGCTGGCAATCAAAAAGTTTTTCTTAGCTTCTACCTTAAATATTTTTTATGTCAATTCACAATGTTCTCTCAACTTCTCTCTAAGGAAATTACAGAATACCTAGTCACTATTCTTCTACCATATCATCACATACTATTCATTTCTTTTTCTGGTATTCTTTTCAAAGTAATCAAAAGTTTATATCCTAGCTCTATTTCTTTGAGCCTTGTGTCATACTGCTCCCTTTCTTTGCTGCCAGAGAAGTCAACATAGACTATCCATAACAAAACAAAAGATCCTTCTCTGTGCTTCACAGGTTCTCCATTACAAAATGGTGAAATAATGCCTAACAATTGTCTCTATCACAAGACAAACAGAAAAAAGATATGCCTAAATCCATAACGGCATAAGTGTCTATGCTAAATAATCATAAATAATTGAGTCACCAAAAACTGACTGCTCAGAGGCAAAAGACAGAACAATAATTTAAAGATATATTTTCAGGCTGGGCACAATGGCTCAGCCCTGTAATCCCAGCACTTTGAGAGGCCGAGGTAGATGGATCATGAGGTCAGGAAATCAAGACCATCCTGGCTAATATGGTGAAACCCCGTCTCTACTAAAAAGACAAAAAAATTAGTTGGGCATGGTGACACACACCTGTAGTCCCAGCTACTCGGGAGGCTGAGGCAGGAGAATCGCTTGAACCCAGGAGGAGGAGGTTGCAGTGAGCCGAGATGGTGTCACTGCACTCCAGGTTGGGTGACAGAGCAAGGCTCCATCTCAAAAAAAAAAGATAAATTTTCATAAATGTATTTGAAATTGGGAAAAGCACTTTATGCCCATTCCTTTATCTTGTACCTCAAAGCAGAGCCCCACAAATGAAATCAGTAACTCAACATACCTCCTCTTCTCCCTGGCTTCCACAGAGGAATCTGTTCCAGTAATGGAGAGTACAGGAGTAGCTGTAACCCCATTGGCAGTGCTAGGCAGAGGGCGATTGGTGATCACACAGAGCGGGGTGCTAGAAGAGACATTGTCTGCTGTTTTCTCTGCTGTCGAGTCAGCCTGGGATTTGTGAGGAGTCCTGAAATAAAAAAAGATACAAGCAGAAAGGAAATGGTTAGGCATGCTATACAACAAAGCACTGGCACAGAGACAGAAGGATTAAAGAGCGGTTCATCTAGGAAATCTTGCTCTGATGTTGTTTGTTGGATTTTTAATTTTGAGCTCTTACAGTTTGGAATAGTATAATTACACGTTTAGTCTGACATCCTTTGCCTGAGGAGTTACATTTTATGAGACTTGTATGTGTATGTGTGTGCCTGAGATTTCGTTTTAACAAAACTCATTAGCTATGGCACAAGGCAAGATAGTGACATATGCAAGAGTGTTTTAAATGACTCCCCAGTAACATCTGGTCTCCACACATGCACACAGAGACAGGGCCTCTCTACACAAGAAAAAGACATTAAAGTCACTTACGATATTAGTCTCTACCTGTTCCTTAATTCTTGGCAGTGGAGTCTTTGTGGTAGTCCTCAGCCTAGATTTGATGACCATCTTCTTGGATTATCCAGAGACAACTGATACTACAGCTCAGTGTGCTTAGTTCTCCCTCACCTAGTTCAGTAACTGCTCTCTCTTTCCATTTAACCAAATGCCTGTCTATATTCATAACTGCAGAAGTGAGAAATTGAAACAAAAACCAAACCAGATTCTATAAGTATCCTTAACTACAGACTTTTCAACAGCAAGCTGTATAATTAAACTCATTTACATGAAAACAAGATCTTTGTTTCTTAACAAAGAGTTGAGAGCAACCATTGGCTCTCCACCCAAAAAGCTATCATTTGTGATGTCACAGCTGTTGCTGGGGTAACAGAGGTCCACAACTGATACAGAGATGGAGAAAGCAATGAAAAGCACAAATATTAAAAATCTATTTTTTTCACCTACTCACAATTATTAGCAGAAATGTTCACAGGTAGCTCTAAGCTTACTTCCAAATAATCACATTACAAGCTTGAAAAAATAATAAAAATATAAAAATATTAATATGGTACCTAGATAAAACATAAAAGCAGACTATTTTAAAAGATAGAAGTAATATCTAAAAACACATGCTAATTCTCCAGAAGCAATTAATGACTACAAAAAAAGGTGAAATTTTATAGTTATTTTTTAATAAAAAAAGAAAAGGCAAAAAATTCCTCAGACTTACAAGATAAGAATCTATAGGAAGTACTAATAAAATTAGCTAGACACACAGCTATAAAAAATTACACTTAACCAAAACTTACTTGAAGTTCTTTTTAGGTTAATAACATGTTTTGGTCTCACTGTAATTTCTTATGCTGTTGAAATGCCAAGGATTTTATTTTATTAAATTACATAATAGGACTTTTACTATTATTTTGAAATGCAGTGTAATTTTACAAGTAGATTGTTAGAATAAGCACAGCCCTAGAGCAGAGATCAGAGGATATGCAATGGGGTAGAATAAACATGGGCTTTGGAAACACAACATTTGCTTAAATGTAGACTCTCTGATCTCTTCTTCATTGACAAAATAGAGATAGTGGCACCTTAAAATACAGGGTTCTTCTAATGATTAAATAAAATAATGTCTGCAGGACACCTAAAATAGTACCCAGAATAAAATACAAACTCAGCAGAAACAAACAGTGACAAAATAGATAAGAGCTTTGAAATGTACAAATCTGGGTTCAAATCCCACCTCAGTTCCTCACTGGCTGTGTGACCTTGGGCAGATGATTAACCTTTCAGTCCGAGTTTCCTCATCTATAAAATAATACTTTATATAATAGGGGGCTCATTATAAGAGAATAGATGATATATGTATGCATGAGACAGCTAGTTGTCTAACCCATATCCATTGTCCCTTTCTTCTTCATGAACTGAATCCCTATATTATTGATGGCAGCAATATACCTAGTTAAAGTACACACTTCTCAAAGTCTCCTGGCCACTAGAGGTACCCAATAAGACATATGCAGACAACTAGTACTTCTGGGAAAACTCTCAGTTCAGAGGCATTCTTTCTTTGTCTGCTTCCTTCTTTCCTCCTTCTTCTTCCGTAGAGTACAGCCATGATAGCTAGAGCTACAGCAGTTATTCTGGACCACGAAGCCACCCATGGAAATGGCAGCCATGATGCAAGAACTGTGGAGAAGAGAGAACCTGGATCCTTTAATGACTGTGGAGCTACTGAGCCAGCTTTGCATATTTCTGGACTTTCTTAAGTGCAAGAAAAAAAAACTTTATCTTATTTAAGCCACTACTACTTAGATTTATTGTTACATGTAAGCAAACTAAATCCCAATATAATACCTAACCAAATGCCTGTCACATAATGGGGTCCAACAAATTGCAGTTGTAATTATTTTCTCTCAGTTGCAGCTCTTCATAGTTATAGTAATAGCAATATAGTATTATTATATAATATGTAATATTATATATGTAAAATATAGTAATATGGCCAGGCACAGTGGCTCACGCCTGTAATCCTAGCACTTTGGGAGGCCAAGGCGGGCGGATCATGAGATCAGGAGATCAAGATCATCCTCATTCTGGCTAACATGGTGAAACGCCATCTCTACTAAAAATACAAAAAATTAGCCGGGTGTGGTGGCATGCACCTGTAGTTCCAGCTACTCGGGAGGCTGAAGCAGGAGAATAGCTCAAGCCTGGGAGGTGAAGGTTGCAGTGAGCTAAAATTGCACCACTGCACTCCAGCTTGAGTGACAGAGCGATACTCCATCTCAAAAAAAAAAAAAAAAAAAAAACCATATATATATATAGAGTAATATAATATAATAATAATAACCTCTCTATGTTTGTTTCTTCATCTATGGTGATAATAGTTAACATGTCTATGCAAATGGATTATTACAAGGACCTAATAAATTTACCCGTAATTACACAGTATTATTATTAATAATCCATCATAAACCCTTACCTCCTGGCTGAATTAATGATCACCACTTATTTTAGGGAAAGAAATCTAGTAAACTGACAAATATCAATCAAGCACCATCACTGGCATTCCTGCACCAACACCATCATTAAGATTTTTTTCATTTTCTTTGTCAGTTGTAGACACAGACCCAAAAAAAGAGACCCTTTCCCACCACACATAAAGGATTAAAAGCCACAGTTAAAATTACAGCTAAAGTCCTAATGTACTTTCACAATAACATTCTACCATGCTATCCCTTAGCTGAACTAGAAACCAAAAAGATACTGCCCCCCAGAACACAGTTTAGACAAACACAAATCTGTCCCTTTTCACAATGTTTCCAGCAAAATACTCTCGTTGGCTGGGAGTTTTCAGAAGGCTATCACAGGCTTTTGGAAAATGAGTTAGCGTTCTTTCTGCTTTGGGTTTGCATGCCATTTAAAAGACTAAATACAAGAGATTCCTATTATAATTACTGGAAAATTAATAGAAGTAAAATATGAAAATATTTTCAATATTTAATTTAGCACAATAGTATGACCCTTAAATTGTAATCACAACTGGTAAGGTTGTTGAGAGATGAAATCAGTCATATTAAGCTGATGTCCAAACACCAAGTACAATTATATATACCCTTTGATTATTCAATATGCAACTGTTGACTGGTTAATACAAGTCAAAGCAAAAGCATCTTCATTAAATTCAGACATTTTCTCAGGAATTCTAACTTGCTTTTACAGTGACAAAGTCTCTTTGGTTCAAATTTCATATCTGTTTTCAGAGCCATTAACTTTGATGAATGCAACTCAAATGGCTCCAAGAAGCCTTACCTGCCATGATGTACAGATGCAGTAGTGTTTGCACTGATTGGTGCAGGGCAAGAAGAGGCAGGTTGCCACTGGCTGCCCCGAGAGGTAGATGAACCAATGGTAATGGGTGAGGTAGCAGGAGATGAATTGCGATTGGCTGAAATGTAGGGACTTGTGGGGTCACTACTTCTACCAAATGAAGCACTGCAAAACAGCACACAGTCACTTTCTTCAGGACATGCTGCTCACCCACCATTTCCCAGCACCACCTTCCCACCCAGATTGTGCACTTGAAATGAATATAGACCAAAGAAAGGGTATGACAACTGGGAAGTGAAGTGATCAACTCCAGTTAGAGCTGAGTCACTGGCAGCAAGCAGGCAATCATCCAAAAGAATGAAGGAATCATCACTCTTTGAAGGATGGTCTTTTTGGTCAATCATCCAAAAGAGTGAAGGAACGTGGAGGAAGAGAGATGATACTGAATGAGGGAAAGCAGGAAAGTAGAATATATGATAAGAGGAGAGGCTAAGAAAGGGAATAATAGGAAATAGGATAATTTTATTAGAAGAAAATAATTCCCAACAAACCCAATGCAAATAATCATGCAACCCCAAATGTCTACCTGATACAGAATTAGCACTGCAAAAGCAAAAGTAAGACCAGAGAATTTGGAGAGGTTGTGGAGCAGAGATTTAAAATTTAAAAGTGGAAAAGGGTAAAGAAGCTCTGTGAAAAAAAGTGACTTTGAGAACTGCAGTTATTCAGCCTAAAGCAAAATTGCCTCTGGGAGGATTTAAAGTTTTAAGTCTAGAAGGTAATACTGTATGAGCAATAAAGGGCAACTTTTATTTGTTTCAATTGAAGACAGGTAAGAACCATCTCAATTGCAGGAAAAAATTATTTGGGTTCAAATTTCAAAAATACTTCTTGACTATAATAGAAATGAGACACTTAGATGGGCGGATCACGAGGTCAGGAGATCGAGACCATCCTGGCTAACACGGTGAAACCCCGTCTCTACTAAGAAATACAAAAAATAGCCGGGCGAGGTGGCGGGCGCCTGTAGTCCCAGCTACTCGGGAGGCTGAGGCCGGAGAATGGCGTGAACCCGGGAGGCGGAGCTTGCAGTGAGCTGAGATCCGGCCACTGCACTCCAGCCTGGGCTACAGAGCGAGACTCCGTCTCAAAAAAAAAAAAAAAAAAAAAAAAAAGAAATGAGACACTTGAGGAGATAACCAAAAAAAAAGCTATAAAGCCTTCCTTGGAAAAGAGGTATTTTAATATGGGCTATATGAAAGGAATTTCTGCCTATACACAAGAGATGAACTAGAAAATGGAATGTATATGAAGGTTTGGCATAGCTGGGAAATGACAAATTTCTCCTTACACTTGCTCTTTTAAATGGTGATGGCATAAGATTCTTTCCTTTTAAAAATCATAAGATCGGCTTTTATAAAATCAAAAAATGCTTTAGGGTTACAGGAGAAGAGTTTTGGAAATTCAAGATATGAAGCAAGTTGTACATCTTTTCCTCAAAAAGTGCTCACATCATTAAGCATGCTTTTGATCCTAAATAGAGGCAGCCTGTCCCTTCACTGTTTACCATAACTTTGCCAAACTACATCTATCAAACCAAATGCCTCTCAACCCATTTGCTGATTATTTGGATCACAAAAATCAACAACCTCACCACAGAATAACTCCATGCCTGGAAATTAAATGGCAGCTTTCTCCCTTCCCTTGATCTAGAACATTATTTTCTCAGAAAAGTTTCTTGATCTTGGATTCAACTATAAGGAATAATAATGCATCCAGGAAGACCAAGGCCTTAGCCATTAAGACAAATAGGTGATAGCCTCATAGAGCAAGAAACACCTCTTTTGTGTAATAAAGCATCAGTGAGTCCATCAAACTTTCATACTTCCCAAGTTGAGCCCTTTCTTATAGAATGTATCTACAGAACTGAAGAACATTAAAAGGCAACAATGACTGTTTTCTAGCTATTTCCCATGTTTCAACAATAACTAGTTGACAAGTTTTTCTGTCAGGTGGAAATAAGTGTTGATTACAAAGAGTTAATGTGCTCATCTAGTCTATGGCCAGGGCCTGTTTCTAAGGTGGCCAACCAATCATCTAAAAAAACCCAGTGATGAAGGCTATGGTATGAGGAGATAGTGGGAGGGGTTAAGTGGAAGTGAAGAAAGAATTCAAAGTAAGCAATAAAAAACAGATTCTTCCACATTAGCAGCAAAGTTCAAATTAAAATATTAAGTATTTTTGTAGCTTAATGGCTCTGGCAAAGGTGCTTGGTTTGCTGGCTAGTATGTGGCAAAGAAAATACTTGCAGAAAGGGAATACAGATGAGAAAAGAAGGAAACCCATGTACCTTCTCTGCACCAAACTTGCGAGTTTCACATCTTGATGGATCTGAGGGCCATTAAAGTCATAAGAAAAAAAACAACTCAAGTCCCTAAATTAACAGGCTTCAGTATGAAACTTCTTTAATGCAATAGAAAACTGTCCCCATTTCCCATCCCTCCCCACTTTATAGTATCCCTCCCTTTCTCCCCCCAAAAATAGCACATGGGATGAGAACTACTCTGTTTCAGAATAAGGAGAACCAGCTACTGGACAAGGATAACTTAAATTCAGTCTTGCCCAGACATTACTGAAAGCCACTTCTGACTGAAAATTTTAATAGAATGGAGAGGATGAAGTATGAAGCCAGTAGTGAGAATCTGAAATTAGCTTACTTTAATTCAATTATTAAGAGAATAAATTAATTTTAATTTTAAATTATTCAAGATGTTAATTCTAAGAAACCTGAAAGTAATTCATTTTGATTCATTTCTGTGGTGTTAATCGGACATAAAAAGGCATGCAATCCTTACCCATATTCCCATGGCTAGAGTGAAAGGAACATCTCCCACCCCCTTTGAGCCTGGTACCTTTTCAAGTAGGTTGATACATAGGTGGAGGGGGCAATTGTCTGTGGGGTTTCATTTCCCTTTGCTTCATCCCTCCATAGCTGCCGGGTATAGGAGCCACTCCTCACTAGATTAACAGCTGATTCTCTGTAGAAGCATGAAAGGAAAACAAAACACTGATTCCTACCACAGTTTTTGTCCATGATACAATGCAAACAGAAAGAGAAGAGACAAACAGGCAAACTATAACATGGCTAATAGACACATTCTTCAGGTGATTCTGTTTTATGTACCTGTTTTCTGTACAGAAGAGAAGTATTACTGCCTGCTTTCTTTTATCAACTTTGAACCAATTAATTTCAACAGGTACCAAATTCCTCATGTCAAAGGTCTCTAACTCTTTTGTAATAAGAAGTCACTTTTGATCCTCACTTAAAAACTGCTTTGCGGCTGGGCATAGTGACTCACATCTATAATTCCAGCACTTTGGGAAGCCAAGGCAGGCAGATCACTTGAGGTCAGGAGTTCAAGACCAGCCTGGCCAACATGGCGAAACCCCATCTCTACTAAAAATACAAAAAAATTAGCCGGGCATGGTGGCACATGCCTATACTCGAGAGGCTGAGGCATAAGAATCGCTTGAACCCAGGAGGCAGAGGCTACAATTAACCAAGATCGTGCCACTGCACTCCAGCCTGGGCGACAGAGTGAGACTCTGTCTCAAAAAAAAAAAAAAAAAAGAAAAAAGTGTGTTGCAATCAGTCTTAGTAGTAGGTGGCTTTTAAGTTAAGCAGAGAAGGAAATGATGGGGGAAGATGAAGAAGTTACTGAGAAAAAAAGGTTATTACAGAAGGGGAAGGGGAAGGGGAAGGAAGACTTGCTGGAAGCCTCTTTAGCATTATAAATGAAAAGGTATCCAGGAAAGTGCTGTACTAGGATTTTTGATCCACAATTGATAACTCAGGGTCTTTGCTGCAAAACCTATGGGTTTCCATGCTTCACAAGATTCTCTAGCACAATCCTTCTCAAACTTTAATGTGTATTAATATTTGAATCACCTAGGGAATTTCATTAGAATGCAGATTCTAATTCAGTAGATCTGGAGTAGGGCCTGAGATTCTGGAGTCCTAACATGAACCCGGGCCAGGAGCAGTGGCTCACACCTACAATCCCAGTGCTTTGGAAGGGCAAGTCAGGAGGACCACTCGAGGCCTGGAGTTCGAGACCACCCTGGGAAACATAGCAAAACCCTGCTTCTATTAAAAAAATTTTTTTTTAATAAAAATAAAATGTACCCAGGTGATGCCAATGCTGCTAAAGTTTGAGATCACATTTTGCCCAGAGATGCAGCAATACTTCAAAATCCCTATATTTAACTAATTAGGAAGACTTTAATTTTACCTTCTGACAAATTAGAAGTTGGTCAATTTAATTAAATAACATTATTTTAGTGTTCACTATGTGTTAGGCACTGTGCTAGGAACTAGGGGTCCTTGAGAAACCAGACAGACACAGACCCTACCTTTACAAAGCCTGCTGGTGGGCTAAAACTAATGCATGTGTGGAAAAATCAGGGAAGACTTCCTAAAGAAGGTAATGTCTAAGCTGGAGTTAGAATTTGAAGAATAAAGAACTAGCAAAGCAAGGATATAAGAGTTGAGAGGTGTTCTAAGCAGAAGGAACAAACAATTCATAATGTGGTAAGGAAATGAGGGAAAAATGCAGAAGAGTAATGCCCAGGAGATGACTGTGTCCAGCAGACCTAAGAGGACGAGGACCATCTTTTGGCTGGTTTTAGGATTACCTGTTCTCCTTTTCTTCAATATCACTTGTGCTGTTGAGCTTCCGGGGTGCTAGTGAACTAATATAGCTTTTGTTTTCTCTCTCCTGTAAAATAAAAAGAAGTAAAGCACAAGAAAGGTACAATACTGGCACACTGTAAAACATTTTGAGTAAAAAAGCAGAACTTAATATACCTATATAATCTTATTTCTGGATCCCACACTAATTCTATTTTGAGTGGTATTTACAAAAGGTTAGCTTTCAAAAGCTTACTCCTAACTTTCTTCCATTAAAAAACAGTATGAAGGGAAATAATTCTCATGGGAAAGTCAGGATGAGCAAATAAAGAAAACAGCAGCACAAATTACACAAAGCAGCACCTCTGCCAAGAGAGGAGGAGAGCCTTTGAAAAGCCACAAACAGAAAGCTCCACTCTAATATTCTTGATGAAATAAGATTTATGTAGTCCCCAGTAGTCCCCAGTACATCTTTTCCTTGAAATACAGCTTCCTTAGGAATATGTACGATAGTATGCTGCAGAGTTAATCCAACCAATATGCCTCATCTCTTTGAGTAGTCTCCAGAGGTATAAAGCAAGAGGACTGTGATTAAAAGGAAGATGTGACCCCAGAGAAAAGCACTAAGAGAGTCCTATAAAATCTGGAACTAAAGAGTGAAGAAAATAAAAATTTACTAATCTTGAATGAATATACAAACTATTTGTGAAGTTAGCCTAACCATATTAATGAATGAATGACAAGTTAAAAATTATTTTTCCAAGTACTAATTTGCCTGAGCTTAATTTAGATTCAAAGCCCAGAGAACCTCTTAGGCCATACTGAATTTTTTTTTTTTTTTTAAGCAGGGTAGGAGGCTTTATTTCACTGTGGCGGGAAAGCAGCCTAGACAGCATGGGGCAGGCAAGGCAGCAGGGGCTGCCCCCAAGCCTGTTGAGGAGAAGTTGAGGCCAGCCCCAGCGGAGACCTAGCCCAGCGGGAGAAGGGGAGTTGGGGGGAAACTGGGTCTGAAGGAATGAGGGCCCCCTTGCTCTGAGCATTCCTCCTAGAGGGCCTCAGTCCCTCCTACTGGCTGGGCTGCACAACCCCCAATCCTTGCTGCCTCCAACTCGGAGGAGGCAGCTGGACCAGGGAGGGCAGTAGACAGGGAGCCTGGGGGAGTTAGGGAGCGCAGGGCAGGGTCCATGGTGTGCAGACGGGGTGGTGGCCACCTGGGCGGTCAGTTCCTGGCAGGAATTACCACAGAAAGTGCCACACCCTCCAAAGCAACAGCAGTCGCCCCAAACAGCCACTTCCATAGGCTGGACCAGGCACCCTTGCTGGGGCACGGCTGGGGTTGCCCAGCATTTTCTAGTACAGAGCGGTCTCCATGCTCCGCTGTGCTGCGTGCTTCTTCACCAGCTTCGAGAGCTCTGCGTGGATAGTCTTGTTGGAAGGTTCCAGCTTCAGGACCGCCCTCAGGATAGGGATGGCCTCACTGTACTCACCCTGCTGGGGCAGTATCTTGCCCTTGTGGAAGACAGCCTTGATGTTGTCCAGATGGTGCTCCAACGAGGTTGCAGGAGCGCAGGGCTGCGCAGTAGTGGTCGAGCTTCACCTGTGAGGCCACCAGGTTGTTCAGACACCTCACCCTCAACTGCAGGAGCTGCTTCTCCTCCTCGAACGTCATGTCCACTTTGGCGCTGGAGGTGACGGTCTTGATGGCAAGGTCATAGGAGTTGGTGGCCAGGACGAAGTCCACCCACTGGTAGTGGGCACTGCCACACTCCCACTTCCGGTTGGCCAAGGCCACGCGCTCCTGCCCTATGAGCATCTCCAGGTCAGGCCAGTCCACGGCCATCTTCGGGGTCACCTCCAGGCATAGGGCCGCATGCAGGGGATGTATGGGCTCCTGTCCTGGGGGCTGTAGCAGTACATGCAGTCAGCAGTGACCATGGCTGCCTCCCCCACGTCCATGAGTTAGACACTGAGATCCAGGGCCTGGATGACCTCACAGACGCTCAGGGTGAACACTAGCTCTGGCTCCTCCTGCACCCACATGCCATTCTCTCGTGATGTCTGCAAATGCATGGTGACCACCTGGCCCTTGACTGGGCAGCTCAAACCCGGTGGCCCTGGGACAAGCGTCTTCTTCTTCAACAACTGGTTATGTCTGGCCACTCTTCTGGGGCCGGGGACAGGGCAGGCTCAGGCTCCATGGCAGTGAGGAACTCTCGGGCCAAGGTCCCAGGCTGTTCAGTCTCTTCCACCAGGGGCTGTCCCATGTCCTCCAGCAGTGGCAGCTCTCTAAGGTCATCTTCCTCCTCCTCTCCCTCCTTGCCCTCTGCATTCTCGACCCCATCCAGCACCTCGAAGTCCTCGAGCAGTGGGACCCTGGCAGGAGGCGGGGGCAGAGGGCTCAGAGGGTTCAGCACACGATGCCATGCTGCTGAGGGGATAGGAATTGGCCCTCTGGCTCCAGGACCCCTGCCTGCGGTCCTGTGCCCCCCTCCGCCATATTGAAATTTTTATGTTTCTGATCTATTTTTTGCTTTAGGTAAGGGGGCAAGGAAGACTGAACGAACCAAAAGGAAAAGCTATTTTTAAAGGTTTTTTTTTTGGCCAAGTAAATAATAGCAAGCAAATAGCTACTTGATTAAACTATCAGTGTGCCTGTCTCCCTTTAAAGGCTTTGCATTTCCAAAATCGACTTAAGGACTAGAAAATATTTTCATTTGTTCCTAAGATTGAATTTTCATGGAAAAAAAAAACTGCATTGGAATTCCCCCATACCCTCCCAAACTGCACCTTATCTTTGTTGTCTAGTAGAGCAGAAATCCGAGGGCTTGAAGAGGAACGGTAGATGGAAGAGCCTCGGTCCCTTAGAGGTTCCCTGGAATTGGCCACCTCACTCAGCATGTTGTGGCTGCCAGTTTTTCTCAGTCCCAATCTCCATGAAGAAGGAGATTCATCTTTGGGCTCTTCTGGCTTGTTAAAAAGGCCAGAAGAGAACTACGAGAGAAGCAAAAGAAATGAAAAATAAAGGCTCTGATGATTCTTTTTCAGCCTATTTGCCTTTTCCACACTTAACTAAGTTCAGCGAGGCAACATAAGGTAGCTAAGAACAAATACAGGGCAGTCTTTCTGCCAATGTTCCCTCCCTCACCCGGCAAACACTAATAACCTCTCCAGGCTCTTTCTTCCTAAGTCAAAAATAGCCTCGGATTCTTCACACAGTGCTCCTACCTGACAGAGTTGTTATGAGAAATTAAACACCATTTGCTATCGTTGTGCAATTAATACTGACCTGGAACACCAGGAGATTATATTCGAGTAATGTATCTTCTTCTAACTCACTGTGGAACTGAAAATAAGATACTTTACTTCTCTAGGTCTCAACATGCTCACCTGTAAAATGACGATAATGAGCTTAATCCCTTATAATATGTGGAGACTGGAAAAAATGAGACCAGCTAATTTATCTTTTATTTTTATTTTTTTGAAGTAGGGTCTCACTCTGTCGCCCAGGCTGGAGTGCAGTGGCCTAATCAGAACTCACTGCAGCCTTGACCCCCTGGGCTCAAGCGATCCTCCCACCTCAGCCCACCAAGTAGCTGGGACTACCAGCATATACCACCATGCCTGGTTAATTTTCTCTAAATTTTAATAGAAACAAGTTCTCCCTATGTTGCCCAGGCTGATCTCGAAGTCCTAAACTCGAGCAATCCTCACACCTCAGCCTCTCAAAGTGCTGTGATTACAGGCATGAGCCCATGTCCAGCCAGGAACAGGCTAATTTATAAATACAGTTTAAGGTACTATGATAAAGTGATTTAAGTTAACATTGATAAAAATTCTAGAAGCCACTCCACTTAAATTCTGCTCATTTCAAGGAAATTTATTTGATCTAGAGTAGCAGTTTAGAGAGCTTTAGATTTCACTGAGCAGCCCCCAAAAAAACAACAAAAAAAACATAAAACTAGAGGTCAAAGGGTTGCTATCTTTTTATCTTTTAAATTTAATTTTGCCAAAAGAAAACAACATTCTGAAAGATGTTTTCTTTTTGAACTCATCATCACCACCATTTCATTAAAAATGAAATGTTAATATCAAAAAAGAAAGCTTTATGGAAAGCTTACATTGTCCTTAATTATCTCATTTTGCCATAAACTAGGGAAACATCATAGATCAGCATTAGGTCAAGGACCAGTTTGGGGTACAACTAGTCTTTGGAACACAAGCCAACAGACCCTTCCTGAGGTCCAAGACCTTTTCAAGAAGACTTAGGCCTTTCTTCCAATATGAGGCTACCTTTACTGCCTGATACGGTGAAAATAAATAAAACTATTAATCACTAATCTCCAACTCACATAAGATTTTCTCTTTTCATCAGTCATCTGAATGTACACATGTATGTACTCCTTCCAGCTTTAGGGGTTCAATAATGTCAGCTTTTTACAAGCTACTCTGATTCTAAGGGGGAAAATGCCTTCCCCAGCATCATTTTAGCAAAGTAGAATAAGTATCTGTGTGTGTGCGTGTGTGTGTGTGTGTGTGTGTGTGTGGTGGTGGTGGTGGTGCTGTTGTTGTTGTTGTTTTTGAGACAGGGTCTCACTCTGTTGCCCACGCTGGAATGCAATGGCACAATCACAGCTCACTACAGCCTTGACCTCCCGGGCTCAAGTGATCCTCCCACCTCAGCCTCCCAGTCCCAAGTTGCTGGGACTACAGGTGTATGCCACCATGCCTGGCTAATTGCTTTATTGTTTTTAAAGATGGGGTTTTCCCATGTTGCCCAAGCTGGTCTCAAACTCCTGGGTTCAAGTGATTTGCCCACCTTGGTCTCCCAAAGTGCTGAGATTATAAGTGTGAGCCACTGTACCTGTCTAATTTAGTATTTTTCTATTGAAAAAAGTAGGAAGTCTAGGCATCCTTAGAAGCAGTGGCAGTATATGAGGTACACCTAAATGACTGAATTAATGAGTGAGATTACATTTATTGGAAACCTCTTTAATTATTCACAATGATGCTTCTAGGGATAAATAAGTAGCCAGGCCTTTGTTCTCTCATTTCCACAAGAATACCACAAGCCTATCTTTCCAATTCATGAAGTGCTAAGAAGATCATTAAGTTCATACCTATATAACCACAGAGCTTTTTCAACAGCTTCACTCCAAACAACTCAAATCAATTCTTAACCTCAAAACAACTTTTATACTTTGTAGAGCAGGGTCATCATTCAACTCAGTCTCACTGACTAGAAGCCTACACATTCTCAGAGGCCTGCACAAAGTTACAGGAGGACGTGCCTCTGGTATTTCAACAAGTTATTTCTACATCTGCCCTCTACTCATCATAAGGTATAAAGACTTTACTCATGAAAGTCTTAAAGGAGAAACATAAAAAGGAGAATAATCACCAAAACAATGAATACTGGATGCTAGGTATCTTCTAGCCCAGTCCACACTTTACATGTAGGCATCTTAACTTCAGATACAAAGAAAAGAGGCAAATGACAAAATCTCTTTGGCCTCGGACTACTCTATCTTATGTTATCTTAACACATGGTAGCCAAATTTGTTTGGTAATGAACTTATAGATTTTGGGCGGCAATGTTATGGGTTGAATGTTTGTGTCCTCCCAAAATTCATATATTGAAGCACTAATTCCCAGTGTGACTATATTTGGAGATAAGGGTCTGTGAGGAGTGATGAAGGTTAAATGAGGTTAATAGGGTGGGGCCCTAATCCGATAGGGCTGGTTACCTTATAAGAAGAGAAAGAGATACCAGAGCTCCTTCTCTCTGCCATGTTAGGACATAGCGAGAAGGTGGTTATATTCATGTCAGAAAGAGGGCCCTCACCAGGAACTGAATTGGCTGGTACCTTGATCTGAGACTTCCCAGACTCCAGAACTGTGAGAAATAAATTTCTGTTGTTTAAGCCACCCAGCCTGTGTTTTTTGTTATAGGAGCCGATTACGACAGGCAAAAATGTATTTTTTATTATTTTGCAAGAATGTACCTTCAAGGCCTTTCTGGATGTGTGCTACTGCAGTAGGGTAAAATCTAATTCCCAAATTAAGCAAAAAGTACTCACCCTCCTAGCAGAAGAGGCAGAGAAGGTATTCTGAGCTGGTGCTGGTATCTGCTCCGTGATGCTACTCTTGCTTTCGGAGTTGGAATGGTTGACAAAGGTTTCCGGCTTTTTACCTGTTATTTAAGACAAGAAAATTAACAACTACTAGTATAAAAATCTTATCTTTGTGTCTATGTCCTTTTCTGCTAATAGAAAAGATTTGCCCATTATCAAAACAGATTATTAAGGCCTTGTAATGCTTGGATGTAAACTAACATAAGATCTCTTGCAACTGTTGGCAGAAGAAAATAAACTCCACGTTATTGCCATCTTGGTAGGCTCCAACTCCAACTTTCAGATAAAAACTGAAAACTATCTCCACGTTATTATATCATATATAAAATTCATATATAATCTGTCCTTTGGGGATCTCATCCTTTTCTACAGTTTTACCCTTCACTTCTTATGCAGATAATTTCCACCTGGGTCCCTACTACTCTGAGGAGTCCCAGATTAAAGTCCAGATCTTAGGCACGCCACTTGCCAGTTATGAAACCTAACTCACCTAACCTCCTACAGTGTCAATTTCCCATTCTAAAAAGTAGTGATAATAATATATACCTCAGAGTGTGGCTGTGAAGATTAAAGAAAAATGTTTAAGTGTGGTGCAAAGTAAAAAGCACTATACAAATGTAAAGTTTTATTGTAATTCCCTGAACTAGATATAATGTTTCTGACTAGTGAATACCATTGACTACACTTACATCTCTCATGTGACATGTATTTTATTCAGGTATACACCTTTCTATTCCCTGACTAGATATATTCAACAAAAAACATTTAATGAATGTGAATGCCTGTTATGTACCAGGCATTGAGCTGAGATCTGGGAGTTCAACAATGAACCCAGAGTTCCCAGCCAAAATGATGAGTGCTACAGCAGAGTTAAGTAGGCAGTGCTAGAGGGACATAAACAGAGAACAATCATGGGGTAGAAGAACAGTGAGGTGGCCCATTTCCTTTCAGCTTCCTATACCAGACAAACCTAAAGAAAGACTTTTTCAACCTGCTAGATCCTATAGTTTTCTACAGAAATCACTCAATGAGCATTAATGGCCTGAAATGAATTTAGGCTTAAATGGTACAAATGTTCAGGAGCAGGAAAGCTCAGGGCATGTTTGAGGAAATTAAGCAGTCCAACTTGGCCAAAATGTGTCCTTATCTATGTACAGCATTGGAAAGGTCAGCTGGAGCTAGATTATGAAAAGTCCTAAAGGCCAGACTATGGGGCTTGGGGTTTATTTACTCTGTAGGCAAAGATAGAGTGAGGGAGGTGGTCATAGATTTAAACAGAGGTATAGCATAATCAAAAGGGTACTGTGGGTGTTTATGCCAATAGCAATGTGAAGACGGGCTACAGAGAATAAGAGATCTAAGGCAAGGGTACAAATCACAAAGCAATGACAGTCATTCAGGCAGCTCCCTCCCATTTTTCTCCTACCTTAGCAACTAACAAAAGTAATCGAGAATAGAGCAAGTTCAGATATTTGTTCCAAATATTTGAACCCTAGAACATGTAAGTACTCAATAAATAATAAAATATCAAAAAGATGCACATTTATAAATTCTTATAGGTACTACAATAACATTTCCAGAGCATACTGTGCATGATAAATAATAGAAGTTCAAGTCTCAATGAATAAAAGGTCAACTCCTATATTGTAAACTTAGCTGGTGCCTTTCTTCTCTGTAGAACTGGATGGTTCTCTGACTTCCTTTTGGTGACTGACATTCAGTGAGCCTCAGAGACTAAGACATGAAGAAGGGTAGTATTCTCCCATCATGGAGAGAAATCATATCAGCAAAGCCAGACCTCATGAGGAGCTGGTGCCCAGACAACAGAGTAAGTTAAATTATATATATATTATAGGTAGGACAACCATGGCAGAGTTCAGAGGAAAACACAGACTCCATTGTAAACATAATGTGTGACTCCCCTCTAGTAGAAACATTTCATCTTAATATGGCAGTGAATGTGGGGCATAGGTACACTATTCTTTTCTCAGTGTTTGCCTGACTATAAATCAAAACTTGTGGATTATTTTCTAGCTTGTTGGTCTGACCATGTTCAACATCTCACTCACTGTTGGGGTTCCTGTCTTGTCAAACAATAAACTTAAGCTCTAGGGCCAGGTGCAGTGGCTCATGTCTGTAATCCTAGCACTTCGGGAGGCCAAGGCAGGCGGATCACTTGAGGTCGGGAGTTTGAGACCAGCCTGGCCAACACAGTGAAACCCTATCTCTACTAAAAATACTAAAATTAGCTAGGCATGATGGTGCACACCTGTAGTCCCAGCTACTGGGAGGCTGAGGCATGAGAATCACTTAAGTCTGGGAGGCAGAGGTTGCAGTAAGCTGAGATCATACCACTGTACCCCAGCCTGGGCAATAGAGCGAGACTCTGTCTCAAAAAAAAAAAAAAAAAAAAGAGGAAGCCCTATATGAGGTATATATTATCAATAATAGCCATAAAGGTAAATATGATTTTCTTCCTTCCTTACTCCCCAACTCACGAGAGGGAAAAAAAAGATTTTAGGATTCTGTTTAGGAAATCAGGCAAACCTGAGAATTAAATGCAAGTATTCGCCAGTTGGTTTGACCCTAAGAGCTTCTGAAAGATCTCATCTTCTCTGCCTCTCAGCATACTGACTTTTGGATTTTGGTTTCTATGCCATCTACCAACCCAGGGTAAGGAGAATTGGATTCCTCACATAAGAATTATTATTTTTTTCTTTTTAATTTTTTTTGTAGAGACAGGGTCTTGCTGTGTTGCCCAAGCTGGTCTAGAACTCCTGGCTTCAAGCAAGCCACCCTGTTTGGCCTCCCAAAGTGCTGAGGCACCATACCCAGCATGCACCTAAGAATTCTTTGTGCACCTTATCCTATGGCTACACAGGAATTGGTAGATATAGTCTAACATAGCTCACAGTTTTTATATAAGGGGGTCACCAGCAATTTGATATCTTATCCTTGAAAACTAAACTTCAAGCTCTTTTTGGAGTCCTGTGAGGCCTGGCTAGCTCTCTGACAATGAGTAATCTCCTTACACTATGGAGACAGAGGGTCTTTACTATGAACATCTTTGCATTACCTGCCTCCTTCTCAGTTTCTGACTCAGAAGCTTCATCTTCACCTTCTTCCTCCTCTGAGCTGGAGCTACTAGATTCTTTGTTCTCTTCCTCCATTTCTTGGGACTTAGGTGTCTCCTCCTCATAAAGCATCTTCTCTTTGCTAAATTAAAGATGACAACTTGAGTGTAACTCAGAAGTGATAATCAGGTATAATAAAGGGAACAAGTCTATAAACCTGTATGTGGAAGCAATAACAGAAACACATTCAAATTCTTCTTTACATCTGTGTGTTCTTCCAAACTCTTCATTTTTGCAGACTAAGATTTAGTATTTTACTACAGAGTATGGCTCAAGGAAATCTGGCCTGTTTAACACACAGAAAAAAGGAGAGCTATGAATTTTGATGACGGTGGATAAATATTCAAAAAAATAATTTAACAAATGTTTACTGAGTACTTATTACATGCCAGGAATCACGGTAGGCACTGGTATAGTCATAAACAAAATAGACATTGTCTCATTGTCTCTGAGTTCACGAAACTTACAGTAAGCAGAGGCAGAAGTTGAGACTAAGAATGCCTAAGCCAGGATTTTTAAATGCTGAAATGCTGCACACAGTCTAAATTAATTCTGAAGTTTAAAACACAGTCAACCTTCCTAAGTGTCTCCCTCACATATCAATGCCACTCTCTTGTTCCACATACTTTCCCACAAGTTTATAGATCATGTGGCTAAATACAAACAGAGAGTTTCTTCACTTTATAAATTCTAAAGTTAAGTATGTCACTGACACAGAGCAAAGCTCATCCCACTACTCAAGCCTAAATGTCTTACTTCTTAAAGAACCCACTCTGCATCTTGCTGTTCAGGTCTGACTCAATGAGTTTATTCCGTGTCTCCTTTTCACTTCGAAGCTGGAAACGGAGAAAACAGAGAGAAAAGGGAAGAAGTTGACTATTGGTGAAAAATCAGCAGTATTGAGAACCAAAATGATACTGTCATCTTGAAGAAAATAGGACCAACACCAAAGAGGTAGTGGGGAACCCGAGAAAAAGAGAAACATATCAGTTGGGTCTCCTTAGATGACAGAACTCATCCAAGGTAGAAGAGAAAAGCCATGGTGTTAAGAACTTCAATAAAACTGCTCCTATCAAATATCCAAACCCAATCTTCAAAAAAAAGTCTAGATTCTGAAGGATAAAAAGCCAAAAGGAACCTGAAAGAATTCTTTATGATTCATATACTGAAATAAGTTGGCAATATTTCTAAAGAAAACACAGGTACCAAATGGGAAATAAGCCCTTAGAGAAAATGGTCTGCTATTTAGATGCATGCTCTAGATGAAATGTATTTATATCCCTGGAACTCAAAGTTATGCAGAGGGCAAAGATAAGTACCATTCCCACTGGTGTAGAAATATTATTTCATGAATAATACTATTGATGTTCAAAAACCTTACCATGCTAGGTAGAGAATACACAGAACTCTCTATTTTTGCAACTTCTTTGTGAGTCTAAACTTATTCCACAAAAAGTTTTTAAAATTACAAGAACCGCTGGGTGCGGTGGCTCACACCTGTAATCCCAGCACTTTGTGGGGCTGAGGCAGGCGGATCACAAGGTCAGGAGATCAAGACCATCCTGACTAACACGGTGAAACCCCATTTCTACTAAAAATACAAAAAATTAGCCGGGCATGGTGGCGGGCACCTGTAGTTCCAGCTACTAGGGAGGCTGAGGCAGGAGAATGGCGTGAACCTGGAAGGCGGAGCTTGCAGTGAGCCGAGACTGTGCGCTGCACTGTAGCCTGGCCGACAGAGTGAGACTCCGTCTCAAAATAAATAAAATAAAAGTAAAAAATAAAATTACAAGAACTTAACTGTGCAAAATATACAACTTATAATTAGGAAGGCTGTTGCTGCTAAATAACAGCATTGACACTGTATTTGAAAACCCTGGTTTCAGTGATCCTGACTGCTCAACAAAGAGAACAAAACGAACTTTAAGTTGTATTTGTCTGAGCTTTATGTATGTGACTTTTCCACTGAGCCTTAAAATAACCAGAATCTTCACTTTACCATACCAGACATAATGCTGAACACAACAGAGGTTAGGTATGATCTGTCCCATCATTGTATAGTTCTTTGATTCAGAACTGCTGTTTTCCACATGTGTCTTAAACTTTAGTTTACATTACCTGAGTTACAGCATGTGCAAAAGAAAAAACAAAAACAAAAAACGTCATTGATTTTTTTGCCCCTAATGTCCCACCCTAATGTCATTGATCTTTATTCTCCCCATTCAAATTATTCATCTGCTTTACGAGTAAAAAATATGGCTTATTCACTCTTCATCTGTATATTGGGTGAGTTTTCCATCCTGCAGTCTGAACACAAATACCATACTTATGTAGTTCTCCTGTATAGCACTAATTAAGCCAAAGGCATGCATGACCAAACAATAAAAGATTCAAAATGAGGAGCAGAGAAAAGAGGACTGAATTCTGGATGTTTCATAAAACTGGAGTAAGTATGAATCACTGATCAAATACTCTCTATATGAAATGACAGTTTTAGTATTGTGTGTATTTCCTTATTTTTTAAGAAATAAATATATTCTTCTCCGTAATCAATGTGTTTAAATAAAGATAGTCTTTTAGTCAATAAGAAAGAGAAAAGCTACGAGGTGTCCTCCACTCTGGTACTTTCTATTTGGAAAAACATATGATTTGAACATATCACATTCATTTTCTAGAAATCAAGGGTATTAGTTTTTTGCAGCTGTTTTTAACTTTTAGCTCCTTGAAGGCTATCTTATAATGAGCAAAAATCCTGAGCAATAATGGTTTCTGGGATATATTCTTCTAACAGACTGTTTATAGTTCCTGAAGGGAACAATTAACATCTCTGGAATGCAGATATGTCCATTTCAACTCTCAGCAGACATAACTGAAACAAGCAATTGAGATACTCGGTGTGAACTGCAAACTATTATAAAAGTTTCAAAAGCACCAATCAGAGACTCACCACATTCTGCTTCTTCTGGAGCATCTCCAAATGCTCCACGAGACCCTCATCAGCCACATCAAATGGTGTCTGGCCCTAGCAGAGAAAAGGAGCACCATGACTGATAGAAAACAGAAGCAGCAATCACATGACTTTATTAGGGAACTATTCAATAGTCACGTTTTGCCTTTGACTCCAATAGTAGCTGCTTTTCAAACTAATCTACCATACATTATGATAACACCTTCATCTATCACACAGGACACATAACAAGAAACACCAAATCCTTTAAATATAGAGTTTGTACAACAGTATTGCAGAAATCACACCATTTCTAATCCTTATTGCCACCTGGCAAATAATCAAGTGAAATCTCTACTTGTATCTGTTCTAAAATGGTCTTAATTGCTATGATAAATTCCATAAAGAGCTCTTCAAAACTTCAGAGGGAGGTTCAGGGCACATGTTCAATAAAGATTAAATCACAGGAATCATCTTCCTTTAAGTGAGGGGAGGACTGACAAGAAAGTTACTCCTTTTAGGGAGCATCAGTATAATTAAGAATCCTGACCCATAGTCTGAGAATGAAACCTGGGTTCGGGAGAGATGTGACACAGATAAGAATATCTACTAATTAAAAGGCCATGTCTCTGCACTACCAGAAAATCAGTACATATATGGGCTGGGCACAGTGGCTCACACCTGTAATCCCAACACTTTGGGATTACTCAATATTATTCAATATTCACTTTCTGCCTTTAATTCCAATAGCAACTGCTTCCCTAATTAGTCTACCATACATTATGATAATACCTTCATCTATCACAGAGGACATGTAACAAGAAACACTAAATTCTTTAAACACAGAGTTCGGGATTACAAGTGGCAAGGCTGGGGAATCACTTGAGCCCAGGAGTTTGAGACCAGCTGGGAAACCAGTGAGACCCCATCTCTACAAAAAAAAAAAAAAGAAAGAAAGAAAGAAAAAAAATTAATTAAAACAAAATCAGCCGGGCGTGGTGGCTCACGCCTGTAATCCCAGTACTTTGGGAGGCCGAGGCAGGTGGATCACCAAGTCAGGAGATCGAGACCATCCTGGCTAACACAGTGAAACCCCATCTCTACTATAAAAAAAAATACAAAAAATTAGCCGGGCATGGTAGGGTGCGCCTGTAGTCCCAGCTACTCAAGAGGCTGAGGCAGGAGAATGGTGTGAACCCGGGAGGTGGAGCTTGCAGTGAGCCAAGATCGTGCCACTGCATTCCAGCCTGGGCAACAGGGTGAGACTCCATCTCAAAAATAATAATAATAATAATAAAATAAAATCAGTAGACATAGGGATAGGAGGTCCAGAGCTTCTAAGTTGTTTGAAGTGAGGCTGAATAACACTATTTTCAGCCGAACTCAAGGATCTTTGTCATTATAACATTTTAATGACTCACATGAATACAGCAACCATAAAATCTTTCATATCTTACCACAGACAGTAACATTAGGCTCCTCAAAGCTCATTTTTTGCCAAGAACAAATATATTTTTTTCCTGTTTTAGAGGCTTGAACATAAATACAATCAGAAGGTCCATGGAGTTTTATTTTAAATAACAAACATAACTCTGTGTTAATAGGGCCAGAGGTAGGGTGGTGGAGGGTAACATTATAGCTACCAGTGATGTATATTTCACCAGAACAGTCAGACTGCCAGTGAATAGAGATGTTAAGCCTTTTATTCTAGAGACCCAGCCACCAATCTCATTGTTCTTTTAGAGGTTCAAGCTCACTCACCAGTTTGTTTCGAATATCCATGTCACAGAGTGCTTCTGCCAGGATGGAGCAAGCCTCCTTCACTCCCCAGTGTGCAGCAGCATGGAGGGGAGTCCAGCCATCATAATCCTGAACATTGAGTTCATAGCCAGCCTGTATTAAAAGTCTAAAAAGAAAACCCAAAACAAGACATGTATCTCCTCTATATTACAGTTTTCTGACAAATAAACTATTATCTAATTGATATTTCAGATTTTGGCCCTGAACCACAGGGGTCTTATGATTACTTCTGCCCTCTAAGGCACAGTTTGGGTTTCATAGTTACTACTTTGCATACCAATCACAGATGATCTTTATCAATCCTCTCGAAAAAGTCATAAGATATTTCCTAGGCATATCCATGTTATACCATACAAGGGGAGTATATGGAAAGGTATGTACCTAAGATTAACCAAAGCATAATTCAATTAGCCAAATCACATAACTCTGTTAAAGGTACATTTTCCATTTTCCAGTGCGGGGAAGAAGTAACATATAAAATGAAGACTCTAATAGGCTGTGGTCATTCTATCTATCTGTAATAGTGTCAACAATAAAGTTTAAAAAAATAAAATAAAATGAAGACTTAATTCTCTTCAGGGTATTTTCCTAACTAGCTTTCTGGTTGATCTTTCTAGGACACTATATTTACTGCATACCCACATAACTCCAGTTTTTTGCTAACTATAAAGCTATAATTTAACTTGTATGCATGCAAGAGAAAAGATTTGACTCTTGAAGACCCAAACTACATTGGGGCCCTTACGGATATCACTCTCAGGCAGAAATGGAGCACCAAAACACTGCTGTACCTACTAGGAACCCTGTATTAGGTGAAATATGAAATACTGGAAGAGTCCAGTTAACAACTGCATATATAATGCCTTTGGCAACTCAAGTATTTGGGAAAGCCTGCCAACATTAAGTACCAAGAGCTACAGGAAGCATGTATGGATGTAAGGAAAAATGGGACAGACAGAGTAGTAGAGTCCAAATCCCTCACATAATTTTGGCTATCCTGTGCCAGCTGGATACTGCATACTCAAGATCTATATAATTAATCTAATGACACCAAATAAATTATATAAGTCAAAAAGGAACAAATGGTCACAAGTATTACAGTCCCCTCCTAGGACCATATACCTCAACTGTGTTTCACACCATACATGTTAGTGAGAAGCTAGAGGAATGGTGGGAGGGAGGGAGACAATCCATGGATGAATACCAGCAAAATGTGAGAAAGACTGTACAATCAGAGAGCAAACCAACAAAAAGAAAACGCATCATAGTGGAAAATCTAAGTCAGCCTCTGCTTCCAAAACCCATTTCATCTTCTCCCAGTGAACCACTCCTGATTGATGTAAATGGACAATACCTGAGGACTTCAGAGTAGCCCTTGGCAGCAGCCACATGAAGGGCTGTAGCTCCTGAGCGAGCCTGCCTCACATCCTCTATTTTCCCACTGTTGAGCCACTGGCGGGCATCCTGCAACAACTGCTGCTCTTCTTCTTTTCTTGACTGCTCTAGATCGACTCCTACAGAAACCAGGACAGCCAGGATTACTAAAGCTCCACTTAAGTTTGACAGGATATTTTCCTTAGATTAAAGCACATCATAAATATAAATACAAATAACAATTTAGCCATCAAGTTGGGTAATTATCAAATTTAGAAGATCAATGGCATTTGTACACATATTAATGGTCTTACCAGGATTAAATCATGAGGTTAAATATTATATGATAAAGATCCATTAAGGGAATGCACCTAAAATTGTTTTCAACAGAACATAAAGACAAAGGGGACATTATTTTTACATTATAATATTTGTGCAAAGCTATAAACTTCCAAGTCTTTTTACATGTTATACGACTTTAATTTCCCAACAATCTTTCAAGGTAAATATAATAGATATTACAATCTTCATTTAATAGATGAGGAAATAAAAATAGAAAGATTAGGAATCTGGCTCAAAGCCACAAAACACATTAGTGACAGAGCTTGCCACTAGAACTCCGATATCCTGGGTCCCTCTGTGTCATTCTTCTTCTGGGTCCCTATCCACTCACTATACCATAGGATTAGTATCCAAAATCTTGGTTTCAGGTATTGATATACTTTAAAAATTGAACTATCTCTAAAGTTCATTTCCATATACAGGCAAATACACTGACTTGAATATATATAATCTAGGGCAGATTAGTAGGTGATCTGCAGTTTAAAAACCTGTCTGCTTTCAAGGGAATGCAGATTTTGTTTTCCTTAAAAACATGAAAAAACTCCAAGAGTTACTCCCTTTAGCCAATAACTTTCCAATATCTGTGCCAGTGAAAAGGGGTTAGGGTGGGGCATACCCCATTATACAAAATAATAAAATGTTCCAAATACAAATATACCCATTCAAAAAGTTTTACACTTATTAGCAGTCTTTGTGCTTGGTCTACTCCCTTTCAGCTCTTAAAAGAGAACCTGCCGGGTGCGGTGTCTCACGTCTGTAATCCCGCACTTTGGAAAGCCTAGATGGGTGGATCGCCTGTGGTCAGTTTGCGACAAGCCTGATCAACATGGTGAAACCCTGTCTCTACCAAAAATACAAAAATTAGTTGGGCGTAGTGGTGGGCACCTGTAATCCCAGCTACTCGGGAAGCTGAGGCACGAAAATTGCTTGAACTTGTGAGGCAGAGGTTGCTGTGAGCTGAGATTGCACCATTTCACTCCAGCTTGCGAGACAGAGTGAGACTCTGTCTCAAAAAAAAAAAGAGAACCTGTCAAATACCTAAGTATTATCTGTATGATTTTGGGAGGCGGATGGGGTGAAGAGATCAGTTTAAAACCAATTTAAAACAGATCAGTACTCCAAACACAAAGAAGTGTTAGCAGTGCTGCAAAGTTAAACATATATACGAATACCCCTTTCAATAGCGTATACTCCCTCACTGAAGAGTCAGCAATCAAAATAGAAAAAGTGGTTTCTCCAATCAAAACTATTTTTTAAAACTGATTTTTTTTAAAGTTGTTTGTACATTTTAAAGCAAATGTTAGGAGATAAAACTGAGTGAAACTGGAGGTTATGCTAAGCATAAAATTCTTCAATTCAATAGGGCACAAAGCCAGGAGCCATAGCTCATGCCTTTAATCCCAGCACTTTGCGAGCCGAGGCTGGTGGATCACTTGAGGTCAGGTGTTTAAGAACAGCCTGGCCAACATGGTGAAACCCTGTCTCTACCAAAACATACAAAAATTAGCCAGGCATGGTGGCGCACACCTGTAGTCCCAGCTACTCAGGAGGCTGTGGCAGGAGAATCACTTGAACCTGAAAGGCAGAGGTTGCAATGAGCCGAGATGACACCACTGCACTCCAGCCTGGGCAACAGAGTGAGACCCTGTCTCAAAAAAAAAAAAAAAAAAAAGGACACAAAAACTATACATGAAAGGCAGCAAAAGCAAGTAGTTACTGATCTAGAACATCACTATATTAAAGTAGGATCAACATACTTTCTCCAAAGGGCCAATATTTTCAGGTTTGCGGTTCATCCAATCTATCACTACTACTCAACTCTGCTGTTGTAGCACAAAAGCAGTTTTGGATAATATGTAAACAATGTGCATGGCAAGAATTGGCCCTGACTGTTCTAAAAGTTCAAATTGGGAAAGACCACTGGAGCTAAATCCTCTGGGATGGACTGCAGATTGTGAGTAAGGTAGTTCAGCAGAAGGACTTAAAAAAAAAAAAAAAAAACACTACAAATCTTGTCCACAGAGTTTTGTGATGGAAAAAAAACCCAGGGACTTCCAGGTTGAAGAATTCCATCCTATTCTGTGAAATTGATTCTCCTAAAACTATAAAATAAGAATAAGCATTTTTAGAATATATTATTCTAAGTTAGCTTCCTCACCTTAACAAATTATCATACTAATTCTCATGGTTAGTTACAATAAATATCTTTACCAGCACCACTTTTAGCTCTCAACAAGGGAAAAGATGCAAAGTCACAAACTGTATTTGGCCAATTCTCAAATTTACACTGTATCCCAATACCATGCATACACACAGTAAGAAATGTTCACACTCCTCATCAGGTCACTCTTAATTGTATAATGGGTATGCAACCTCTGAATGGCAAAAACAAGGAATGATTAGTCATCCTTTTGGCATCTGGCCTACTCTTGTGTGAGTTATTATGAGGATACTTGATGCTGGATTAATGATTAATGCAGTGCAGACAGATCAAATCCTCTCCTGTGATATGACAGTGAAATGCTCTACACAGCAAATGGATTATTTTCTGTAAATGGCAGTGTTTGAGAGTCTTTCCTGGCCCCCTCCAATCCATGAGGTTACCTTGCTTCTTTACTTGCTCCAGAAGAAGATCCTTCATGGCTGGCTCTTCTGCAAGGTCAGAGGGAACTTCACCTTCACTGTTGACAATACCTACACTGGCTCCGTGATTAATGAAATACCTGTTGTAGATAAGATCCAGGATCAATATTTTATGTCAATCTAATATAAATGTTACTCATGCATCTGGCATTGAATACACAGAGAAGTCTCTGAGTTTAAAATATGGTCTCAGTTAAGACATTCCATTATTAGTTTCTACGTGCCTTAAACTTCAGTAATTAAGACTAAAGGCTTCCCTATTTCCTCACTACAGCAATGCCAACAAACAAGATTCCTTTCACACTTATATTACTAACTCCCATCCTCTCACTCCCAGTGGATGGCAAGAGAATTTCTAAGTAACATAAAAAAGGCATGTAGCCTTAAACTTTCCCAGTGCCACATTGGAGCTTATTAAGTAGTGCTGTGGGTGTGAAAATAAAAGAATAAAGTGTCCATTAAAATTTGTATAAATCTGCCTAAATTATGCCTCCACAAAAGTCTCCTATCAACCAGACATCCACATGAAATCTTCCTTTACTCTAAGACGAAACTAAATTATTTAAGAAGAAATATTAAAATGTTAAGTAACTAAATTCTAAATCTAAATAGAAGACTTGATTCTGAAGAAGAAAGGTCTGATAATTCAATACCTTACATAGATCCTTTTTGATTTTCAAAGTACTTTCAAGTAAAATTATATCATAAGTCTTAGCACATAAAATTATATCATAAGTCTTAGGCAACATTAGGAAGCAGGCAATGTGGGTATTATTACCATGACTTTAACAAATTGAGGTTCATACATATTAAGTAATTTTCTCAAAATCACATAGCAGGCAAGTGGCAGAGGGTACAGCCCCAGTCTTGACTTTAAATCTAGTTCATCTTTTCTCTAGATCAAGTCACTTTTGGGCCAGTGAGAACCCTAATAATGCTAGGAGCTCTATCAAATACTCAGAAGTATTTAAAGGAAAAAGAAAAATAATTCAGATTAGACTTCAATCCATTCAACAATTCAATAAACATTTACTGGTCCCCTACTATATTCAAGAAACCCTTTTTTTTTTTTTTTTTTTTTTTTTGAGACAGAGTCTTGCTCTCTCGCCCAGGCTGGAGTGCAGTGGTGCAATCTCGGCTCACTGCAACCTCCGCCTCTTGGGTTCAAGCAATTCCCCCGCCTCAGCCTCCTGATTAGCTGGGATTACAGGTGCGTGACACCATGCCCGGCTAATTTTTGTATTTTTAGTAGAGACGGGGTTTCACCATATTGGTCAGGCTGGTCTCCAACTCCTGACCTCATGATCTGCCTGCCTCGGCCTCCCAAAGTGCTGGGATTACAGGTGTGAGCCACTGCACCCAGCCATAGGAACCACATTTTAGACACTGTAGGAGATTACAAAAAAAGAGAGAGAGAGATAATATATGGCCACTGGCCACTGCATTCAAAGAACTGGCAGAGGGGGCCAAACGCAGTGGCTCACCCCTATAATCCTTTGGGAGGCTGAGGTGGGCAGATCACTTGAGGCCAGGAGTTTGAGACAAGCCTGACCAACATGGTGAAACCCGTCTCTACTAAAAATATAAAACTTAGCCAGGCATGGTGGCAGATACCTGTAGTCTCAGCTACTCAGGAGGCTGAGGCACAAGAATCATGCGAACCCAGGTGGCGGAGGTTGCAGTGAGCCAAGATCAGCCTGGGTGACAGAGCAAGACTCTGTCTCAAAAAAAAAAAAAAAAAGTTGGTAGAGGGAAAAGAATCAATAGAGAGTAAGACCATGTTTTTGCTTTCTCGGTGCCTAGTACCTGGTATAATAGGGCCTCAACAAATGTTTGTTAATTTATAGATCCATTCTACATGTATGAAGCTCAAAGGCCTTCACAATTCACCTGACTTTTAACCATCTCCTTCTTTCCCTTACAGTCTCAGAGGAAGACAGACCTTACTCAATTCCAAAACTAACTCCCTCTATTTGTATTCTTAATTCTATCAAGTCCTAGTATTCCATTCATAAATTACCCTTCATTTCCACATATTCAATAGCTCCTCTCTTCTGATTCCTCTCCCTTAGGCCAAAGGAATATTCAGCTACACCTCCCCAACCCTGAAATATCAAAATGCAAATAATACACATAGTAAGCACTCAACAAATGTTTCCTGGATTGAAGTGTACCCTGTACTCTATAATTAAACTAAACCACTTACTGTTCCCAAACACATCAACTCTCACCCAGCTCTCTTCCACAGCTTGTTTCTTCCAACTAGGTGGAACTCTCTCCCTTCTCTTTTCCCTTCTAGAAACCTTTCACTTCTTTCAAAGTTCATTTAAAATGCTTTTGCCTTCATGAAAGCTTTGCCTGTTCTCACACACTGAATTCCCTCTTTCCTTCCTTTAACCCCATCCTTCTTCTTCTCCTCCCCAACAAACACTAATTCTAGACCTCGGTCATGACTTACACTGTACCTCGATGCAACCGTTCCATCAGACTGAAAGCTACTTGAATGCAATGTGAAAGGAAAATAAAAACTTGGGACCCTAATTTCACTATGCCAAAAGAAAAAAAAATTAAGCTGAAAGTTGACTCATGCAAGAAGCTGCCTTACCTTTTGTTCCTAAGCAGATAGCTATAGATAAAAAGTTAAATATCTCTACAGGTTCTACGTTCACCTCTATGTTCACCTTATCTTACGTAAAGTGAGATTTACTGGGCATGAGATGAACATTTAATTGACTATTTCCCTACCCGCTCCTTTCTTTGTGAATTCAGGAATGTGACCATGCCCTCCCCTTTTCCCCTCCAGGCTGCTTTTCCCTTTTAAGTATTGAAGTTCTCAACTTGATCTTTGGGGAAAGGCACAGATCTGTCTCCTGGGTGCACGTCTTTAACCTTGGTAAAATAAACCTCCAAATTGATTGAAACCTGTCTCAGATACGTTTTGGTTCATAGCAACAACTGGGTCTTCCTCACTATTATCATCGCCATGGTATCTGACACTTGCTTTTTTCTCTTGGCATTCCATAAACATTGCTTGAACTACATGAAATATGTAACCACTCTACTCTGACGTCTATTCCATCCCTACTGGATCAGGCATAATGTCACTTGGGTATACAGGACCCTGCTTTTCCCATGTTCTACAATCAAGAAGATGAATTTTTAGAAAGTAATCTGGCTCTCTGTTTTTCCATTTTCTCCAGTTTTAGGGGGAAAAAAAAAGTTAAAAACCTCTTTAGTTTTACCTTTACCTGGACAAGAATAAATATCAACCTATGAAGTAATTTCTACTTTATCTCTGAGAATCCTTACAGTTGCCCAAAGGCTCATAGCTCAATAAATATGCCCCTAGAAAATAAAGCCTTCTTATCCTTCCTAACTCAACACCAGTACAAGGTCTTTATGCTACTATTCTAAGGGAGGAAGAAAGAAAATGAAATATGTTCAAAAACTGAGAATAAATTAGCATCTCAATAAACTATAAAGCCAAATGCGGTATGTTTGGGTCAATCCGCTGCTTCTAAGTTAAACATTATTCATAATAAAAATGTAAAAACACCCAGCTAACTAGCATTGAGTCTGAACTCATTTTAAAATGAGGAAAAAAGCCTCTGAAGCTCCCTCCTTTTGATGCAACATACTGAGACAAAAAGATCATCATGAAACATGAAATAGAAAGTACTTGGATTCTTCCTAGAAAGCCAGTTTGCCTTTATTCATTTCTACTCCCTTGAAATTTAGAGTTCCTAATGATTCTGGGAATAAGAGCATAAAGTCTAAGATCTTTCAGATACAAAAATAAAAACGATGAGATGATCAGGGACTGATCTTATTTAAAACATTCTCCATTGGCCCTGAGGTAAAGCAACCAAAATGAATAGTACAATTTTTTTTTCCATTGTGTTTGTATGTATGTGTGTGTGTGTGTGTGTGTATATATATATATATATAAAAGCTACATACTGCAAATAAATAAATGACAGTAAAGTCAAAACCTGTCTAATAATGATATGTATAGTGAAAAATAAAATAAAGAAGGCCATCTCTACCACCACCTCACCTCTGCAATGTATTCTGGTCTAGATCACCTCTCTCCTGGTCATACTTCCAAGTTTAATTTGTAATAATTTGTCTTAGGAAATAGTAGCTCTCACAGATTTATTTCATACAAGGTAATATTTGTCTGAGCTAGAGATTGTTACATTTTAAACTTACTTCCAGAAGAATTATATTTGTTCATAAGGATGAATTAAAGAAATCACTGTAAAAAAAAAAAAAAAGCAATTACAATCATTCTCTGTACTTAGCTTCACACACAGGAGGATAATGCCAGCACAAGTGATCCTAATTCTAAGCATGTGCTCTCCTTAGAAAAGTGAAAGAAAAAAACTTAGGAAAAAATTGAATCCTTGAATGTAATGAGATTTGGTAGCTCAAATATCACAAGCGTGCCACCTGAACAAATAGCAATTGAAAGGCCAACATGTTCTATAAATGTTTCTTAAATAAATGTTTTAAGTAAAATCACCTCAACTCTTAGGCATCAGAATTCTGGCGTTATTGGATAAGACTGAGAATAAGAGCCCTCCTTCCTGTTAGACTCTGAAAATGGGCAACCTAGGGGATGAAGAGGTTACTGATTTTTACTAAATTGGAACAGAGGGAGGAATCAAGAGTGAAGAAAACTGCACTGTTTATTTCTGGTTGCTTTGGGGCCAACCCAGTCATCCACTTTTTAGAACAAGTAGCCCAGTCAAACACCAGTACTGCTGCCTAAAGTTTCTCTGGCTCTGACTCTCCCTTTGTCTAACTTCTCCCACTGAGCATCCCTGGGTCAGCAGCAAACCTAGCAACTCAGACTCTCCCTTAGGAAACCTGGGCAAATCAGATTCTGTGGGAAGTCATTCTTAGGCCTCTACAGAGCTGCCAACAAAATTCTCCCTGCTGTTTCCTGAACAGGAGAAATGTAATGGAGTTCTACTCATATTATTGAAAAGGGCCTTCAAACAAGCAATCTGATTTTCAAAGGAGCATAGAATATCATGATTTTATTTAGGGAATTTACCTTAACAATATAAATTTACCCTCATCTAGAATATGCTCAACTGCCTCATTTTAAAGATGTTTCGACTGCCAAAGTCTCTTCCTTGTTTAAAACTAAACTCCCCGATCATTCCTTCAAACAACAGATATTTATTCAGTGCCTCTTATATCTCAGGTACCACATGGTCAGGATTCCTCTACCCACGGGAGGGGAAACTAGTTGTCCTGGAGATAGTACCTCCTAATGTATCTTATTAAACATTCCCATTCAACTAATGTGGAGAACACATGCCAGTGCCCACCTTTCCTTTGTTCCATATGTTTAGGCTCATTCTTCTGCTATTAACTACATGAGTGCTATGACTGGTATGCTAGGCATTTTTTACCTTCATTTGTACTAAGCACTGATTAAAAAAGAAAACAAAAAAAACAATGAAACAGGTTTACAAAGAATCCAGAAAAAAATCTCCAGGCCTGCCTATATACATGCCCAGCTAGAGTTGTTCAGAAAGTGAACCCAGACAGTGGAACAGCCACCTCTGCATATCCCAGCAAATATAAATTACCTGCAAATAGAAGCAAACAAAAAGTTTCAACCAAAAAACTATGGATTTAGCAGCTTTACAAAACATTGTATTAGTTATGTCTTAAAGATAATTCAACTTTCTGCTTTTGTAATCTGTAATAAAGAGAGACTATAATTATTTATAAAATTCAAATTCCTAAGAATAGAGGAGTAATGAAGGCTATTCCTACCAATACTGCAAAGCCACACACACAGAGGCTCACTCACTCTGCTATGTTGAGATAGCCACAGGAAGCTGCTGCATGAAGGGGTGTCCAGCCTTCGTTGTCTTGCTGGTTTACATTGGCTCTGTTCTCCACCAGAAACTTCACCATGTCCAAATTTTCATCAATACATGCCTGAAAAGAAAAGTCCGTTCATTCATTCGACAAGTATTCACTGGGTTCCACTATGTGCCAGACGCTGCTCTGGGCATTGACAATGCCCAGCAATTCTAATAATACATTAATTTCTATTTCTTCCATTCTGTCTCCAGAGCATGACTTCTAGGCTTTGTGATCTTATACAAGCTCCTTAAATGTCTCTATGCCTTAATATCTCAACTGTGAAACACAGTTTCACGTATAATGATACTTAATCTTATTTATAGTATTATTAGGATTAATTATGAAAGTGATTTCTAAAGTGCTATAAATGAATAAGCTGTTTCATCATTATGAAAAGGAAAGCATGTCACAAAACACTGATTTGTATATGAATTTTATTTTATTTCACTGCCACCTATTTGTCGCAGATGCTTATTAATTTTAAAAGAAAATAATCAGAGGATTGCCTGAAGCCAGGAGTTTGAGACCAGCCTGGGTAACAAAGTGAGACCCTGTCTCTATTATAAAAAAATTCATTCATTCATTCATTTAAAAAAGAAAAAATCACACAGGATCAAATGCAGTTTTTCTCAGTGGGAAGTTGTAGTTTACGACTCTAGAATTGCTAAATAAACCTTGCTTTGGTGAGAAATGGTAGGGTGATCATTTCAAACAGAAAAAATGTATTTTCATGTATTTTCTGAATGGCTTCAAACACTATGGCAAAGTATGCTTGCAGTTATGGATGATTAGGAGTCTCATCTGCTCATTTCATGGCAGCAATTAGGAGACAGCAGAAACTTTTTGAATAAAGGCTTTAGGCTTACCATAAGACTAAAAGAAACAGTCACGAACAGCAATGAGATCTAAAAAAACCAAAAGGTCTTGACATAGCTACAGAATAAAAATGTGGTAGAAGGTCCACATGTGAAAATGGTAATCATTATCAAGGCTTCGATGGTTACAAAACCATTGGGATAATTCAGGACCAAGAAACAAATGAGACTCCCTTTTTAAAACTTGCCTTTTAATCCCCTCCTTTAAAAAACAAGGCTAAAACTTCAGCTCAGGTAGAATTATCCAAATCAAAGGATTTTCATAATAATATTAAGACATTACTTGCATTTTCATTGTATTGACATTTACACTAATGATGCAAAAGCAATGGTGAGTAAAACTGCTGGTGCCTTAGCATGAAGCAAGACAATGGCATCAAAAACTACCAGCAGGCACTATATTCTTCCCCACCACATACAGTTAAAAAAATAAAAAAGAAAGCCAGTTTCACTTAAGAATAACCTTGAAAAAGCAGTAGAAATTTTTTAATATTCTGTGTGAGAAAATGGAAAGTATACTTAAAGCACTTCTGCTGTATTTTGAGGTATGATGGTTGATTCTAGGAAAAAGCACCTAAGGCCAGGCATAGTAACTCATGCCTATAATCCCAACACTTCGAGAGGCTGAGGCAGTAGGAATGCTTGAGCCCAGGAGTTCAAGACCAGCCTGAGCAACACAGACCCCATCTCTACAAAAACATTAAAAATTAGCCAGGCATGGTGGCATGCACGTGTAGTCCCAGCTACTTGGCAGGCTAAGGTGGGAGGATGACTTAGGCCTGGGAGGTCGAGGCTGCAGTGAGCTGTGATCACTGCTGTCCAGCCTGGGTGACAGGGAAAGACCTATTTTATTTTACAAAAATAAAAATAAAAACACACCACTTGTGCATCTGCTTCAGGTGTGAGATGAACTAGCCACTTTTTAAAATCAAAATAACACCATTTTTACTCAAAAGAATAACCAACAAATTGTGATAATTCAGACTTGAAAATGAACAAAGTAAGCCTGTCACTCCAGAGAAAATAATCAGTATGTGTTGCAACAAAATTCGACCATCCAAGTGAAGATAAGAATTCCGGAAACAGCTACCACCATGAGCTTGACAGCTTCCCAGTATTCACTTTTCTGATAAGGTCTGTCTGTCTATCAACAAATCTGATTTGTTGATATTATATAATGAAATGTATTTAGATTTGTAAGATCTCTATAACTCAATCAACCTATATTTTCCAAATAAACAAATGCATGGTGTTAGAAAATCACGCATGAAGTAAAAGATTCATTTAAAGTACAAGTTAGACTAATGCGTTTTAATGTAAGAGAGTAAGAAAAGTCCATTGATATGGTTTCAGTTTCCACACTGCACGGACATTTAAGAAACTCATGTCTTAAACTACCATTTCCAAAACTTACATTTAAGAAACTATCAGGTTGGGTGTGGTGGCTCATGCCTGTAATCCCAGCACTTTGGAGGCCGGGGTAGGTGGATCACCTAAGGTCAGGAGTTTGAGACCAGCCTAGCCAACATGGTGAAACCTCATCTCTACTAAAAATACAAAAACTAGGCAGGTATGGTGGTGCATCTCAGCTACTCAGGAAGCTGAGGAATAAGAATCACTTGAACCCAGGAGGCAGAGGTTGTAGTGAGCCAGGATGGCACCACTGCACTCCAGCCTGGGTCACAGAGAGTCTGTCTCAAAAAAGAAAAAGAAAAAGAAACAAACCATCCCTTGTTGGAGTTTGGTATAATATCCAAGAAAAACATCTACAATTGTCTGAACAGACTATTAAATGGTCCTCCCTCTCCCTTTGAGAGGCCACATTTTATATACTTTCATCAAAATAATATATCACAACAGATTGAATACAGACATTAAAATAAATTTGTAAAAACGTAAAACAATATCATTATTTTTAATTATGTCATTTATATTAACACGTAAACAGCGTCATTGTTGCTTTAAATGACTTAATAAGTACATATTTAATAACTACATGTTTTAAAAATTTCTCAGTAACATATAATAATCAATACAAACAAAGTCCTGGTTAAATTTTGGGAGTCCTAAATGATTTTTTAAGTATAAAGGAATCCTGAGATCAGTTTGATAACCACTGTCTTTAATCAAACATACCAAAAGATATTTCATGGTGATAATGAACTATTTAAATGGCAAAAGATTACTGTGGAAAGAATTAAAGTTAGAACTCTAGAGGGCCCTTGTAACTACAGGACTTATGTAGTACATATCATACCAAGAGAACTTACAGGAACTCCCTTCAGAGATAAACCTCATATCAATCCTGCCTAGAAGGGGATGAATGAAAAAAGGGTGATTTCATTTAGATGAAAATTTAATTAGATAACTTGGTTACAAACAGCATCTTTGTTATTTTTTTCCCAAAATATTTGATACTTCTTTTACAGTTACTGAGATTAGCTAAAAATGCCAATCTAGGTTTGATTTGATGCTATATAATATATTCCTCCAATCTGACCTTCTGGCCTATCTGACTTTTATAGCCAGTATTCATAGTGGTCTAGTTTTCAACAGCAGCTCCAGAAATTATATTTCTTCTATGATGTTTTCTTAGATTTATCAACTTCCACAAGTATATCCCATTCTTTACCATGTAAAATGTTTAATAATTATTCATATTTACAAATAGTTCATAAGTATGCTTATCACTAAATTGGTCATATATTGTATGTCTGCCCATTTGCAATCCCATATGGCAAGGTCTAGCCAACTTCTCGCAGAGTACCTCACTAAAAACTGTAAATAAACATTTTTATTTTATTTTTCTTTTTTGTAAATAAGCATTTTTAAGTAAAAAAAATGGAAGAGGACACTTTCAAAAAGGTACTGAAGTCCAAGAATAAAAAAGTATTTTAAAGGTTGTGCTAAAAACACTCTTTGCCCTTAGTAATACTCCTATATCAAGAAGGCCAAATGTGCCGTCTAAACCTGTGTAGGCCAGGACAGCTGGGTCAATTGCTTCTTGCTGGGTTGCAAAATTTCTTTGGCTCTGAAAGAACAATCTAAAAACTTAGCTCTAATGTCCACACCACTATCAAGCAGACTTTTAGAAGCCAATGTTTTCAAGATCATTCTTTGGCCTTTAAAGACAACAGCAGCCACATTCCAGAGGCCCTAAAATAAGTCCAGCTAGTCCAGGTATCAAATGGGAGAAAACTTATCTTTTCTCTTTCCTCCCCTCTTACTTCTTTCCTTTTCTTAATCTCCTTCACCTCATCACTACTTCAGTTCTCTTCTTTCAAATTTTGTGATATTGTGTCTTATAAATCGCAAATCCTTGATACAAAAAAATTTCTGAGACAGGGTCTCGCTCTGTTGCCAGGGCTAGTCATTAACTCTTGGGCTCAAAAAGCCTCTGTCTCAGCCTTCCAAGTAGCTGGGACTACAGCTACATGCCACTACAGCCAGTTTGATACAAAATTTTATGGGAATGACACTGTAAGGAAGTTACAACAACAAAACTAGCCTACTCTAAAAATGTAATTTAGCGATCATCAATCTGTGAAGAACCATCTTAGAGAAAATAAAGGAGGCCAACTGTCTAAACCATTCCCCATACCCTCCACAAAGTGAAGGATGGTATATTGTTTAAAACAGTTTTGGCTAGGCATGGTGGCTCACACCTGTAGTCCCAGCAATTTGAGAGGCCGAGGTGGGAGGATCGCTTGAGTCCAGGAGAACCTGTGCAACACAGTGAGACCCCATCTCTATTTGTAAAATAAATAAAAGCACCAGCTTCGGAGTCAGACAGACCAGGGCTTGCATACCAGCTCTGCTGATGCATACAACCCACAGTGGGGTATCTAACCTAACTATAAGCATATGTACTCATCTATAGTATTGGGAGTACCACCTACCTTATAAGGTTTTGTAAAGATTAAAGGAGATAAGCCCTTGGAATTGTTCCTGACTTTGTTGTTGTTAAGGCAACAGTGTAACACACAGCAACTGCCTCAAGGGGGAAAAAAAAAAACAAACTCAAAAAGTACTTATTCCTCACTGATCACAGCCCTCCCCACCCCCAGTACCTTACAGGAGGAAAGTAGTTTGGTTAAAAATGTCTTTGAACTAGCAAGATTCTGGAGCTTGTTTGTAAGTCTAACTGCAGAAAATTCCCTCTCTAATGTTCAGAATCCCATGGGTTCTTAAATTCAGGAGCTATATGAATAAAATAGTATGCACCCAGTTAAGGTGGAAGAGAATCATCCTTGTAGGTAAGACCAATCAAGAGTTGTAGGACACTCACTCTCATTAAGCAACTTGGAATAACTGTTCTCTTGCTCTCTCTCTGGTTTTGTTTTTTGTTTGTTTGTTTGTTTGTTTGTTTGCCTCCAGAAGAAGGAGTATGACTAAAGCATGGATAAGAGACTAAAGCATGGATGAGAGACACATAGTTCCTGAAAATCTTCTCCAGTGAATAACGACTAAATTTAGATGCCCTTCTGTCCACTCCATCTGCAGCTGCGCTGCTGACTCATTCACAACTGAAGCATGGTAGATGAGCAGATTCGCCCACTTACAAAACTGTGTCCAGGGACATGAACTTCAACATCATGCCTCTACACAGCGCTATGCTAAACCTTCCAGAGAGATAGGTCTTTCCTTTTCTTGGGAAGCAGGCTAAACAAGCTTTTGATGTTACCCATGATAATGGGGAAATTCTTTGCATTTGACTTAGATTCCTTCTGATGTAGTTTAAGCCATTTCCTCCTATTTTGCATTCCTGAAGACATATCAAAATTTACTAAAGTAACAACATGTTCTAAGCTCCTTAAGAAATAGAGATATAACTTAATTACTAGTATAAAGGAACTATTTAGAAAAACTGCCAGGTAATAAATTAAAGCTTCCTAACATCAGCATGTCACATTTGTCTGGCAATGATAATCTCCAAGGAAAAATACTTGATTTTATCAATAATCTGGGGAAAGAGCACTGTGATCTCACTACTGTACCTGATATTGCTCTCTTCATATCAAAAGCAAAAGTGGCTGATGATCAATCAGGGCCAGGGTTAAATCTGGCAGTGCAGAGAAGGCCTCACAAAACAAAGCCTCCTCGGTTCCCAAAATAGCCTGCAACTGTTGCCAGCAGCAAGTGCCAGCTTTCAGAGCTGACCTTGCTGTTGTGTCTCAGAATATCACGAATACTACCTGCCTTGGCCTAAGAACAACTCTTCCCCATAAAACCCAGCTCCAGGTGTCTGGGCATATGTTACACTAGAAGCTGGGCTTAGTGCAGCCTAACACCTACTTGTTTGGATTTTTCAGCCCACGCTTTCCTTGATTTCAACAAATCATGTGGACAAAATTGTTGAGGGAGTATACCAAAAAACACTACCGAAAGAGTAAAAAGGCAGTCCATAGAGTGGGAGAAAATTATTTGCAAATCAGTGCTCACTTCGGTAGTATATATATTACAATTGGAACAATACAGAGATTGGCATGGCCCCTATGTAAGGATGACAAGCAAATTCATGAAGCATTCCATATTTTTTATAAGCAAAAATATATGTATGTAATAATTTTTTTAAATTTGCAAATCATATATCTATTAAGGGATTAATAGCCAGAATATATCGAGAAATCCTAAAACTCAACAACAAAAAATAAACAACCAGATTCAAATATGGGCAAAAAAGATTTGAATGGACACGTCTCCAAAGATATACAAATGGCCAATGAGCACATGAAAAAATGCTCAATGTCACTAATCATTAGGGAAATGAAAATCAAAACTACAATGAGATAGCACCTTATACCTATTAGGATGGCTATTATCAAAAAACCAAAATAAGTCTGTAGTCCCAGTTATTTGGGAGGCTAAGGAGGGAGGATCGCTTGAGCCCAGGTGATCGAGGCTGCAGTGAGCTATGATAGCACCACTGCACTCAAGCCTGGGCAACACTCAAGACCTGTCTCTAAAAATAAATAATAAAATATAAAAATAAAATTTTAGCATGCAAGGAAATATTTTTAAAGTGCTGGCTGGGCAAGATGGGTCACACCTGTAATCTCAGCACTTTGGGAGGCCAAGGTGGGCGGATCATGAGATCAGGAGATTGAGACCATCCTAGCCAACATGGTGAAACCCCATCTCTACTAAAATACAAAAAATTAGCTGGGCGTGGTGGTGTGTGCCTGTAGTCCCAGCTACTTGGGAGGCTGAGGCAGGGGAATCGCTTGAACCCAGGAGGCGGAGGTTGCAGTGAGCCAAGATCGCGCCACTACTCTCCAGCCTGGTGACAGAGGAAGACTCCATCTCAAAAAAAAAAAAAAAGTGTTGGCAAGGAATTAAAATCCTTGTGCACTGCTCAGGGGAATGTAAAATGGTATACCCTCTATGGAAAACAGTATGGAAGTTCCTCAAAAAATTAAAAATAGACTTACCATTTCTATTTTCTATTCAAAAATAGGATTCTTCTGGGTATATACTCAAAATAATTGATGCCTGTCATAATGGCTCATGCCTGTAATCCTAGCACTTCGGTAGGTTGAGGCGAGTGGACTGCCTGATCTCAGGAGTTCAGGACCAGCCTGGGCAACATGGCGAAACTTTGTCTCTACTGAAAATACAAAACATTAGCCATGTGTGGTGGCATGCGCCTATAATCCCAGCTACTCAGGAGGCTGAGGCACAAGAATTGCTTGATCCCAGGAGGTAGAGGTTCCAGTGAGCAGAGACTGTACTCCAGCCTGGGGGACAGAACGAGACTCTGTCTCAAAAAAAAAAAAAAAAAAAAGAAAGAAATAATAATAGTCATAATTGAAAGCAGGGTCTCTCAAAGAGGTATGTGTACACCCATGTTCACAGCAGCCTTATTCACAACAGCTACAATGTGGAAGAAACTGAAGAGCCCATTGATGGGTGAATGGATAAGTAAAATATGGTATATACATATAATGTATATATATACCAGAGGGAGTACGGCCCTGATAACACCTTGATTTTAAACTTCTGGCCTCCAGAACTGTGGAAGAATGATTGAATAATTTTGTTTTAGGCCACCAAGTTTGTATTAATTTGCTGCAGAAGCCACAGGAAACTAATAAACTTGCCATAGAATAGGGAATCAGGACCTAGAGAGTCTGCCATATCCTCAATCCTTACTAATAACTGAAAATCACAGCTGTAACTGATCCCTTCTTTGACAGATGAAAAGTGATCAATAAATTTATCATACGACTTTTTAAAAGACAACTACATTAAGTAGAAAGTTTTAGAAACTGTTTAACCAATCTCTGGCTCAAATAGCAAAACCCTGAAAGAACTAATCATGGTTCTCACATGAGGCATTTTACTGAAGGTATTCTGGCTGAGGACTGAAACTGGGATAGAAATACTGATTGATGAGGTCCCTGTGAAACCCAACATTTCTAAGTTCAAAGTCCCCTTGTCCCAACTAGGCGGCCAAGAAATCATATGCCAAGAAATTATACAGCTGTCCCTCAGTATCCATAGAGAACTGGTTGCAAGACTCCCTGCAGATACCAAAATCCACTGAGGGTCAAGTTCCTTAAATAAAATGGTATAGTATTTGCATATAACCCATGCACGTCCTTTCAAATACTTTATATCATCTCTAGATTACCCAAAATGCCTAAAATAATGTAAATACTATGTAAATAGTCATTATACTATACTTTTTGTTTGTATTATTTGTATTAATATTAAATTTTTATTTTTCATTTTTCCCAAATATTTTCAATCTGCAGTTGGTTGAATCCATGGATGCAGAATCCACAGATACAGACGGCCAGTGGTACAAATAAATTAAAGGTGATAAAGGACTCAGTAAATCTGGCAATCTCCACCATCGGATCTTCACTACATGAAGGCTTTAACCTATTAGTAGTTAAGATTGACTGATCCAGAGCTTGAGTCAGTCCTTCCAAGTACCTGTCTCTTCATTCCAATCATGATATAATATAACTATTGCTTAAGTAGGAATCATCACAGCAGTCCGCTCCAATATGACAGGTGACCCCAGCAACTGTCTGTACTGTGTGAAAGACTCATAACCCCATTGGCAGAGACAGTTTGGCTCTCAAATGGTGAGAACTATATCTGATTATGTACTCAGTGATCAGGCAGACTCTGGACACAGAACTGTACCCTGTCAAGAGAGACAGCCAAGAGAGCAGAAGTAAAGAATTTTCCATGAAGTGTCATACTGATTAAGATTTTGTTCTCAGTAAACTGGCATATTACCTCAAGACTGCAAATGCTTACAAGTTGGGACCAAAGAACATCTTCCTTCAAGTAAGAGCAAGCATCATATTGCCTAAGGGTTAACAGTACTTACGTGTCAAAAATGTGTTCATTTTGGATTCTAACAAGCACTTCGCTTCAAATAACTTTTCCCTCAATCTTCTCTATTCCCCATGCTTTTATTCACCTAAATGAAGAAAAACTCATTCGGCTGTCTCACAATTTGGCAACTTTTGCACTATGGTTATACATGTCTGATCTCTTATCATCAAATCATGTTTTTTGAAAGTTGAGGAGAAAGAAGATGAAGAATGAGATCAGAAAATGAAATCTGCATTTTCTCAAAGCTCATGAGTCATCTTCAAACAGAAGTTGTATGTTCCAGTCTCCAAATCTCTACTTTGTTACTCACTGATAATTATAATTTTGAGGAATAAATGTGGCCTACTAATTGTGATAAAAATCCCAAGTATGACTTTCTTTCAGATCAAAGGTGAGATAGCTGAGTAACTCTGACACTTGAATATAAGAAAGTCCTGTTGAAATTGCCTTCTTACAAATTCTGCACATAAGAGCTAAGACACACTAAGTAATGGAATGATACACCTTTACAGACTTGATCAAAGACATTCCTTGGAAAAAGTCTATTATAACAAAGCAGTAAAGGAAAAAAAGAATATGGAAGCTAGAGAGATAAGCATTAGGACTTTTCATGTTACAGATAAGAAACTCAGCCTTGGAAAAGTTAAATGATTCTTATTTAAGGTCATATATTCAGTCACAGAACCACCTAAATGCTTTCTATCTACCAATTTAGAGGTGTCCGAAATAGAGTTCATGGCCAGGGTCAAGAAACTACTTGCTTCATGGAACATTTTCAATGCTTAATACCATCTCCCTAAAAATAGTTTTATTTCAGTATATACAGTGTTAACTGATATTAGTCTACACCTCCAAAAATTTTATATGAGGAATGTGGCCAATTGGTCAATTTAGGTTGGTTACTCCTAACTAGATTAAATGCAAAACACAAAGATCTCATTAAATTGCTTTGGTTACCACTCTGTTTATTAGCATGAGTCTGGATTAGAAACCTCCTTCCTATCCTGGCTACCTGTCTAAATCACAGCCCCCCAATGGTCTACCCTGCTGCCAAGTTGGCATGTACAGTAAATTGTTGTCCCATGGAGAGGGATTTTTCTATTTAACTCCAGATCACTCTGTGCCCATAAACAAGTGTTTCACAAGCCACAAGAGCACAGCCTGAAAGCTACAGCATGGGCAATGCTCCATAGCTATTAAGTAAGTCCAGGGAAAAGAAGGAAGGCAATTCTGGGATCTGAGTTGAGTAAGGAGTGAATGCCACAAAGAAATTACAGGCAGTTTAAATCTGCAGAAAGTATAAATCAGCACACCAAATATTATCCCTAAAAGGAGATATTAAATAAAAGGTTATTATTTTTCCCAGCATATTTTCATTGAGTTTTATATAGTCAAAGCTAATAATATATTATCAGTCCATAACACTTATTGTCATGTCCTCCCAGAGGTAGAGTACTACATGGTAGAAGACATGAGAGAAAGCAGTTAAATAACCCTACGCAGTACAGTATACAGTTAAGAGCACAGACTATGAAGTAAGACTTCCTGAGTTTAAATCCCAGGTCTACCAGTTAAGTAGTTTTGTGTTCTCGGAACAAGTTATTTCGTCTGCTTCAGGTTCTTCATCTGTTAAATTATCATACCAATCATAAGAACTACTTCATGGGGCTACAATTAGGATTAAATGAGCTAATGTACATAAAAACACTTCGTGCCTGGCACACAGTTAAATGTTATGTGTTAGCTGCTATTATTATATTACCCTTGTATAACCTCCAGAGTTAACAAGGGACCCTCCTTTCTACACAAGAGCAAAAACGATATACTTAAACATAAATATAGTTCTACATAAGTAATGTTATACTTAAATATAAATATGAGCTCTATGTAAGTTCCTGTACATGTAAACAAATCACAGTCAGGTTTCATTCATAAGAGATGAAAGTTAATTAAAGCTAGGATTAGAGGAAAGGAAAAACAATGGGCCAGGGCTCCTATAGCTGACTCCTATAGCTGGTAAAGGAAGTTGAGGGGCTTTAGACTGCGTTTTACCATAAGAGTCACTGGCTGCTGAGGGTCCATCAAGTCTAATAGTTAGCACAAGCAGAAAATCTAAGAAGATAAAGTTCTGGATCTGACACTGACTCACATTACCAAAGAACAGGTTAAGAATTTGTCCCAGTAATCAGTGTTCCCTGACTGTAATGTGCATTTCCATTTATTCACATAACAAATATTTACTAAGGCCTGTACTATGCCAGACATGGTCCTCAGGTGGAGATGCAGTAATAAAAAATGATTAAGACTTTACCATTTAGTGGTGGAAAGAGACATGTAAATGATACAATGCAACAGAAATAATCACTAATATAAAATGAGAGATAAGTACAAAGTGTTGTAGTGCAGAGTACGAAGTTGCTAACTTGGTCCAGGAGTGACAGGAAAAATCTCCCAGTATAAACATTATTTGGGCTGGGTGCGGTGGCTCACGCCTGTAATCCCAGCACTTTGGGAGGCCAAGGTGGGCAGATCATAAGGTCAGGAGATCGAGACCATCCTGGCTAACACAGCGAAACCCAGTCTCTACTAAAAAAATACAAAAAATTAGTCGGGTGTGGTGGCACACGCCTGTAGTCCCAGCTACTCAGGAGGCTGAGGCAGGAGAACCACTTGAAGCTGGGAGGTGGAGTTGCAGTGAGCCAAGACGCACCACTGCACTCCAGCCTGGGCGACACAGTGAGACTCCATCTGAAAAAAATAATAAAAATTTAAAAAATAAAAATAAAAATAATTATTTGAGTTATAAAGAAGAAAGAGAACACTGAAACAGCAGCAAATGAAGAGATCTAAAGCAAAAAGAATAACATAGGCAAAGGTCGGGAGGAGAGAGAAAATGTCCATTTTTTGGAATAGTGAGAATTCTATGCATGCATAGACTAAGAAAGGGGTGGGGACATGCATAGAAATTTAAGTAGGGCTTCATTTGCCATACTGAGAAATTGGAACTTTACCCTATAGGCTAATGGAAAATAGAGGGAATTGTGGCTGGTAGGGTACGTTGACAGTCATGAAGGTCCCTATATCCCATCCATGATAAAGAGTTTCACTCACCTTTATCCTGAAGACAACAGGGAGGTATTGAGGTTTTTAAACCAGAGAGTGATACTATCAGAATTGTATCTTAGAATGATAATTACAGTGGGAATATGAAGATTGAACCACTGGAAGGGAAAACTCATGAGAGACACCAGTGAGGAAATTGTAATCCAGGCTAGAGAGGATGAGGTCTTGAAGTAAGGTACTGGCAGCTAAGACATTGGGGAGGACATGGATTTGAGAAGTACCCCTGAGGTAGAATGAACTGAACGGGGTCACTTATTAGAATGTCAGTGGTGAGAAAGGATAACATGGAGATTGTTAAGAGCTTAGGACTGTGGGTGAATTGTGACACCACTTAGACAAAACAGGGAATATAAGGAAGTCTTAGAAGTCTTTTCTGTTTCTGATTCCCAACTAGTGCTAATTTCTCTTAAAGCCTAAGTGACTTACACTCAGGAACTATATTTGAGCAGCAAACTAACAAGTACCGTTGCCCTTTCCATATTAAATAATCCTAAAGTGAGCCTAGAGAAATCAGTGCCAACCAGCCCAGCCTCACAGCTGTTCCCTGCCCCACAGCAAAGTCCTGGTTGGGTCAGTGTCATGAATACCATGGCATGGGCCTGGCAAGGCATTACTGTACAGCAGCCCACACAACAGGGGAATTGAGGTTACAGTATAAGGTCTCTGCTACAGCTGAAATCTCTTTAAAGGCACGTGTTAGTGATAACAATGGTAACTTTACAACTCAGAGGACACCCCCAATTTCTTCTCGAAAATTGAAATCTTTGGAATAGAAAATGAGTTGGTAAATCAAAAATAGACTGTTTGGCCCATATGGTATTTTAAAATTAAAGATTTTTTTGCACACAAAAATTCTATATTTGAAACTCCTTTTAAAAAATTAGATTACCTTACAACACTGGGGCCAGATTCCCACAAAGCAACAACTGGTTGGAGTTGAGTGGCAGCCGCCTTCTTTAGGCAGAACATGCATTTCTCAGTGCCCTAGGCCCCATCTCTCTCTACTGTGTTATACCAAGCCTGCTTTATTAATTTATATTACCTGCCCATCCCCTTTACTTATTTTCCCAAACAATTTTATTATGAAGATGTTCAAACACAGAAAAGTTGAAAGAAGTTCACAGTGACCCACCCCACCGCATATACCCACACAAGCTATCGTCCACCATTAATGTTGTACTTGCTTTGTCATGTATGCATCCCTTCATCCATTCATCCCATTTCAGACATTAGTAATAATTTCTCCAAATACTTCACTATAAACTAGAGTTCAATACCTCTTTACAGTATTATTTTTCTTTTGAAGTAAAATTTACATATAGTAAAAAGCATAAATATTAAGTATACATTCATTAAATTTTGACAAATGTCTGTATATGTTACCCCTCATTGTAGGTGTTTGAGTTGCATCTCTCAGGCATCTGACTCCTTGGACAGAGAATTGTTTTTCTACATTGCTCTGACCTAAGCATTGTCTGAGGCCAAGGAAATGCTGGCTATGAGCAGAAACATAGTTGACCTCTCTTAAAGCTGCACCTTGTTTCTGCTAGGCCTTAACAGTCCAAATCTGGGTATAATCAATTTTGGATATCTGATAATGTAAATTCACTACTGAGGCTGAAAACAGAACACACTAGAGATTAAGACTTTAGAAATCTAAATAACTTGTTTTTTTCCTGAAAGCATCAAGCACAATGATACAACAAAACATGGCCTATAGTTGAAACCTCAGACTGCTACGTCCTAGAAGAAGGGAAGTAGAATGAAAAATACAAACCAATAAATAACACAAACATCCCTTGAGGTCACAAATAGAAGAGTTAGATTCCACTCTCCCTGACTAGCTTAGTGGTAGTACCAAGGTAACAAGAAAAGCTTCTGTGATTTGGTTGGTAAGAGAAGGCATTCCTAAGCCAAGGAAAATATCAGGAATAGCAGAAAGGTAGAAACCTCATGTTCCAAAAGTAGAATATGGACAGGTAAAAACCTGAAAGGGACTCAAGATTCACTGTTAAGGCAAAGACATTCCACACAGCCTGGCAAAGCAATGGCATCCCTTTATGGAAATGAAAATGAGAAACGCCCCCTGTCTCCTTTGACGGTAAATGCTTACTTATCTGCAATCAAATCCCAGCCTGCTGGAGCACTTCGCTGGCAGGGTGCTCAGACTTAAGTGAAGCTTGCCAAGACAGAAAATTTCAGATGCTCTCGCAGAGGCACCAAAGGTTAAGGAAAGAGTGTGTGTTACCTTGCTTTCAATCTGTCTCAAATGTCTCATTTATAGAGTGTCCTCAAGCCCAAACTCTGAACAACTGTGTATGTAGGACAGAAGTAGAGGAGAAATTTCAGAACAGAATGGAAGATGTTATAAGATGCTGTACAGGCAAAAGAGTCTGACTTTCATGTCACAGCCCATCCTAATCTTTCCACAGCTAAGTTTCCTAGCTATACAAGAGAAACACCAAATTTAACCTTTTTTTAATTTCAGGGTTGATGTGAGGACACAAGATGACAAATAAGAAAAGAGACTTTTAAAAAGATAACTAGTACATAACTCCAAGTATTGCTATTAACGTATGATATTCTTCGTGTTAATTAATAAAACAAAATATACTGTGAGGCAGTAGAGTGCATTGATTTACAGCAAACTTTCTCTGTAAAGAGCCAAATAGAAAGTACTTTATTTGAGAGACCAAGGTGAATGAATTGCTTGAGGCCAGGAGTTCAAGACCAGCCTGAGCAACATGGCGAGAACCTGTATCTACAAAAAAAAAAAAAAAAAAAAAATTAAAATTAACCAGGCATGGTGGTGCATAACTGTAGTCCTAGCTACTCAGGAGGCTGAGATGAAAAAATTGCTTAAACCCAGGAGGTCAAAACTGCAGTGAAGTATGATTGTGCCATTATACTCCAGCATGGGTGACAGAGCCTGACCCTGTCTCTAAAAAAACAAGAAGAAAAAAGAGAAAAAAGAAAGAAGTACTTTATGCTTTGCAGATCATAGTCTCTTGCAAACATTCAACTCTGTCATTATAATTTAAAAGCAGCTATAGACAGTACTAAACCAATGACTATAGCTAGGTTCCAGTAAAATTTCATGGATACTAAAAATCTGAATTTCATGTAAGTTTCACATATCACAAAATATTTTACTTCTTTTTCAGCTAATTAAAAATGCAAAACTATTTTTGGCTTATAGGTTGTACAAAAACAAGCAGTGAGCAGGATTTGGCCCATGAGCTATAGTTTGCTGACCCCAATTTAGTGCATTGGCCAGAAAGTTTGAATTCAAATGTCAGCTGTGGAACTTAATAGCTATAAGACCTTGTATTAGTTACTTAACTTCTTTCTGCCTCAGTTACCCCATCTATAAAATGGAAATAACAGTAGTATTTATTTCTCAGTATTATTATGAAGATTACATAACTTTGTACGGGCACAGCAGTTGGAACAGTGTCTGGCACAACTTAACTGCTCGTGCATATTGCTGTTAGCTATTATAAACCATTTCCATAACAATCTCTAACAATTCTGCAAGTGTGCCACACTCACATGCTGTTTCCTCTGCCTGGAATGCATTTTCCTGCTTAGAGCTTCTACGTGGTCTGAAAGACTTAGTTTAAACATTACCTTCTCTATGAAGCCTGCCTTGATTATTCTTCTCATCCTAGCAGATACTAGCCACTACCACCAGTTTCCCATTACCTATTGTAGTATATTGGATTTTATTGTAGTTATCTTTGATAGGTCAAATTCTCTGCAAGACTCCTTGTAAGTATGTAAGTAGTATCCCCAGAGCCCAGAATAGTGCTCTACACACACAAAGAATGTATTTGCTTAATGATATTAACAATACAGAAAACAAGCTAATACATTAATAACGAGGATAGAAATCTCCTAGTTATGTGCCATAAAAAGGAACAAAATCATGTCCTTTCCAGCAACATGGATGCAGCTGGAAGCCATTATCCTAAGTAAATTAACACAGGAACAGAAAACCAAATTCTCCATGTTCTCACTTATAAGTGCGAGCTAAACATTGGGTATTCATGGGCATAAAGATGGCAACAGTAGACACTGGGGACTACTAGAGTGGGGAGGGAGGGAGAGAGAAAGGGAGAGGGGCCAGGGATGAAAAACTAACTGTTGGGTACTATACTCACTAACTGGGTGATGGGATCAGTCATATCCCAAACTTCAGCATCACACGATATACTCATGTAACAAACTTGTACATGTACCCCCTGAATCTAAAGTTGAAATTATAAAAAATAAATGAAATAAGATCTTTTTAACCCATCATCAAGGAAAAACACATCGGCCGAGCACAGTGGCTCACACCTGTAATCCCAGCACTTTGGGAGGCCGAGTTGGGCAAATCACAAGGTCAGGAGATCGAGACCATCCTGGCTAACACAGTGAAATCCCATCTCTACTAAAAATACAAAAAATTAGCCGGGCACGGTGGTGGGTGTCTATAGTCCCAGCGACTCAGGAGGCTGAGGCAGGAGAATGGCTTGAACCCAGGAGGCAGAGCTTGCAGTGAGCCAAGATCGCGCCATTGCACTCCAGCCTGGGCGAAAGAGCTAGACTGCATCTCAAAAAAAAAAAAAAAGAAAGAAATCAGGCCAGGTGCGGTGGCTCACACCTGTAACCCCAGCATTTTAGGAAGGCAAGGAGGGAGGATTGTTTGAGACCAGCTTGGACAACAAAATGAGACCTCGTCTCTACAAAAAATTAAAAAATTCTCTGGGCATGCTAACACATGCCTGTGGCCCCAGCTACACAGGAGGCTAAGGCAGAGGGATCGCTTAGGCCCAGGAGAACAAGGCTGCAGTAAGCCATGTACACACCACTACACTCCAGCCGTAGGTGACAGAGCGAGACCCTTTCAAAAGAAAAGAAAAGAAAAGAAAAGAAAAAAAAATCTCCTAGTTATATGACAAATGTGAATATAATTAAATATGAAAATAATTTCTAACATCCTATTTTGAGTAAAATTGACCATGTTAATATCCATCCCCAGGCATATCCAGTGAGCATCCAGAGTTTGTCTTGGTACTATTATTAGTTGGTAGCAGATATCTTAGAATCCACACACTGATCATCACAACACTAGCTTTTAGAGATTCAAAAGCTCATCTCCCACCTGAATTTACAAAAAAAAAAATCTGTGTTTAGTAGTGAGGGGAAAAGGAAATAAAATAATGAAATGTGAAATTTCTACCAATATAACAATGTATATAGCAAAAAGCAAGAAGTTAACAGAATGAAAGCCCTTTTCTGAGCCTGCTCTAAAACTCTTAAGGAAGTAGTTAATCATCAAAAGGCTTCACCAAGGCCATTGAGAGAAGTATGCTTTCTCAGCTAGTCAGGATTCTAACTAAAACAGAGTTACTTGGGCAACCTAAGACATTACCCTTGCCACTCTCAACCTGCCAAGGGTGTTGTGCCCCTTTGCTTAGACTTCTGCCAGGCAAGCTATGATACTGTGCCCAAATGATCCTGTGCCAGACACAGCAATCCCTCTGACAGAAGGTTCCTTGTGTCTACTAATTCTAGGCTAACCAGCATGCCTGGCATACTGTCTCTGAAAAAAATCAAAGCTGTTTTGGGAGAACGGGTTAAAGGAGGAAGGGAACTCCAACAACTAAATAGTGAATATCTTCCAAAAGGCAATTTAATATCATCAAAATCAATATAATGCTATAATAACGAAGAGAGTCCAGTGAAGATTCAGATCACAGCCCCTAGGTGACACTAACATGGCAGTGAGGATGAAGTAGGAGCTTTCCATTTTCTAAGTTTTCTAAGTTAATGTCACATATGTAAAAATCCCAGCTGTTTGCTGTGGAAATAATGACATCAGAATCAGTTTGTCCTTGGGTTTTTGGTTTTGCTTCTTTTGTTTCCAACGTGTGTGTGCATGTGTGTGTAATACACTGGCTGAGAATTATCCATTTTTCCAGAGGTCTATTTCCCTCTTGCAGAGCATGAGATCATATACTATGAGAATCTGCCAAATTTAAGCAATTTGGCAAACTGTCGCCTAAAAAAATCAAACATATAGAAAATACTTTTTAGCTGGGTGTGGTAGCGCACGCCTGTAGTCCCAGCTACTCGGGAGGCTGAGGTGGGAGAATCTCTTGAATCCGGGAGGTGGAGGTTGCAGTGAGCCAAGATTGCGCCACTGCACTCCAGCCTGGGCAACAGGGCAAGACTCCATCTCAAAAGTAAAAAAGAAAATATTTATGTTAGGACTATGCTGTATTCTTGCCAATGCCATTGTTATTACTACTACCATTGTTAACATGATTTTCTTCGGTGCCAGAAAATACCTTCATGTATAGTATTTAATTATTGCTGAATTTGAACATTCTCATAATTGCTAACTCATGGGATAGTAACTTTAGACACACTATTATCAACAATTTTTTTCTTCCAACATATTATTTTAATATATCTGATTAAAAGGATTGGGTTTTCTTATATTTTAGAGCTAGATTAATTTCAATGGAATAATATAAGTTATAATGCCATCCTTTCTTCCAAAAAACTCAAATTTTAAATATATCCCCATGTGTCTTCCCAAAAGTCCTCTAAGGTAGGGAGAGGTTGAGGAATATCATAATACTGGTGACAGCAGCCAATATTTTTCTGGTCTATTTGAAGCTGGGCATGTGGACAAGACCTGGCAAGAGAGTAGTGTGAAAAGACAGCCTACCACAAAGCTATGAGAAATTCTAGCATTTAAAAACCATGTAGGAAAGGATAAGCAAGCAAAGGTGGTATAACCAGAGAAGAGAAAAGAAAAAGAAATTTGTCATGGAAGCCATAGGATGAAAGGGTTTCAAGAAAGAGAGAGTGGTTGATGTTGCTAACAGTCAAGTAAGCTAAAGAAAGGAAATGTCAGAATTAGTAATGTAAAGGTCATGAAGGACCTGAGCTTGAAGTGTTTCAGTGCAGTAATGGGGCAAGAGCAAGATAAGAATGGAATGAAGAGTGAAAGGAAATGAGAGCATTGATAAGTCTTGAAAAATGTGGCTAAGAAAGGGAGGAAAGAGACAGAGTGATATATGGAGGCCCAGAAGGGGTCATAAAATGTTGTTGCTGTAAAATGAAAGAGACTTGAGCATGTTTAATTACATTTGGAAGCATTCACACGAAAAGAAAAGGTTGGCAAATAAGATTGGATAGCGTGAGTTTAAAGAGAAAGGCTCCAAAACAAAGACAGAAGGATTAGCCTTAAATGGGAAAAACTCTCCACTGCAATAGGAGGGAAGGAAAAGAGAATGCCTCAGACATAGGTAGAGTGGTTTAGAGATAAAATTTGAGCCTGGGCAACATGGTGAAACCCCATCTCTACAAAATATACAAAAATTAGCCAGGCATGATAGCATGCACCTATAGTCCCAGCTACTTGAGAGGGTGAGGTGAGAGGATCACTTGAGCCCCAAAGGCATCACTTGCAGTGAGCCTAGCCTTGCAGTGTGACACTGCACTTCAGCCTGAGTGACAAAGAGAGACCTTGTCTCAAAAAAAAAAAAATAACAAATAAGAAATTCCCATCTAATTTCTCTGTTTTCTATCCTATCTATGAAGTAGCAGTAATCACAGTAGTAACAGAGGTAGTGGTAGGAGCAATAATATAAGTTAATATTTATTAAGGGCTTATTATATATGGGTGAAACACTGCCCCATATATGTTAATTCATTAAATCTTCCTAGCAAGCTAATAAGATAAATATTACTATTATTATCATCATCATCATTTTTAGAAGATTAAGTAACATGCCCAAGGTCACATGGCTAAAAACTAACGAGCCAGCATTCAAATCCAATCAGTCTAGCTCCAGAGCATAATTCTGAACCATTTTATTATACCAATTCTAAATTTAACAACCTACAGGGCAGTAGAGACTTTCACAAGTCTCATGTGAAAGTACTTGTTAAAAGGGTTTTTTTGGTGCAGTGATAAAGACAAAAGCCAGATCAGAGTGGTTGTGGAGGAGGAAGCAAAGCAGCAGGAGGTGATATCGACTGTTAAGAAAAAGGGAGGAAGTAGAATGGTCAGAAGGGTGAGGAGCATACAGAAGAATGAAATGACCATTCCAGAGAAATGAGTGAGTTGGCCAGGGACACATGACTGGGTTTCCACACAATGGAAAGGATCTATTTGAATTTGGTGACCATGTGGTTATTCATGGTCACCAAATTCAAATAGATCCTTTAAAGAAGTAAATGGGAAAAAGAATTGGAAGTCCCAATTAGAACTGGTTATAATGGCAGTGATTGAACTAGCAATTCCATATTATGGCCAAAAAGCCAGATGCATTAGAGGAGTAGCAGATATAGGTGAAATTTGTGTCATGGGTACAACTGTGGAAATGGGTGACAGAGCAAGGTGGAGGGAAAAAATCACCCAAATGAGAAACATTTTCAGGAACAGTCACCCAAGTGAATGTTGGATGATTTGATAGCAAAATGAGATGGAGAGTAAGTTGTGAGCTAAGTCTTTGATGAATGAGGGGGTTAAAATGTGGCATGAAAATCAAAGGAGCAGCGGTATTTTATTTTTATAAGACAGTATAGGAAATAATGCTCAGGAAGTGACAATGGGGAACAACATGGTCCTAATACTACTTCCTAACACTCAGTTGTGTGAGACAAATGAAACCTAAACCACTTGAGAGGGCTTAAGTCTATGACAATAGCAGAACTAACACTGTGGGTTTCTAACTTCCAAACCAAAGCTCCATCCACTATCAGGTATACTGTAGCCTTTTTCTTCAAATTAATTTTCTTTCTTTCTTTCTTTTTTCTTTTTTTTTTTTTTTTGAGACAGAGTCTCACTTTGTTGCCCAGGCTGGAGTGCAGTAGCATCATCTCAGCTCAATGCAACCTCTGCCTCCCGGGTCTAAGTGACTCTCATGCCTCAGCCTCCCAAATAGCTGGGACTACAGGCACCCACCACCACACCCAGCTAATTTTTGTATTTTTAGTAGAGATGGAGTTTCACCATGTTGGCCAGGCTGGTCTTGAATTACTGACCTCAGGTGATCCGCCCACCTCAGTCTCCCAAAGTGCTGGGATTATAGGCATGAGCCACTGGGCCCAGCCCAAATTGATTCTCTTCTCTTCTCTTCTTCCTTCTTTTTTTTTTTTTAAATTTTTTTTTTTGAGACAAGAGCTTCACTCTTGTTACCCAGGCTGGAGTGCAATGGTGCAGTCTCGGCTCTCCACAACCTCCACCTCACAGGTTCAAGTGATTTTCCTGCCTCAGCCTCCTGAGTAGCTGGGATTATAGGCATGTGCCACCATGCCTGGCTAATTTTGTATTTTTGGTAGAGGTGGGGTTTCTCCATGTTGGTCAGGCTGGTCTTGATCTCCCAACCTCAGGTGATCTGCCCGCCTCAGCCTCCCAAAGTGCTCGGATTGCAGGCATGAGCCACTGTGCTCAGCCCCAAATTGATTTTCTTAAAGTAATCTAGTAACACAGAGTATATTTTTATTGTTAAGAGAAAATAAAATAAAATCTAACTACAATTTGGTATATATCCTGCTAAAATACTGTCTAGATACTTATGTGCTTACATGTACTTTTCATATATCTTTCAGAATTTTTTTTTTCTTTTATTGAGATGGAGTCTTGCTCTGTCGCCCAGGTTGGAGTGCAGTGGCATGATCTCGGCTGCGATCTCAGCTGGTGCGATCTTGGCAGTGGTGCGACCTCAATGCCACCATGCCTGGCTAATTTTTTTGTATTTTTAGTAGAGATGGGGTTTCACCGTCTTAGCCAGGATGGTCTCGATCTGACCTCGTGATCCGCCCGCCTCAGCCTCCGAAAGTGCTGGGATTACAGGTGTGTGCCACCACGCCTGGCCATCTTCCAGAATTTTTAAAAGTGTAAATGGGGACATATTACATGTACTTCAGTGAGTTTTTCTTTCTATTTACAATATTCTTATAGAATGTTCTTGTGTAGTGTTAATACAGGTTTATGTAGGTCCTCTTTTGATTTTTATTTATTTATTTTTTAGAGACAGGGTCGTGCTATGTTTCCCAGACTGGTCTGAAACTCCTGGCCTTAGGTAATCCTCCTGCCTTGGCCTCCCAAAGTGTTGGGATTACAGGAGTGAGCCATCATGCCCAGACGTGGGTCTACCTCTTTTGTTCATAACAGCAAAAGATTTCCATACTGTGAATATCTAACCATTCCCCCATTTATATAAATTTAGGTTTTTCCTATTTTTTTTTTTACTATAAACAAGGAATAAAAGAACATTTCTGTACATACACCTTTCTGTACATGTGCTAGAATAAGGAAAGAAGTAAAACTTAGGAGCCAAATTATCTGCATATATTTTTATAAATTCTGCCAAACTGCCTTCTGAAAAGGCTTTGCCCTTTTACAAGACAGTTAAGTGTACCCATTTCCCCAATTCCATATCAATATCTATGCTTGAAAGAACTAATTCTTTTGGTTCAAGGGAAAAAAAAGAACTAATTTTTAAATTTCTGTTAAAGAATTGAACAACAACAAAAGAAAAACACGAGTGTTTCAATTTGCATTTTGCTAATTAACAGTGAAATCTGAGAAGTTTCTCATGTGTTTTGAAATTTTTTTAAATGTTAAAACAGCTTTACTGAGATATAATTCACATACCACACGACTTGTCCATTTAAAGTATATAATTTCAGGCTGGACACAGTGGCTCACTCTTGTAATTGCAGCACTTTGGGAGATCAAGGCAGGTAGATCACTTGAGGTCAGGAATTCGAGACCACCCTGGCCAACATGGCAAAACCCTGTCTCTACTAAAAATACAAAAAAATTGGCCAGGCTTGGTGGTATATGCCTGTAGTCCCAGGCCCTTGGGAGGCTGAGGCATGAGAATCACTCTAACCCGAAAGGTGGAGGTTGCAGTGAGTTGAGATCGCACCAGTGCACTCCAGCCTGGGCAACAAAGAGATACACTGTCTTTGGAAAAATAAATTAATTAAATTTAAAAAATATAATTTCAAAGGTACTTTTTTTTTTTGAATTATAGTCATAGATAAGTGAAACCATCACCACAGTCAATTTTAGAAAATTGCCATCATCTCAAAAAGAAGCCCTGGGGTCAGGCACAGTGGCTCACACCTGTAATCCCAGCACCTATGGGAGGCCAAGGCAGATGGATCACTTGAGCTCAGGAGTTTGAGACCAGCCTGAGAAGCATGGTGACACCCTGTCTCTAGCAAAAATACAAAAAATTAGAAATTAGCCAGGTGTGGTGCAGACCTGTAGTCCCAGTCACTTGGGAGTCTGAGGTGGGAGCATCACTTGAGCCCAGGAGGTGGAGGTTGGAGTGAGACAAGATTACACCATTGCAGTCTAGCCTGGGAGACAGAGTGAGATCCTGTCTCAAAAAAAAAAAAAAAAAAAAAAAGAAAGAAAAAAAAAGAAGTCCTGTATCCTCTAGCTGTTGCTCCTTACCCTCTTATCCTCCCTTCTCCTATCCCTAAGCAACCACCAACCTACTTTCCCACTCCAGAGATTTCCCTATTCTGGACTTTCACATAAATAGAATCATATAATATGTAGACTTTTGTGACTGACTTCTCTTAGCATATGTTTTCAAGGTTCATCCAAACTGTAGCATGAATCAGTATTTCATTCCTTTTTATGGCTAAATAATATTCCATTGTATGGATATACATTTTGATTATCCATAAGTTGATGAATATTTGGGTTGTGTCCACCTTTGGTTATTATGAATAATGCTGCCATAACATTTTTGTGTAAGTTTTTGTATGGATATGTGTTTTCATTTATCTTCAGTACACCTAGGAGTACAATTGCTGGTATGGACATATGTTTTCATTTATCTTGGGTGTACCGAGGAGTAGAATTGTTGGATCATACGGTAACTCTATGCTTAATTGTCTGAGGAACCGCCAGACTGTTTTTCAGCGGCTGCCCCATCTTACATTTTTACCAGTAATATATGAGAGCTCCAATTTCACCACACCTTCACCAATACTTGTCATTATTTGACTTTTTGGTTCTAGTCATCCTAGTGGTTACAAAGTGGTATCTCATTATGGTTTTCATTGCATTTCGCTGATGACAATTGATGTTGAATATCTTTTCAGGTGCCTATTGGTCATTTGCGTATCTTCCTTGGAGGCATGTCTATTTAGATTATTTGTCCATTTTGGGATATTTTGTCTTATTATTATTATTATTATAAAGTTTATTTATTATTAAAGTTCTTTATATATTCTAGATACAAGTCACTTACAAGATATATAATTTGCAAACATCTCTCACTCTGTGGGTTGTCTTATCACTCTTTTTTTTTTTTGGAGACAAGGTCTCACTCTGTCACCCAGGCTGGAGTACAGCGGTACGATCTCAACTCACTGCAAGTGATGCTTCCAGGTCCAAATGATCCTCCCACCTGAACCTCTAGAGCAGCTGGGACTACAGGTGTGTGCCTCTATGCCTGGCTAATTTTTCAAATTGTTTGTAGAGATGATGTCCTGCTATATTGCCCCAAGCTTGTCTTGAACTCCAGGACTCAAGTGATCTACTTGCTTTCTCGATAGTGTCCTTTCAAGTATTTTAAAGCTTTTAGGCCAGGAGTGGTGGTGGCTCATGCCCGTAATCCCAACACTTTAGGAGGCTGAAGTGGGAGGATCAGTTGAGGCCAAGACGTTGAGACCAGCCTGAGCTCCAAAGCAAAACCCATCTCCAAAGAAAAAAAAAAAAAAAGGCTGGGTGTGATGTCACACACCTGCAGTCCTTGTTACTTGGGAGGTTATGGTTAGAAGATCACTAGAGCCCAGGAGTTTGAGGTTGCAGTGGGCCATGATCGCATCGCACCACTGCACTCCAGCCTGGGCAAGAGAGTGAGACCCTGCCTCTTAAAAATAAATAAATAAAGCTTCTAATTTTTATAAATTCAAATTATTTTTTCTTTTGTTGCTCATGCTATGGTGACATATCTAAGAATCTTTTGCTAAATCTGAGGTCATGGATCCAATTTGATAGCTCATCAGTAAAATTCCATCAATTAATCAATGCGAGGTCATGGAAAACATTACCGCTATGTTTTCATCTAAGAGATTTATAGCTTTAGCTTTTACATTTAGGTCTTTGATCTATTTTGAGTTAATTTTTGTATTTTCCCAGTGAATGGTCTTGGTACCTTTGTCCTGTATCAGTTGACCATAGTTGCATGGGTTTATTTCTAGAATCTCAATTCTATTCCATTGATGTACATGTCTACCTATCTGCCAATACCACACTGTCTTGGTTACCCTTGGTTACCATTGTTTTGTAGTAAGTTTTAAAATCAGGAAGTGTGAGTATTCCTACATTGTTCTTCTTTTCAGGATTGTCTTGGCTATTCTGGGTCCCTGGCAATTCCATGTGGATTTTTTTTTTTTTTTTTTTTTTTTTTTTTTTTTGAGACATCGAGTCCTGCTCTGTTGCCCAGGCTGGAGTGCAGTGGAGTGATCTTGGCTCACTGTAACCTCCACTTCCCGGGCTTAAGCAATTCTCCTGCCTCAGCCTCCTGAGTAGCTGGGACTACTCAGTCTCAGCTAATTTTTGTATTTTTAGTAGAGACGGGATTTCACTATGTTGGCCAGGCCGGTCTCCAACTCCTGCCCTAGTGATTTCCCGCCTCAGCCTCCCAAAGTGCTGGCATTACAGACGTTAGCCACCTCGCCTGGCCTTCCATGTGGATATTATCTCATATGTTTATTAACCACATAAACTACTTCCCATTCATAGCCTTTCCTCATTTTTTTTTCAAACGGTTAATTTTTATTTTTTATTTTTTATTTTTTTTATGAGATAGAGTCTTGCTCTGTCGCCCAGGCTGGAGTGCAGTGGCGCAATCTCCGCTCACTGCAAGCTCAGCCTCCTGGGTTCACGCCATTCTCCTGCCTCAGTCTCCCAAGTAGCTGGGACTACAGGCATCCGCCACCACGCCCGGCTAATTTTTTGTATTTTTAGTAGAGATGGGGTTTCACCGTGTTAGCCCAGATGGTCTCGATCTCCTGACCTCGTGATTCGCCCGCCTCGGCCTCCCAAGGTGCTGGTATTACAGGCGTGAGCCACCGCACCCGGCCAGTTAAATTTTTTAAATTGTTTATATAAAGAGCTCATTACTCTGGATATTAATCCTTGATCACAAAATCTTTTTCCTAGTCTGTCATTTGTCTTTCAACTTTTTTTTAGGATGTTTTTTGTCATAGAAAAGTTCTGAGTTTCATTTTACTCAGGAAGCCTTCTCCCTTCCACTTCTTCCTTGCTTACTAGTTATAAAATTATTCACCTATATTTCTTCTAAAAATTATATTAACTATTTGATTCCTTGGAATTTACTTTTGCAGATGGTGAGAGTTAGGGGGTATAATTTTTTTCCCCAAGTAGAGAGCCAACTTTCCTAACACAATTTTTATCCCATTAATTTGAAATGGCACCATTATCAAAATTAAATTCCCATCTATAACTGAGTCTGTTTCCGGAGTTTCTATTTCTTTCATTTATCTATTTATCTATCCCTCTATCAATACTAGAGCATTTTAATTACTTAACTATATTTTGACATCTGGTAGGTCAAGACCTACCTCATTGAACTTTGAGGGATTTTCTTGACTATTTCTGCAGATGAATTCTTTCACATGAAATTCAGGATGAGCTTGCCAAATTTTTCCACAGAAATTTTGACTAGAGTTACATGGATTTTATAATAAAAACAATAATAGCAAACACTATGGAGCCTACTAAGTGTCAGAAACTGTTTTAAGATCTTTCATATATTAATTAATCCTAACAATTCTATGAGGTAGTTACTATTGTAGTACTACTAGATCAATATTAAGAGAGATGATACAATACTATTTCTATCAGTAGCTCCACTTATTTAGGCCTTCTTTCATGTTCTTTATAATAAAGTATTATATTTTCTTCCTGCAAGTTTTATAGGCTGGGTGTAGTGGCTCACTCCTATAATCCCAGCACTTTGGGAGGCCAAGGTGGGTGGATTACTTGATGTCAAGAGTTTGAGACCAGCCTGGCTAACATGGTGAAACCTCATCTCTACTAAAAATATGAAAATTAGCCCCGTCTCTACTAAAATACAAAACTTAGTGGTGGCGTGTGCCGGTAGTATCAACTAGTCGGGAGGCTGAGGCAGGAGAATCACTTGAACCCAGGAGGCTTGCAGTGAGCCGAGATTGCGCCACTGCCCTTCAGCATGGGCAACAGAGTAAGACTCAAGTTCAAAAAAAAAAAAAAAAAAAAAAAAAAGTCTTACATATTTCTTCCTGGGTTTATTGCTAATGATTTGGTTTTTTGTTTTTTTTTTTTCCTGCTTCTATGAACAGGATCTTCTTTCTCATTACATTCTTAAATGTATACCTATTATATTCTAAATGATGGTTTCAAAAACTATTTTGTATTGACTCAAATTAAATTTATATAAATTTTTTTCTGAAATTTCATTTACCTTAGAATTATTCTGCTTTTGGCCGGGCGCGGTGGCTCAAGCCTGTAATCCCAGCACTTTGGGAGGCCGAGACGGGCGGATCACGAAGTCAGAAGATCGAGACCATCCTGGCTAACATGGTGAAACCCCGTCTCTACTAAAAAAAAATACAAAAAACTAGCCGGGCGAGGTGGCGGGCGCCTGAGGCTGAGGCAGGAGAATGGCGTGAACCCCGGGAGGCGGAGCTTGCAGTGAGCTGAGATCCGGCCACTGCACTCCAGGCCTGGGTGACAGAGCGAGACTCCATCTCAAAAAAAAAAAAAAAAAAAAAGAATTATTCTGCTTTTAAACAATGGCTAGTTTATCCCATAACTATGTGTTAATTCCACAACTAACTTGCATATATTCTTATTGTGTGATACACGGCAAATTAAAGACTTGCTTTAAAGGCAAAGTGACAACACTCCTATCTTTCCCAAATCTGCTATTCAGAATTACCCTATAACACTAGATTAAACTTCTAGTGCATCTATTATAGAAAACTGCCTTCTCACCCAGTGGAATGTGACCTATAAGATCACAACAGTCAAATCTGAAGGGATAGCCAGAAAGGGATCAAATTTGGAGTTTGTTTTTGAATAGTGTAATTATTGACCTTTTAATAAATCATTAAATAATCCTTTTCTACCTTAAGAGAATCAGCAAAAAAAAAAAAAAAAAAAAAAAAAAAAAACCTTGTACCACTGAAACATTAAAATGAAGCCAAGTTTAAGGAGTAGTCAGATAGCTAGCTGGCATGTTTAAGTTGTCTATTTGGAGTTACAGCTATCTAGTTAACAACCTCAGAGATTAATTCAAATGAACCTGAAATAGCAGTATACCAACAGAGACCTCACTCCTTAGGCTTTTAGGGTGCCAAAGTCTTCACTTAATTAAGACTAAGCAGAGATGATCCCCGTATGTTTTGGAGACTAAGTTTCACCTTTCTTGCTCTGTAAAATTTTAGAACTCAGTGAAACCTTCTACATGACTTGTACCAACCCAGCCCATTTTCTGGAGCACAGTTAGTCTTGTTGATATGCCACACTGACATGATTGACAGAGTATGCCAATTTAAGGCTGAATGGCAAAAACTCAAAGGCTTAAAATAACGTAATACTTTGTTTTCAAAGGCTATGGTAAAGGCCAAGAGCAAAGTCATTCTTCCAGCTTAACAGCACTGGAAAGACCACAGCAAGTACCAGAAGACTTTCTGACACAAAATCAGTAACTGCATGCAAATATGAACATCAATAGTTACATCTTCTTAGTCACTAGACTAAGTTAGGACTAGCAATGAACAAAAGCTCTTCTAAAATGTTCTTATCCCCTAACTTACTCTTATTTCACTTCTCCATTCCTTTCTGTAAAATAATAGGATACCATGAAAAGTTGTGTAATTCCATTCTTTTAACTGCAGTTTGGCAAAGTCCTTAGGCGAAAATATACCTAAATATATTCTTATGAAAATGGCCTTCATGAAGACTAGCATATTATAAAAATCAAACAGCAGTAGGATAAATATACTACCCACCCCCCAAAAAAAACTCTGTCAAAGTGTTAAATACCATAGTACTTCAGCCATTCACTATTATTTAGTGCCTTAAATTTGCCAAATGTCAAAGAAAGTCAACAGAACATATTAAATACACAGACACCCATCATAAGTATTCAAATTTACATTTACATTCTGAAGTTACACATGTATTTTTTACTATAGAAAAATAGTTCTTGAGCAGCTGGGCGCAGTGGCTCACGCCTGTAATCCCAGCGCTTTGGGAGGCCAAGGTGGGCAGATCATGAGGTCAGGAGATCAAGACCATCCTGGCTAACTGAAACCCTATCTCTACTGAAAATACAAAAAATTAGCCAGGCGTGGTGGCGGGTGCCTGTAGTCCCAGCTACTTGGGAGGCTGAGGCAGGAGAATGGTATAAACCCAGGAGGCGGAGCTTGCAGTGAGCCAAGATTGCACCACTGCACTCCAGCCTGGGCAACAGAGCGAGATTCCGTCTAAAAAAAAAAAAAAAAGAAAAGAAAAGAAAAATAGCTCTTGAGGCACTTGCAAATCTCATGGTTACAGCAATCACCTTATTATAATTGTCCCTTCATCCCTTACAGTAAACCTTTTGAATAAGATCCTTACTAAAAACCAAAACAAAACAAAAAAAAACCCCAAACACATACACACACACACACACACAAACCCTCTTGGACTAAACATTTAATCCATAATAATAAGACAAAGGAAAATGTGACAGTTATTGTATGATTGAAATAGATTTAGCTGTGAGCCCTTGCATAAATCACTTCACCTTCCTGAACCTCAGGTTTTTTGATCTGTAAAAATGATAGGGTTGATCACTAGGGTAGCTTCCAGTTGTATTATTCTATACTGATCTCAGCCCCAAAGAGTCTAGGACAATTTCCAATAGATTTTAATACCCTAAAAACCTCGAGAAACAACTACTAAAATGAATGCTTTTATTTTACTAATGAGTTTATGTCATAAGATTTTTATGGTGTTTGCTGGTGCTATTTGAATGAATTTTTTTTCCAGATGTTGAATCTGAAGTTGAATTTAGACATTTCTTTTTAAAACGTCTAGTAGAGAACACAACACTTCCTCAACTAAGAAGAAGCCACTGGGAAAAAAGAACTGCTGCATGAAGAAGAAACTATTGAGAGAGATGGTAAAAGATGTAAACAGTCTAAATAATATACAAACTGAACAGTCTAAGCATAAATTGTTCAGATGTAATTGTCTGAGATGCTAAGGAAGATTTTCTGTAACAGACCTGCCCAATCTTTCCCTGATTTTCATAAACCTTATATGAAGTTGGTCATGCACAAACCCCAAATATAAACCAATACATTACTTGGGACTTGATATTTTGCAGCTCATCACCAGGAAATCCACACAGCAATAATCAAGAACCATTTGCAAATAGTATCGCACTCTTGGCATTGTTTGAGAATAATCAATTAAAGAATTATATCAGTTTTAATCTGAGAAATTAGTGATATAAAAATATGACAACAGCAATTGTAAGTGGAAATGTAGAACAATGGGAGCTTTCCTACACAGTTGGAGGAAGTGTACACTGGCATAGCCAATCACTTTGAACATCACTTATCCAGTGAAGATGCACAAATGTTTAATCTTTCACATAAACCCTAGGAAAATTCTAATACATTTACACATGAAACCATGTATAAGAATACTCACAGTAGCACTATAAATTTTTTAGTAGTCTTTTATAACATTTTCATTGAGATGTAATCAACATACCATAAAATTCACCTTTTGAGAGTGTACAATTCAATGGTTTTTAATACATTCATAGAATTGTGCAACCATCATCCTAACCAATTTCAGGACATTTTCATCTCTCCAAAGAGAAAACCTGTTCCATTAGCAATCACTTTCCATCCACCCCTTCCAAGCCCTTAGCAACCACTGATTTACTTTCTATTTCTGTGGATTTGTCTTTTCTAGACAGTTCATATAAGTGAAATCATATAATATGTAGCCTGTTGTGTCTGACTTCTTTCACTTAGCATAACGTTTTCACCGTCTATCCAAGTTGTAGTATATATCAGTAATTCAATTCCTTTTTATGGCTGAAAAATATTTCATTTTATAGCTAGATCACATTTTGCATATTCATTCATCAGTTGATGGACATTTGGGCTGCTTCCACCTTTTGGTTATTGTGAATAATGCTGCCATGAACACTGATGTACATGTTTTTATGTGGACATATGTTTTCAATTATTTTGGATATATACCTGGGAGCAGAACTGATGGGTCAAATGTTAATTCTTATGCTTAACATTTTGAAGAACTGCTAGACTGTGTACCAAAGTGGCTGTACCATTTTACAATCCCATCAGCAATGTATGAGGCTCCAATTTTTTCATGCCCTCACCATTATTTGTTATTGTCCATTTTTATTTCAACATTATGTATTAAAAGCAAACCAAAAGAAAAGCAAGCAAGCAACAACATCCTAGAAACTTACATGTCTATCAGTAAGAAAAGAAACTTTGGTATAGTCATACACTGGGCTACTACAGGACAATATAAAAAATAAATTATTGTTACATGTATCAATGTGAAGATAAACGAACAGGTGCAGTATATATCAAAAGAAATACATCTTAACAAATATAACTTAGATTATATCTTTTTTTTTCGAGACAGAGTCTTGTTCTGTTGCCCAGGCTGGAGTGCAGCAGTGGGATCTCGGCTCCCTGCAAACTCCACCTCCCAAGTTCAAGCAATTCTCGTGCCTTAGCCTCCCAAATAGCTGTGATTACAGGCACGTGCCACCACACCCAGTTAATTTTTGTATTTTTAATAGAGACAGAGTTTAGCCATGTTGGCCAGGCTGGTCTTTAACTCCTGATCTCAAGTGATCTCCCCGCCTCAGCCTCCCAAAGTGCTGGGATTACAAGCATGAGCCACCGCGCCTGACCATATGGGAAATTTTAAAAAGCACATAGCAAAAGGATAAATAGAATATGATGCCATTTATAGATCACAAAAATGTAAGGCAATATTATAAAATATTTAGGGATACATTCCTATGAAGTAAAAAATATGAAGATATATTCAACTGTATTGCTAATGGTCTTTTTTTTTTTTTTTTTTTGAGAGGTAGTCTCGCTCTATCTCCCAGGCTGGAGTGCAGTGGTGCAAACTGCTCACTGCAAGCTCCGCTTCCTGGGTTCACACCATTCTCCTGTCTCAGCCTCCCGAATAGCTGGGACTACAGGTGCCTGCCAGCACGACGCCCGGCTAATTTTTTTGTATTTTTAGTAGAGACGGGGTTTCACCGTGTTAGCCAGGATGGTCTCAATCTCCTGACCTCGTGATCCGCCTGCCTCGGCCTCCCAAAGTGCTGGGATTACAGGCGTGAGCCACCGTGCCTGGCCGGTCTATCTCTTAAGCTGATTTTCATAAACCTTATATGAAATTGGTCAACGGGGCACAGTTAAACAATATCTCATAAGACTTCTTAGTTTAATAAGATGGGACTGTAAAAAGCATTAGGGCTTCCTCACATCAAAAATCCAAACCCTAAGGCAGTCTGTTAGACTATGCAGTTCTTAAAATATGAATTGGAAACTTTTTTTAATTGACTTGAAATTTTTTAGTTATTTGTCCTGGATGAAGAGAATATAATGACAATTTGTTTTTGTTCTATAACTATCTCTATATAATGAAACCAGTCTAAATAATTTGATGGATCAACAAGATTTAAACTTCATTGATATCACTATTAAATAATAATGTTATAAAGTACTCTTGGATTTTTGATACACATCTCACCGTCAACTTTTTTTTTTGAGACAGAGTCTTACTGTGTCCCCAGGCTGGAGTGCAGTGCCACAATCTTGGCTCACTGTAACCTCTGGCTCCAGGGTTCAAGATATTCTCCTGCCTCAGCCTCTCGAGCAGCTAGGATTATAGGTGCACACCACCACACCCAGCTAACGTTTTTATTTTTAGTACAGACAGGGTTTTGCCATGTTGCCCAGGCTGGTCTTGAACTCCTGGCTTCAAATGATCCACCCCCATCAGCCTCCCAAAGTTCTGGGATTACAAGACGTGAGCCACCATGTCCAGCCACAGTCAATTTTTTTAAAGCTCTCAAAGAAATTAATTTCCTCCAACATAACATGCTTTGTTTTCCAAACTTTCCAAGTTGGAAATTTGTTTCTTAAAAAAAAAAAGTTGCATAATCTAAATCAACAGAATGAATTTAAAACAACTTTGAAAATCTTAAAAATTTCCTGCTGTATCTTGTGTTGGTGCCTATATAAATCTGCACATGTGGTTGAACTGTACATAGCTGTACACACACACATACACAAATAAATGCAAGTAAAACTGGTGACATCTGAATAAGGTGTATGGATTGTCTCAACATCCATTTCCTGATTCTGACTTTTTTTTTTTTTTGAGACAGAGGTTCACTCTGTCGTCGAGGCTGGAGTGCAATGGTACCATCTCAGCTCAACACAACCTTTGCCTCCCAGGTTCAAGAGATTCTCCTGCCTCAGCCTCCCAAGTAGCGGGGATTACAGGCACCTGCCACGATGCCTGGATAATTTTTGTATTTTTTGTAGAGACAGCATTTCACTACATTGGCCACGCTGGTCTTGAACTTCTAACCTCAAGTGATCTGCCTGCTGCAGCCTCCCAAAGTGCTGAGATTACAGGCATGAGCCACCACGCCCAGTCCCTGATTTTGATATCATACTAGAGTTATTTAAGGTGTCCCTGTGGAAGAAACTGGGTGAAGGACACACCGAACATCTCTATATAGTAATTTCCTATAAATACACAATTATTTCAAAATTTAAAAATAGTAAATCCTGAGATCCAACATGAGATACTTTAAAATAATTTGCCTATATCTTTCTGAGGTCTGCATGAAGACTCCTAAGACTCCTTTATCCAAACTGTTTTGGTTTTGTTTTGTTTTGTTTTTGTTTTTGTTTTTGTTTTTTGAGAGGCAGTCTCACTCTGTCACCCAGGCTGGAGTGCAGTGGCACTATCTTGGCTCACTCCAAACTCCACCTCCCAGGTTCAAGCAATTCTCTGCCTCAGCCTCTCGAGTAGCTGGGATTACAGGGGCCCGCCACCACGCCCAGCTAATTTTTTGTATTTTTAGTAGAGATGGAGTTTCACCATCTTGGCCAGGCTGGTCTTGAACTTCTGACCTCGTGATCCACCTGCCTCAGCCTCCCAAAGTGCTGGGATTACAGGCATGAACCACCATGCCAGGCCTATTCAAACATTTTTGATTCTACAATTGTTGGTTTACAGATCCTTCCAGCCCTTTGTTTCTCTTACTAACTTACTGATGTCTTAATAATTCTGGACTTTATGGTACTCACTAGTCCATGAGAAGGTCAGGAGAAAGGACAAAGGTAAAATTATAATGTTAACATGCTACATATTAACAGATACCATAAAGGAAGGATTTAGAATTATTTGTAGATATCCTTCCCTTAGGCCATTCCCAGAAGCCATGGAAAATGCAATACTGACTTTTCTTCTTGGACAGAGTCTTCAAGCTGGTCTAAAAGCTCTTAGAGTTGAATATGCCAGTAGCTAGATGTGGTTCCCTATTAGCTTAGGAAAAACACTGATAGAAATTTTCCTATGTCATAACTGAAAGCCAGGATGAGCACCTACCTGTCTAGAAAGGACTGCTCCATGAGTAGTCTTGGCCCAGGCTGCAGGAGGCAGTTGAGGGATGATACATACACATACACACACACACACACACACACACACACACACACACACCCCAAAGCTCATCAAAACCACTCCCACGCTCACTAATACAAAGGAACAATACTCAGATATCTAGATTAGGTCAAACCAAAAGGTCCTTTTTTTTCTTCTCCTTTTCTTCCCTTTTCTCTAAGGTTAAGATAGATGATCACTAGGGACTTTTGCCCCCACTGAAATTCAGAGAAGAAACAGAGTTATTGTTCTTACATTGAATAATTCCAAATAACCTTGAGGTCCTTCGGGGATTTTAATAACCTGAACAGTATGTATGTAAGTACACACATATGTGTGTATGGAATGTGTGTGTGCAAGGGAATAGAGATACATTTATATGAGAAATGCATATGTATAAAAATCCTGGAATGCTGTTCAGATACAATTTATGTACACATCAATAAGAGAGGGCATCTATGAATAAGAAAGAGAACATGGGTAGTCATTAGCAAAGGAAGTAATTGCTTTATAAATTCTAGTGCTATTAGTGCAATCCAATTAATTACCCTAACAGCCCCATGAACACTTGATCAAAAGACAGTGACTTTCAAAGACTACACCATAGATACTTGAGATTTTAATACTTCAAGTGTTAGAGCACGACTCAAATATGAAGAATTCAAAAGGCATATGCACAATCAATTGTTTGGTAAAAGTACAGGAGATCTTCAAAGGGATACACTCAAGTTCAGAGTAATAATTTACCAGAAAGTCAGGAAAAGCTCTGGAATCAGTAACCAAAGCAGGCAATAGCAAAGAAGAGAGAAGGTATCTATTGACACTGAGAAGACAGAGCCAAGGAATCGGGGCCGGGGAGGGGTGGGTGTTGAGAATATAAAGCTTCGGGGCTCTACTCTCAGGGGAAGGGGTGGGTATACAGTGTGAACATTCACTCTAAAATGGATAAGAAACAAATACAATAACCCAAAGTTCAAATCATGTTCACAGAAATTGTTTCAAACACATTTTCTTCTTTACTCACAGGTCATATCAAAACCATTTTATAAATCTCTCCACTAGGGCAATAGCAGCCCTGGGCTGGAAACTCTAGGTAAATAATGAAACTCCTTCACCTCCTGAGTCTTCTGCCTGCCACAGAACAACTTGCTGAAAAACAGCCTGTGCAGCTCAAAGGTTCTATATGTCTCAAAAATATGAATTCTGATTTGGTAGTTGAAAAGAATTTATAATTCAATTCATGCATTTGGATGCAAACTGGGAGTCCTGGACTAAATTTTCCCCCAATGTTAAAAATGCAACATTTTTAATTTTAGTAGTAACATCTAAGGTCTGAGGAAGCCACAATCCAGGTAATAAATCATGGCTGGGAGCCATGATCCAAATGCAATCTGATAAAACTGCCTTACTATGGGATTGAACAGATGCAAAAGTAGAATTTTCTAGAAGCATTACCATAAACTCATTAAACCAGAATTAATAAGGGTAACATGGGACTCCTCACACTTGTGCAACAACAAGTCATCAAGAAAATGTAACAGCCAGGCCAGGCGTGGTGGCTCCCTCCTGTAATCCTAGTACTTTGTGAGGCCAAGGTGGGCGGATCACTTGAGGTCAGGAGTTCGAGATTAGCCTGGCCAACACGGTGAAACCTAGTCTCTACTAAAAATACAAAAATTAGCTGGACATGGTGGCGCACGCCTGTAGTCCCAGCTACTCGGGACACTGAGGCAGGAGAATCGCTTGAAACTGGGAGGCAGAGGTTGCAGTAAGCCAAGATCATACCACTGTACTCCAGCTTGGAGGACAGAGTGAGACTCTGACAAAAAAAAAAAAAAAAAGAAAGAAAGAAAGAGAGAAGAGAAGAGAAGAGAAGAGGTAACAACCAAACAAGATTTCCAACCATGGTTTAGGTTTAGTCAGGGTTCTCCAAGTACATGACTACTAGATTGGGGGGAAGGTACTTCTTCAACCTGTTCTTATGAGTTCGACCCCACAGGAAGGTAATGAGATGATTCCCCTTCTCAGTTGTATTCAGAGAAACTAGATAAAGTTTTTCTCTCAAACCAACTAAACTTTTCTCCAATGATTTGTTTCCCCAAGTATGTCATCAGAAAAAAAAAAAAAAAATTATGATGTCTCAGATTAAAGAGTCCTAGCAGATTTTACCCTTTGCCTTCATGAATCTTAACAAATAGTTGAGGTGGCCCTAATCCCCAAGATCTTTTTGATAATTCAGTTTAGAAAACTGGAGTCTAACTTTATCAAACCTGTAGCTAACCGGAATCTATAGCCTTAGGGAATGATTAAAATAAATAAATAAATAAACTTGGTCCCCTGTAATGGTTAGCTATTCAGGGTATAGTGATACTGTGTATTGGCCTTCTCTCCTTTAAGAGATTAAGATAACCAACTAGGACAAGGCAGGAAGAAGCCTCAATTCTAAACCTCATCAGAGATAAAAACCAAGATTTTTGTGGTAGGTTAAGATTTTTTAATTTTAATTTTTATTTTTTGTTTTTCTACTTTAGACACAAATACACATTCAAGTTTTCTAAAGAATGATTTCTTCTTTCCTAGAACAGTGCCTGACATATAGTAAATACTCAATAAATATATACATTTTTAAGTAAATGGATGGATGATCGGATGAACAAGTGAACAAATTCTCTCTCCTTCCTTAAGCTTCCATGATAGACCAACTAGTTCTTCAGCTTCTCCCTCTGATCATTCCTTATTTTTCCTCTTCCTATCCCAAAATATGTAATTTCCCCAAGGGACAGACCTCAGTCTTCCACTTGTCTCAACCATGAGAGAGCTCATCTTTCATAATTTTTAACATTGATTCATTCATTCAAGTAGTGTGCTGGGCACCAAGGAGAAAAAGATGTTTGAGACAATCATGCTTCCTGTCATCAAGGACTCACACTCTAGCATGAGAAAAATCAAATATAAATTTGTGTAAGATAATATCACCTGTGGTTTGCTAAACTAGCAACAACGTATCATGAGAACAAGAAGGAAGGATGAATAAATTCTGACAAGGTAAAACTTCACAGAGGAAATGACACCTGAGCCAAGCCTTGAAGTGATTAGGAGGGTTTTACCAGGCACAGAAGGGGAGCAGGAGCAGTTAAGCAAAGAGAATAGCATGAACAAAAAGTTCATGGAGTGCTGAGGAGATGGCAATTAATAAATGAGAAGGTATGTGAGTGAGGTTAAGGAGTGGTAGGGAAAAAAACTGGTAAGACAGGTTGAAAGCATTTTAGATGCTCTTTTACTCTGCATGTGAATGGCTTCAAAATGCAAAATTGCATCAGAATCTCTGCGATACCTGGTAAAAATACAGATTCCTGTGCTCTACTCCAGATCTACTAAATTGAAATCGCCAGAGTTGGGGCTCAGGCATCTGTATTTTTCTTTAATTGTCCTCATTCTTAAACAGACAGAATCTGTATTTAATGAGTATTCTGATGTATAACCAAGCTTGAAAGCCACTGATGGATTGTTTTTTAAAGAAAAGTTATACCATTGGATTGGTATTTTAAAAATAGCAAGGTACTATTAGAAATAGACTGTAAAGGTGTGAAATTAGGGGAAAAAATAGACCTATGGCAGACTATGGCAATGATGCATTCATTTATTCAACAAGAATTTTAAAAATACCTACTATGTACCTACAAGTTCCCATAAGGATGACAGTCTCAACTAGAATACTAGCAGTGTAAATGGAGACAAGAAGACAGAGTTATGAGACATTACACAGATAGAACTGATAAGTCTTGGTAACTCAGTAGACGGTGGAGATACGGATGGAGGGAGCAAATCAGTTTTCATCAGTGATTTCCAAACTTGGATAAGCATCAGAATAAAAGATCCCTGGGTCCTATCATAGACCTAATGAATCAGGCTCTTTGGAGGATACAATTCAGCAATCTCTATTTTTAACATGTGCCCCCAGGTGATTCTCATGCAGTCAATTGGGACTCAATGACTTAAATGACTGAGTGGCTGATGACACTTCTCTCCAAAAGAGAAAACACGAGGAGGAGCAACAGATTTTGTGATAGGATGAGAACAATTTTGCTCTGGAAATACTGAGACCAAGAGAAACCTGTAAGACGTCTATATCAAGATGTCTAATGGGCAGTTGGAAATGCAAATCTGGAGTCCAGGAAAAAAGTCAAGTCTAAACAGGTCACAGTCAGACAGATCTCGACATCATTAGTACATAGTGAGGGATGAGGCCATGGGAGTGGGTAAGGTTACAAAGAAAGAAAGAATATAGAGAAAGTGAGTTGGGGGTGGAAATCTGGGTAAAGAGTGGGCAATGGAAGAGGAATCATGAGCAGAAGAGTGACTCAGGAGGTAAGAGGAGGATCTGAGGGGGGAAAAAGCATTGTTTTGGAAGCCAAAGAGTAAGAGTTTTAATTCATATGGAGATAAAGTAGACAAAATGTTATAAAATGCTCCAAAAGGATAAGAATTAGAAAAATGGCTGGGTGCGGTGGCTCACGCCTGTAATCCCAGCACTTTGGGAGGCCGAGGTGGGCAGATCACGAGGTCAGGAGTTGGAGACCAGCCTGGCCAACATGGTGAAACCTCATCTCTACTAAAAATACAAAAATTAGCTGGGCGTGGTGGCACATGCCTGTAATCCCAGCTACTCGGGAGGCTAAGGCAGGAGAATCGCTTGAACTTGAGAGGCAGAGGTTGCAGTAAGCAGAGAACGCACCATTCCACTCCAGCCTGGGTGATAGAGCAAGACTCTGTCCCAAAACAACAACAAAAAAAGAATTAGAAGGATGATAAGGTGTGGCATTTAGGAAGTCTGCGATGACCTTTGAGGAAGCAGTTTCAGTATAACGGAGCAAAGTAGCATAGGGGGTTTACACTACTCCTTAAGGAGAATTTGAAGAGAAAGGAAAGAGATGGGTCAGTGGTTTGCAAGAGAGGTAAGACTGAAAGAAAGTTCTTTTGGTGGCCATTTTTATTTTTAAGAATAAGGACCAAAAAAAAGAATGACGACAACTTGAGGCATTTTAAGGAAAAGAAGACAGTAGGAGAAGGCACAAATGAAGAGATAATTGATCTACTATCATCCTAGAAGAGGCAGAAAGGATGGTATTAGCCTGTAAAAGAAGGAGGAATGATAACAAAGATAGTCTGGGGGTGGAGAGGAGAGGAAAGTGCTGAAAGTGTGTCTTTTTTTTTTTTTTTTGAGAAATAGTGGTAAATAGGAAAGAAACTAAAGATGTGATTGGAAGCATGAAAATGAGAAACAGAGCCACTTGGGATGATTAAAACATTGGCAGAAGGTAATAAAGACCAGGATAAGAGTATTTTATTTAACAAAAACACATGTAAGCACTTACTTTGTGTGAGGTAGTTTTCTGAGCACTTTTTATACATTAATGCAATTACTTCTCATAACAATTGTATGAGTTTGAAACTCTATCTTCATTTTACCTATGAAGAAACTAAAGCACAATGAGATTAAATATCTGCCCAAGCTAGTAAGTAGCAGAACCAGAATTCAAATCCAGGTGGTCTGGCCCCAGAGTCTGTGCTCTTAAACACTCTATGGTGCTGCTTCTTTAATACAAAAATCAATATAGTTGTTATGAAGTCAATAAGGAATTTTGTGTGTGTGTGTGTGTGTGTGTGAGAGAGAGAGAGAGAGAGAGAGAGACAGAGTCTTGCTCTGTTGCCCAGGCTGGAGTGCAGTGGCACAATCTCAGCTCACTGCAACTTCCGCCTCCTGGGTTCAAGCAATTCTCATGCCTCAGCCTCTCGTGAGTAGCTGAGATTACAGACGTGCACCACCACACCTGGCTAATTTTTTATTTTCCTAGTAGAGATGAGGTTTCACCATGTTGGCCAGGCTGGTCTGGAACTCCTGGCCTCAAGTGATTCACCTGCCTCGGCCTCCCAAAGTGCTGGGATTACAGGCGTGAGCCACCCCGCCACCATGAAGTTTAGGAGAGCAGAACTGGGAAAACGCAAAGTACACTGAACCCAAACTGAAGGAAGATGAGGGCCCTTATGAAAGGAGAGTTGTAATGACTAATAGATTGGGAATCCAGCTGATTCTGACTTCAAAATCTATCCTTGACCCTAAACTTTTTTCTAAATTCCAATAGTTCACCACACATTAGCAGTTTGGTATCTCACAATCTTACCACAAATTATAAGTGTCTAAAACTAAGCTCTACTCTTCCTCCACATCAGCTTCCTTTCTTGCCATCCTCCTTTGCATTCACATCATAGAGCAGAATGAAAGCTACATGAAAAAGGACCATCTTCCTTACTCCTCACCATTTTTTCCCCCTGGCACTTAACTTACTTCCGCATCTAGCACAGAATGGATGCTTAATAAATATTTGTTAAATATCAGTATTCTCAAAATCTTAAAATTGTCTTTGACCTTTCTTTCTCCTGCTTCCCGTAACCAGTAAGTCTCAACATCCTTTATTTTTCATAAATGCCTATTCACATCTTACTTTACTGTTCTCTTAAATGCCTTTCACTACTGCCCTAGAGGCTAATAAGCTACTGTGCATCTTAACTCATCCCTCCTTCCTCCAATCAATCCATCCAACACAGTCTTATCAAATTAATCACTTAAAATACTACCCTTCTCACATTACTACTCTACTTCAAAATATTCAACCTGTTTATCTTATAAGCAGTTACGAGATACCCAGCCTGCCAGGAACCATGCCTTTCCCAATTGAAAGTAACCTCTATCTTCTCAGAACATCTAATTAGCCAGTGTATTCATTCCATAATTATCCCGCCTTAAACAGTTAGTTGTTACTGTTTTCATGTAACCACGTCTTAGCTCACCAAATGGTGTAACAGGGGTATCCAATCTTTTGGCTTCCCTTGGCCACACTGGAAGAATCGTCCTGGGCCACACATAAAACACAGTAATACTAATGATAGCTGATGAGCACAAACAAAACAAAAAAGCCAAAAAAATCTCATAATGTTTTAAGAAAGTTTATGGATTTGTGTTAGGTCACATTCAAAGCCGTCCTGGGCCGCATGTGGCCTGAAGGGCCATGGGTTGGACAAGCTTGGTGTAAAAGGTTCACCTCCCAGCATTCAAAAAGAATAAAAAGGTACAAGGTTGAAAAAAATAGTCTCTGATGAACTCTGGTTGGTCCACTATCCTATTATTTAATATTTACATTATATTGAAAAAACTTTAATGATCCTTCCCATATTCCTTTATTACAGATAACAACTTCCAGGGTAATTTTTACATCAAATAAATGATTAAGACTATTTAATCCACATACAACTTATAAAAGGATGCAATCTTTACATATAAGATTGTATTTACATACCAATCCCTAAACTATGTTTTTAAAATTTAGTTTTATTCTTACTACCACTCACATTTCTGTACATCCATTCAATTTATACTTTCAGTTTGCTTTCAGCTGATTCAATACCTATGACACAGCAAATTGTCTAAATTTTGCAAGAACTTTCAACATCAGAGGTACTTATTCCTAACAGTTGCACTCCTCACATTGATACACTCCCTGAAGGTCAAGGATCTAAATTCTGTAATATTTTTAGCATCTAAAATCCTGGTTTATGCTCTCCTTCTAGTTCTCTTGGTCTTTAAAAGACATAAGAACATGCTATCAAATTGCTAATTCCCTGTTAAGCCCTACCCAACCAAAGTTTAACTAATAAAAAAAAAATCTAAAACAAGAATCAATTATTAAGAAAGAAAATCAAATATTTTTAAGCAAAAGGAGTTATAAGGTTTGAAGCACAAACTTGGATTATTCCAACTCTGATTATTCTTATTAATATCAACTGGAACACCTCACTGCTGTTTTTTTGCCACCACCCCCTTCCTCTGCTTAGTTCATTCATTGAACAAATCTTTATTCCCAGTGCCTAAGACTTAACAGATACTGCGGTAGATGCAATTAAAATAATAGTGAATAAGTTAGGCACAGTCCCCCACTTCCCAGAGCCTAAAGTGTATTGACCATAAGGATATATGACAAATTAAACTGTAAGACTATATGACAAGTGTTATGACAGGTAAGCTATAAGAAACAAAGTTGGGGCTGGGTGCCATGGCTCATGCCAGCATTTTGGGAGTCTGAGGTAGGAGGACTGCTTGAGGTCAGGCATTTGAGACCAGCCTGGGCAATATCGTGAGACCTTGTCTCTACAAAATAAAGATTAAAAAATTAGTCGAGCATGGTGGCACACACCTGTAGTCCTATCTTCTTGGGAGGATCCCTTGAGCCCAGGAGTTTGAAGTTACAGTGAGCTATGATTATACCACTGCACAACATAGTGAGACCCTATCTCTTAAAAAAATAACAAAAAGATATAAAGGGAAAACACAGTATGGGTTATGCCATGGGAGGCTCCTTAGAGGCACTGATGTTGAACCTGAGACCTGTAAAATTGGTAACCAAAGAGAGACAATAAGGATTGCGGAAGTAGGAGAAGGAAATGTGTTAAAACTTGGAGATGAGAAAATGATATAATTGAGAAACTGAAAAACGATCAGTGTGGTTGAAGTGTAGAATTAAAAAATGGGAACGACAAGAAGTGAGATTGGAGAACAGGGCAATGACAACCACTGAAAGATTTTAAGAAAGGTGTGAAATATTCAGGTCTTCCTGGCTGAAGCATAGAAAATAGTTGGAGAGGCAGGGTGCAGTGGCTCACACCTGTGTAATCCTAGCACTTTGGGAGGCTGAGGCAGGCAGATCACTTGAGGTCAGGAGTTCGAAACCAGCCTGACCAACATGGTGAAACCCCGTCTCTACTAAAAATACAAAAAAATTAGCCGGGTGTGGTGGCACATGCCTGTAATTCCAGCTACTCGGGAGGATGAGGCAGGAGAATCACTTGAAGCCAGGAGGTGGAGGTTGCAGTGAGCCGAGATCGCACCATCGCACTTCAGCCTGGGCAACAGAATGAGACTGTCTTAAAAAAAAAAAAGAAAAAGAAAATAGTTGGAGAAAGTAGAATAGAAGCATGGAAATTATTCAGCAGACTGTTTCTATAACCCAGGTGAGAGACAATTACTTGGACTAAAGTGGATGAGGCCAGGCACAGTGGCTCATGCCTGTAATCCTGGCACTTTGGGAAGTAGAGGTGGGCAGATTGCCTGAGCTCAGGAGTTTGAGACCAGCCTTGGCAACACGGTAAAATCCCGTCTCTACTAAAAATACAAAAAAATTAGCCGGGTATGGCGGCATGCACCTGTAGCCCCAGCTACTCAGGAGGCTGAGGCAGGAGAATTGCTTGAACCCGGGAGGCAGAGGTTGCAAGTGAGCTGAGATTGCACCACTGCACTCCAGCCTGGGTGACAGAGCGAGACTCCGTCTTAACAAAAAAAAAAAAAAAAAAAAAAGAGAGAGACAAATGAAAGCAGACGGATTTGATAGCGATATAGGAGGTATGATCCACAGGATTTGGTGACTACAAGCTCATGAGAGGACCAGCATGAGAGGTCCATGTCTCTTTTATTCCCTACTATATTCACAGTCTTAGGTATCTAGCACATAGTAACTGCTGGATAAACATTACTGAACAAATAACAAAGAATCACAGATGTTACCTAGGTTTCTAGCATAATGACTGGGTAGAGGGAGGTGCCCTTTACTGAGACAGGAAACAGAGGAGAAGCAGTTCATATAAAATATGTTGAGTCTGAGGTACCTGCGAGCCTCCAAGGAAAGATAATGAGAATCCAGCTGGATATATATTTATAAAGCTCAGGAGAAAATGTAAAATAATGGCAGCCTCAGTGCCTCAGTTAAAGCTATAGCTGATAACTGTCACTTTTAAAGCATACTATGTGAGACATCATCCCAATAATCCTTTTAAATTTCCCAGGGTTATTAACAGTTTTATAATCAAGGGTATAAAAAAATTAATATACCTTCTTGATCTTAAAACCATTAGAAATAATATTTTATTTCTTGACCAAAGTGGTAGTAACTCAAACCTTTGCTTTATAAAAATCCATTAAGTTATACATTTGTGTTTTATGTACACTTTTCTGTGTGTTAAATTTTGCAATAAAAAGGGGATTTTTTTAAACCTTCATAAACTAGAAATAAGAAAATTCCTTAATCAAAGAAGCTATTGGAAACTAAACACCATATTTCTAGTAGAAACGCTAGAGACATTCTCATTAAAGAAAAAAAAAACAAAGACATCCTCTGTCACAATTATTAATAGTGTTCTAAATGTTCTGGTTAAAACTGAAGACCAGAAAATAAAAAAAGGAAGGCATAAACATTGGGATCTTTTCAACAGTGGTGCTGGGACAACTGGATATCCACATGCAAAATAAAGCTGGACCCCTAGTTCACACCATATATAAAAATTAACTCAAAATGTATCAAAGACCCAAGTGTAAGAGCTAAAACTACACAACTCTAAGAGAAAACATACCTGTAAATCTTTGTGACTTGGGAATAGGCAATAATTTCTTAGATATGACACTAAAAGTATAAGCAACAAAAATCTCAAATTTTTCTCTGAAAAATTAGAGAAATTAGACATCATCAAAATTTAAAACCTTATAGTGTTAAAGATTTAAACCTTTGGGGCAAAAACAAAAGGAAATTATCAGTGGCCAGGTGTGGTGGCTCACACCTGTAATCTCAGCACGTTGGGAGGCTGAGGAGGGAGGATCATTTGAGGTCAGGAGTTCGAGACCAGCCTGGCCAACATGGTGAAACCCCATCTCCACCAAAAACACAAAAAACAGCCAGGCATGGTGGTGTGCACCTGTAATCCCAGCTACTCAGGAGGTTGAGGCATAAGAATCACTTGAACCAGGGAGGCAAAGGTTGCAGTGAGCCGAGACAGTGCCACTACACTCCAGCCTGGGTGACAGAGCGAGACTCCATCTTACAAAAAAAGAAAAAGAAAAAGAAATTATCATCATGATTAATAGATGCTAATATATAACTGAAAAATCCAGAGTTTGAGAAAACTAATAACATAGTTCAGTAAGAAAATCAAATAAATACTACTACTTTTTAAAAACTCCTTTTTTTTTTTTTTTTTTTTTTTTTTTGTTGACACAGAGTCTCATTCTGTTGCCCAGGCTGAAGTGTAGCAGCACAATCACAGTTCACTGCAGACCTGAATTCCCAGGCCCAAGTGGTCCTCCTACCTCAGCATCCCAAGTAGCTGGGACCACAGGCATTTGCCACCAGGCCCAGCTATTCTTTTGTTTGTTTGTTTGTTTGTTTGTTTGTTTGTTTGTTTTGCAGAGATAGGGTTTCTCTATGTTGCCCAGCCTCCCAAAGTGCTGAGATTACAGCTGTGAGCCACCTTGTCCAGGCAAAATTGCTTTTTTTTTTGAGACAGGGTCTCACCCTGTCGCCCAGGCTGGAGTGCGGTGTTGATCTCAGCTCACCGTAGCCTCTGCCTCCCAGGCTCAAGCCATCTTCCCTCCTCAGACTCCTGAGTAGCTGGAACTATCTGCACGTACTACCACGCCCAGCTAATTTTTGTGTTTTTTCTAGAGATGTTGCCCAAGCTGGTCTTGAATTCCTGGATTCAAGCAGTCCACCCACTTCAGTCTCCCAAAATGCTGAGATTACAGATAAGAGCCACTGGGCCCAGCCAAAAATTACTTTTCTAATATAAGAAAAACTGATTAGAAAATATAATGAAGGGGCCGGGCACAGTGGCTCACACCTGTAATCCCAACACTTTGGGAGGCCAAGGTGGGTGGATCACCTGAGGTCAGGAGTTCGAGACCAGCCTGGCCAACATGGTGAAACCCCGTCTCTACTAAAAATACAAAAATTAGCCAGATGTGGTGGCACCTGCCTGTAATCCCAGCTACTTGGGAGGCTGAGGCAGGAGAATCACTTGCACCTGGGAGGTGGAGGTTTCTACTGAGATCGCACCACTGCACTCCAGTAGAGTGCATAGGGTGACAGAGCAATACTCCGTCTCAAAAAAAGAAAAAAAAGAAACTATAATGAAGGAAATGGCATTCAGAATATCAACAACAACAACAAAAAATCTTGTTTTGAATAATGCACCATGTTTATGTAAAATGTTAACATTCGGGAAAGCTGGGTGAAGGGTATATGAATACTCTCTAAACTATCTTTGCAAATTTTGTAAATCTTAAATCACTTCAAAATAAAAAGTTTATTAAAACAAAACAAGAACGTAAAGAAACAAGGCATAGACCGGGGTAAAATAGCTATAATATATTTATCTGACCAAGGACTTATTCCAGAAAACATCAAGAATGCCTGCAAATCAATAAAAAGCAAAAAGCAAATTTAATGCACAAAAGACTTAAACCAGACACACACACACATACACACTCCAAATAACTAATAAATATGCGAAAAGGTGCTAAACATCACTAGTCATTGGGGAAGTGTGAATTAAAACCAGAATGAAATAACACTATACAAAGAATGGCTAATATTAAAAAGGAAAAAAATGCACTGACAATATTAAATATGAACAAAGATGTGGGCTGGGCACAGTGGCTCATGCCTGTAATCCCAGCACTTTGGGAGGCTAAAGTGGGAGGACTGCTTGAGCCCAGGAGTTTGAGACCAGCCTGAGCAACATAGCAGGACCCTGTCTCTAAAAAAAAAAAAAAAAAAAGTTGGGTGTGGTGGTGCATACCTGTAGTTCCAACTATTTGGAAGGCTGAGGTGAGAGAAAGGCAAGAGCCTGGGAGATTGAGGCTGCAGTGAGCCGTGATCAAGCCAGTGTACTCCAGCCTGAGTGACAGAGTGAGACAGTGAGACTCTATCTCAAAAACAAAACAAAAAAAAAAGATGTGGAATAAATGGAACTTGTATTCAAAAAGAATGACAATATCAAGTATCAACAAAGATGTGGAGCAAATAGAATTCTAATTCATTGCTAGGGGTAGTATAAAATGGTACAACCACATCAGAAAGCTGCAAGTTGCTAATAAAGCTAAAATTTTATATTCGCAGCCGGGGATGGTGGCTCACGCCTGTAATCCCAGCACTTTGGGAGGCTGAGGCAAGTGGATCACCTGAGGTCAGGAGTTCGAGACCAGCCTGGCCAACATAGTGAAACCTCACCTCTACTAAAAATACAAAAAATTAGTTGGGTGTGGAGGCGGACTCCTGTAATCCCAGCTACTAGGGAGGCTGAGGCAGAAGAATCACTTGAACCCAGGAGGCGGAGGTTGCAGTGAGCTGAGATGGTGCCATTGCACTCAAGCCTAGCGACAGAGCGAGACTTCATCTCAAAAAAAAAAAAAATTTATATACTCTATAACCCAGCAATTTCATTCTCAGGTATTTACCCAAGAGAAATAAAACTAATATGTCTACAAAAAGATTTGTAGAATATTCATAGCATCTTTATCATCTTTATTCATAATAGCAAAAAAGGAAATAACTCAAATGCCAATAATCAGAAGAATAAACTAATTTTGGAATACTTGCACAATGGATTACTACTCAGCCACAAAAAAACAACAAACTATGGATACATGAAAAATGAATAAATCTCAAAAACATTATGTTTAGTTGAAGAAACCAAACTTTAAAAGGTACATATTCTATATTCCTTTTAAAACAGCTAAAACTGAAAGAGTGGGATGTCTGGCTTCTGAACAGGAAGTTCATAGCACCAGTGATGAGAGACAGAATTAAATATGGGTGATGTTGAGAAAGACAAGAAGCGTTTTGTTCAGAAGTGTGCCCAAGGCCAGGCATGGTAGTTTATGCCTATAGTCCCAGCACTTTGGGAGACTGAAGTGGGCAGATTGCTTGGACCCAGAAGTTCATGACCAGCCTGGGCAACATGGCGAAACCCTGTCTCGATAAAAAATACAAAAATTAGCCAGGCATGGTGGTACGTGCCTATAGTCCCAGCTACTCCGGTGACTGAGGTGGGAGGATGGCGTGAGCCCAGGAGGCAGAGGTTGTAGTGAGCCAAGATCGTGCCACTGCATTCCAGCCTGGATGATGGAGCCAGAATTTGTCTTTAAAAAACAAAAACAAAAAAAAAAAAAAGGTGTGCCAAGTGCCACACCATGGTAAAGCGAGGCAAGCACAACAGTGAGACAAATCTCCATGGTCTCTTTATGCAGAAGACAGGTCAGGCCACCGAATTCTCTCACACAGATGCCAATGAGAACAGAGGCATCACCTGAGGAGAGAAGACACTGACGGAGTATTTGTAGAATCCCAAGAAGCACATCCCTGGAACAAAAATGACCACTGCCAGCACTAAGAAGAAGGCAGAAAGGACAGACTTGATAGCTTATCTCAGAAAAGCTAATAATGAGTAATAATTGACCACATGACTTTTTTATATGTACATAATTTAATAGCTCTCTTATATACACCAGAATTCAGATCATGAATAACCCATTATTTTTGTTGAGCAGTCCTGATTTAATTAAGACTAGCTTGTGGTTAAATGAATACATTTGGGTTTTTTTTTTTATTTTAATAGTAATTCTGATTCAGTAAATGGTATCACTGTTTCCCCCTTCTAAAACTATGATTGGACTTAATTCGTAGTGTTCAATTTTTCACAAAGATTGTGAATGCCATCTTAAAACCTATTGGAGATTGGCTTTATATTCAGGTTTATATAACTGGCTATACGAATATATTTAAATACTGGGGAAATGTCTTCACTGCCTCAGAACCAAGCAAGACCCACCTGTGTTCTGTGTTCACATGCCTCTTAAAGGCAAGGACTGAACATAAGGTAGCAATGTCTACTTTATATTTCTGGTCTTAACTATGCCAATTTAATTAGAATTCTCTGTGTCTAAAATGGTTCCTTGGCTAGGCATGGTGGTTCATGCCTGTAATCACAGTACTTTATTGCGGCTGAAGTGGGAGGACTGCTTGAGGCCACAAGTTGGACCACATAGAGAGACCTCGTCTCTACAAAAATTAAAAATAGCCAGGCAGGGTGGTGCATTCCTGTAGTTGTAGCTACTCAGGAGGCTGAGGTGGAAGGATGGCTTGAGCCCAGGAGGTCAAGGTTGCAGTGAGCCATGATCCCGCCATTGCCTCCAGCCTGTGTGACAGAGTGAGACCTTATCTCAAAATAAAATGGTTCTTTTAACTTATTAAAAGGCATTTTATATGGCTTATATATAATATCAAATAAAGAATATTCTTTAAAAAAAAAAACAGCCAAAACTATTCTAGAATGATAGAAATTATAACAGTGGTGGCCTGGGGGAGGATGCAGGGGTGGTGGGTAGAACTTGCAAAGGAAGCAAAAATGTCCTATTTCTTGATTTGGGTGATGGTTACTATATTAGGCTATTTTTGTGTTGCTATAAAGAAATACCTGAAGCTGACTAGTTTATAAAGAAAAGAGATTTAATTGTTTCACAGTTCTGCAGGCTGCACAAGCATGGTGCTGACATCTGCTTGGCTTCTGGGGTGGCCTCAGGGAGCTTTTACTCACGGTGGAGCATGAAGTGGAACAAGCATATCACAGGGCAAGAATAGGAGCAAGGTTGCAGGGGGCAGTGCCACACACTTTTAAATGACCAGATCTCGGCCAGGCGCAGTGGCTCACACCTGTAATCCCAGCACTTTGGGAGGCCAAGGGAGGCAGATCACCTGGGGTCAGGAGTTCAAGACCAGCCTGGCCAACATGGTAAAACCCTGTTTCTACTAAAAATACTAAAAATTAGCCAGGTATGGTGGCACGCACCTGTAATCCTAGCTACTCGGAAAGCTGAGGCAGGAGAATCGCTTGAACGCAGGAGGCGGAAATTGCAGTGAGCTGAGATCACGTCACTGCACTCCAGCTTGGGCAACAAGAGCAAAATTCTGTCTCAAAAAAAAAAAAAAAAAGATCTCCTGAGACTGCACTCACTATCTCGAGAACAGCACCAAACCATGAGGGACTCTCCCCTATGACCCACACACTTCCCACCAGGCCCCACCTCCAACATTGGGGATTACATCTCAACATGAGATTCTGGGGGGACAGATATCCAAACCATATTGGTTACATGGTTGTATACATTGTCAAAACCCATCAAACTGTAGATTTAAGCTAGTATTTTACTATATGTAAAATTTACCTCAATTTTAAAAAATGAGAAAGTGAGGAAAGTTTATCTGAAATTTTTAGATACGATGGCCTGGAAGTGCTTCACTGCAAAGGTGACATTTGCAAGCCACGTGTGTATCTGATGGAATAGCATTCCAGGCAGAAGGAAAAACAGATGCGAGGCCCTTAAGCATCTATTCCTAGCAACTGGAGTTTTTGAGAAACAAGGAGGACGCTAATGTGACTGGAATAGGTCGAACAAGGGAAAGACACGTATTGAGAGCTAATGGGGGATCAGATCATACAGTGTCTGGTAGGTCACGGGAAGACTCACTAAAGATTTTTATCCTCATCTTAGTCTGAAAGAAAATCACCTAAATGCCTACCAAGAATAAGGCACTGTGCACAGACAGCTTACATAAAGCTTATGTAAGTAGCAAAACCAGGATTAGAAACCAAGAATGTCTGATTCCAAAGCTCATAATCTTAACCACTTTGTTTTACTAACTCAACATAACAATACTCAATATTTACTGAATGCATACTATCAATATGTTAGAGCTAAAAGGCTTTATATCAGAACTTCCCAATCATTTATTGTTCTAAAATGTCTTATAAGTAGTGTAATATAAAGATCTTCTGAATAAAATTTTGTATTGTATTAAAAATGTTTTGCAACCAACTAAAAATTCAGGATGGGTAAAGTTATATTTGATTCATATGGTTCTCTACATAAACTTCCTAATTATAATTTTTTTTTCTTTTTTTTTTTGAGACAGAGTCTCGCTCTATCGCCCAGGCTGGAGTGCAGTGGCCCGATCTCAGCTCACTGCAAGTTCCGCCTCCCAGGTTTATGTCATTCTCCTGCCTCAGCCTCACGAGTAGCTGGGACTACAGGCGCCCGCCACCTCGCCCGGCTAGTTTTTTGTATTTTTTAGTAGAGACCGGGTTTCACCGTGTTATCCAGGATGGTCTCGATCTTCTGACCTCGTGATCTGCCCGTCTCGGCCTCCCAAAGTGCTGGGATTACAGGCTTGAGCCACCGCGCCCGGCCCCTAATTATAATTTTGATACAGAAAACTATAAACATGACTTCACTATGTGGAACCACTTATGTTCCATAGTTTTGGTGCATAAAACTATGCACATGGCACAGTACAGTGACTCCATGAAATGGCCCCTTCTCTTGATCTTCCTGTTGAATCATTTTAGCCTGTATTTTTATTTTAGTCTACATTGTTTAACATCAGTGAGGTTCTACGTTTTGCACGCATATGTAAATGACGTTTTCTATTTAATTTGCTCTAATCGCTCCACAATTTCTGTATGTTTGCCATTAATAGCATTATAATCAATATCATCATTATTAATACATATGGTATTAGTTGTTCCTAAATAAAACATAATTTTGTAGTTTCTTGGTTGTTCTTAGTCTATTTATTTAATATTCATATATTTTTATTCTATTGCTCAATGTCTGATTTTTAATGCATTTTCTTATCATTACTGTATTAAGAAAATACAACTGATTTTTTTTTTTTTTTTTTTTTTTTTTTTTTTTGAGACAGAGTCTCACTGTCTCCCAGGCTGGAGTGCAGTGGTGTGTTCTTGGCCCACTGCAACCTCCACCTCCCAGTTCAAGCAATTCTCCTGCCTCAGCCTCCCAAGTAGCTGGAATTACAAGCATGTGTCACCATACTTGGCTAATTTTTGTATTTTTAGTAGAGACAGAGTTTCGCCATGTTGGCCAGGCTGGTCTCGGACTCCTGACCTCAAGTGATCTGCCCACCTCAGCCTCCCAAAGTGCTGGGATTACAGGCATGAGCCACCAAACCCAGCAACAATGAATTTTTGTATCAAATTTGCAAATATCCTCTAGTTTACCGGGGTGTTATACAAATGTCATTTTCTGTGTACACCATGACATGAAGGAGGTAGGAAAGCAATGCTTTAGCTATTACTTCATACTGAGTAGGTACAGAATTCTGATAATATAAAAATCTCAGTAGCAATGGAATGCTAAAAGAATCCTACCTGTATAAAACTATGACTCTAAGAGATCTTTTGGGGGAGGCGGGGGCGCGGGGACAGGGTCTTGCTCGGTCACCCAGGCTGGAGTGTGGTGGTGCAATCACAGTTCATTGCAGCCCCAAACTCCCAGGCTCAGGTGATCCTCCCACCTCAGCCTCCTGAGTAGCTGGGACTACAGAGGTATGCCACCATGCCCAGCTAATTTTTTGTATTTTTGTAGAGATAGGGTTTTGCTATGTTGCCCAGGCTAATCTTGAACTCCTAAGATCAAGCAATCTGCCCACCTCAGCCTCCCAAGGTGCTGGCATTACAGGTGCTAAGAGGCTTTTAAAAAAATAAAGAGGTCTAAATGGAGAGGTAAGCCAGGATTTCAGAAAACCAGTACAACCTAGGTAGAAGACTAAAAGCTTCTGAGTTAGACAGATGTGAGTTTAAATACCAGAATGACCTGTGATCCCTAGGTTAGGACAAATTACCTTCTTTGATTCTTCTTCCTCATCATTAAATGGAATAAACCACCTATTTGGTAGAGCTGTTGATGTAAAGATAATTTTTAAAAAGCAAAATGCATAGCAACACTTGGTATAAAGCAGCACTCAGTAAACATTACTTTTTTTTTTTTTTTTCTTTTTTAGAGACTGTCTCACTCTGTTGCCCAGTCTGGAATGCAGCAGTGCAATCTTGGCTCAACCCCCTGGGCACAAGCAATCTTCCTGCTTCAGCCTCCTGAGTAGCCACAACTATGGGTGACCACACTTGGCTTTTTTTTTTTAGACATAGGATTTCCCTATGTCTAAAAATGCCCAGGCTGGTCTCAAACTTCTGGCCTCAAGTGATCCTCTTGCCTTGGCATCCCAAGGTGCTGGAATTACAAGCACGAGCCACTAAACCTGGCCACAGTACTTATGGTAATTTTAACATACCATGAGTTCAACTATGTTAAAATATTTGCAAAAGCTAAGATAGCCTGAGGAAGAACAAAGAGAAAAAAACAGTTAATATGTTAGGGTGGTATTTATACTAATTGTTTTCTGTTTTAAAAAATTTTGCTGGCCGGGCATGGTGGCTCATGCCTGTAATCCCAGCATTTTGGAAGGCTGAGGCGGAAGGACTACTTGAGCACCCAGGAGTTCAAGACCTGCCTGGGCAACACAGTGAGATCACATCACTACAAAAAACTAAAAAATGAGGCAGGAGGAATGCTTGAGCCCAGGAAGTCAAGGCTGTAGTGAGCCATGATTGAGCCACTGCACTCTCACCTGGGTAACAGAGTAAGACCCTGTAATGTTATCATGTTGCTTAGTAATAGATAGATATAGAGATGAATAAGTCAAATGTAAAACCAATTCTTAATAGAATCCTTAGATTAATTATCTTGGAACATGAATAATTACCCCGATGTTTCTATTAATTTGACGTTTTTGAAAGAGGAATAAAACTATAAGGCATCATCCTTCTTCAAAAGTTCTTCACAAGAATTTACAGCACATTTTGCTTCTTCTCCAAGTACTAATAATTTGCAAATAACTACATTTCCATAGATAGAAAAGAATATCAAGCAGAAATTTGATAAATAGAACATTTCATTATATCTTATATCTGTACCATGCTTAAGGTATTCCTTTAGCTTTTTTCTAGGCCTCATATTTCTCATTTGTATTAATAAAATGGGCCAGGTACAGTGGCTCACACCTGTAATCCCAGCACTTTGGGAGGCCAAGGCAGGCATATCACTTGATGACAGGAGTTCGAGACCAGCATGGCCAATATGCTAAAACCCGTCTCTACTAAAAATACAAAAATTAGCTGGGCATGGTGGCGTGTGCCTGTAGTCCCAGCAACTAGGGAGGCTGAGGCAGGAGAATCACTGGAACCCTCGAGGCAGAGGCTGCAGTGAGCCAAGATCGCACCACTGCACTCCAGCCTGGGCAACAAACAGAGGGAGACTCTGTCTCTAAATAAATAAATAAATAGAATAAAATAAAATGGCACAGGTGGGCCAAATGTTGTCCTCTAATGTTCTTTTTGCTGTAATATCCTGGAACTTCATAATCTTCTCATAAAGCAAATGCATAATGATAGTCCTGCAACTCTGTACTTTCAAGTGGTCCTATAATACTCTTTCACCCTAGTGGTGGTCCCCAGAGCTGAAGACATTACTGTCTCTTCTCACAGAGCCAGTGGACCCAAAAGGAACCAGAAATTCACAGGAGAGATAGACAAAACGATTAATGATTTGGAAATTAAAGAATAGACATGTTTATCCTGATTAGAGAAGGCTAACGACAAGGTTTTGATTATCTTAAAATATACAAAAGTAAATGTGTAGATAATGATCAATACCCTTTTCTCCACTTTTACTATGAAGAGATTAATAGGAAATGGAATCAACATGAAGTACAAGCAATATAGACCAGAATAGATCTTTAAGATTATGAGTTTGTCAGTAACTGTGGGATGCCTGAGAGCAAGACACAGTTGTATGCCATCTTTGTATCCCAGTATACAACAGCATCTGGCATCCAGAAAGTGCTCAATACAAATGTGCCCTCAAAATTAATAAGAGATCATTTGACTGTTTAAAGATTCAAACTACAGACTGGACATGGTGGCTCACGCCTGCAATTCCAGCGCTTTGGGAGGCCAAGATGGGTGGATCACTTGAGGCCAGGAGTTTGAGACCAGCCTGACTAACATGGCAAAAGCCCATCTCTACTAAAAATACAAAAATCGGCTGGGCATGATGGTGCATGCCTGTAGTCCCAGCTACTCAGGAGGCTGAGGCACAAGAATCGCCTGAGCTCAGTAGGCAGAAGTTGCAGTGAGCTGAGATCGTGCCATTGCATTCCAGCCTGGGTAACAGAGGGAAACTGTCTCAAACATAAAAAAATAAACATTCAAACTACAGAAGTACATTATAGAGATAGGACAGAACATTTCTCTTGATATTAAGAAAAATGAAGATAATCTTGCAATAAGTTAGGTAATGAGCAGAAAAGTTAAATTTATAATTATAATTTTTCAAAGTTATTTCCTTATTACAAAAAAAACCCTTGGGCCTTGGTGATTCTGTCATGAAATGACTATACACACACAGAGCTGAAGCAAGGCAGTCTCCATTCTCAACTGAAAACTGGTGCCAATCATAAAGATGTTGCCTACTTTAAAAAATACCTGTTAAGCACTTAAGAGTTCTAGCAGTCAAATTCTCCTAATACTAGCCCTGTATGGCAACTGTGAAGTATGAATGGATGCAGCTCCTCACTAGAGTCCTTGCGCTGTAGGAACTCTTCAACAGGTGAAATGATTCTCAACAGATAGAAGGAATCTTGGTCATCCTTCAGAATCACTTTCCATTACCCCTAGTGATTTATAATGAGGTGAGTTATTCTTTTGACCTCATTTTTCATGCTATTTACTGTCAAGGAGGAACAATTTAAACATGGGGAGGAAAATCAATATAAGAGGCATAATTATAAAACAGTGAAGCTGCATCCACAGGACCCAAACACAATCTGTTTTGGCATATTAAAGTCACATTTCATCGCCAGACCAACTTTTAAAAAAATAAAAATCACTAACTAAAAAAAGAAACCTGGCAAAAATGTTGCCAAGAAGCAGGAAAAAAAAAAAAAAAAAAAGCAACCTGCCTCGCTTGAAATGCCCGCATATAAACAAAACAGTTCATAAAACCATACATCCCACTGTGAAATTCACATTCAATTAGAAGGGCCAATTTCTCAGACCTCAAAGAGCACAACAGCCAGCCAACCAACCCAATCTCCATATGAATGCCCAATGTCACTTCCATTTTCTAAGACAAGCACATCATTTGCCCACAGTTGACTGCCCAAAACTGATGTAGCTAGAATGGACACACTTCCTATCTTCTCTCTTATAAAGCAGGTCTCTTTCTTCTCCTTACATCACCAAGTTACTCTCTATTTTTTTTTTAGTTTTCTTTGGAGGCTTCCCTTTGAAGTTTTCTTTCATAATGGACCTCAAGGGTTGGCAGTTGTCTTAGGGAATAAGAAACCATATTACTGAACTGGAATTCTGAACAATATTTCAAAATAAAGAGAATAATATGCTTTGGATATTTGTTCCCTCCGAATTTCATGTTGAAATGTGATCCCCAATGTTGGAAGTGAGGCCTGGTGGGAAATGTGTGGGTTACAAGAGCAGATTCCTCATAAATGGCTTGGGGTCCTTTCCATGGCAATGAGTGAGTTATTACTCTGGTAATTCATATGAGAGCTGATTGTTTAAAAGTGTATGGTACCTCCCACCTCTCTCTCTTTCTCCTGCTCTCACCATGTGATGCACCTGCTCTCCCTTTGCCTTTTGCAATGATTGTAAGCTTCCCGAGGCCCTCACCACAAGCAGATGCTGGCTTCATGCTTCCTGTATAGCCTGCAGTACTGTGAGCCAATTAAACCTCTTTTCTTTATAAATTACCCAGTCTCAGGCATTCCTTTATAGCAACAAAAACAGACTAATACAGGGAACTTCGGTTAAGAGTTAATGGTAAAGATCTGAAATGACAGTAGAAAAAGTTTACTCCATTGCCAATCACTGAAAAAATTTACATATGAAGAGTACTACTAATCTCAACATTGGGCACCTTGTCAAGCCTTGCAACAGTCAATACACTAAACCCATGTTAACCATTTTATTCACAATTTACCTTTTTTTTTTTTTTTGAGACAGTTTCACTCTTGTTGCCCAAGCTGGAGCGCAATGGCACAATCTTGGCTCAGTGCAACCTCCACCTCCCGGGTACAAGCGATTATCCTGCCTCAGCCTCCCGAGTAGCTGGGATTACAGGTGTCCACCACCAGGTCCAGCTAAATTTTGTATTTTTAGTAGAGACAGCGTTTCACCATGTTTGCCAGACTGGTCTCGAATACCTGACCTCAGGTGATCCTCCCACCTCGGCCTCCCAAAGTGCTGTGATTACAGGTGTGAGCCACTGCACCCAGCCAATTTACATTTTTTAAGCTGATCACTGGTAACCCAATTGGAAGCTCAATACAAGGAGCTTCTTGTGATGTGATGATAACTAGAATAATTAACTAATTAATTGAATTCAGGTCTAGTCAACACTGGCTTGAAACTTCAAAATTTTTGCAGGCCATCAATGGCCACTAAATCACAAAGAGAGAGAACCTGACATTAATTGCCTTCTCATGGAAGTACACACCACCACTTAAGATGTACTCTTACCAAAAAAATTGAACCTTAATCATCAGATCTAATCTCTAATTACTAGTTTATGGAAAACACGTGGGACAAAAGAACACATTAACATCACAAGCAAGCAGTCGGAAAAGTCTAGATTGTAGAGAAACTCTAAAAGTACAAACAACCCAGTTTTTCAACAAATAAGGTAAGAGAAAAAAAAAATGAGGAAGAAACCATAGATTAAAATACATATCAATCAAAACAGACCTTATTTGAATCATGACTTGAATAAACCAACTGTTAAAACACACACACACACACACACACACGTGTGAACAATCAGCGAAATTTAAACTACTAAAATAAAATTTTAAGAAACAAGATTTTGGCCGGGCGCGGTGGCTCAAGCCTGTAATCCCAGCACTTCGGGAGGCCGAGGCGGGTGGATCACGAGGTCAGGAGATCGAGACTATCCTGGCTAACATGGTGAAACCCCGTCTCTACTAAAAATACAAAAAACTAGCCGGGCGTGGTGGCGGGCGCCTGTAGTCTCAGCTACTTGGGAGGCTGAGGCGGGAGAATGGCGTGAACCCGGGAGGCGGAGCTTGCAGTGAGCCGAGATCACGCCACTGCACTCCAGCCTGGGAGCACAGCGAGACTCCGTCTCAAAAAAAAAAAAAAAAAAAAAGAAACAAGATTTTGACTTTTAGGTATGCTAATGAAATTTTTTTTTTATTTTTGTTTTTGTTTGAGACACAGTCTCGCTCTGTCACCCAGGCTGGAGTGCAGTGGTGCAATCTCAGCTCACTGCAACTTCTGCCTCTCCGGTTCAAGTGATTCTCCTGCCTTAGCCTCCCAAGTAGCTGGGATTACAGGCACGTGCCACCACACCTGGCTAATTTTTTGTATTTTTAGTGGAGATGGGGTTTCACCATGTCGGCTAGGCTGGTCTCAAACTCCTGACCTCAGGTGATTCACCCGCCTTGGCCTCCCAAAGTGCTAGGATTACAGGCATGAGCCACCACGCCCAGCCGATTTTTTTTATTTAAAGTTCTACATTCTAGAGATATATATTGAAATATTTACAAATAAAATATAAGCTGGGCACGGTGGCTCATGACTGTAATCCCAACACTTTGGGAGGGTGAGGCGGGTGGATCACCTGAGGTCAGGAGTTCGTTCGAGACCAGTCTGGCCAACATGTGAAATCCTGTCTCTACCAAAAATACAAAATTAGCCAGGCATGGGGGCACATGCCTCTAATCCCAGCTACTTGGGAGGCTGAGACACCCCAGGAGGTGGAGGTTGCAGTGGGCCAAGATCGTACCATTACACTCCAGGCTGGGCAACAAGAGTGAAATTCATCTCAAAAGAAAAAAAAAGTATGTGATATCTATGATTGGCTATAAAATAATCCAGTATACTGGAGATGAGGATCTATAAATGAAACAAGATTGGCCATAAGTTTATCACTTCTGAGAATTCATTATACCATTCTCTCTACTTTTGTATCTTCTATTTTGAAATATTCCACAATAAAACGCTTAAAAAAAAGAGAGTCACTAGACCAATAAGTCATACAGAAAAGCCAGATATATATATTATGCCAGATATATCATGAATATTTAGAGCATGGCACCAAAAAACAGTTCCCCAAATTTGCATTAGATTAATATTCTAACAGATTAACACTGTATTATAACATTTAAGTATACTAAATATAAAATAATTTCTAAATTTTTGTATAAACCTATTCCATAACTACAATGAAGTAGAATATTTCATTAAAAACCACATGCAAGTCAATTTCCAATTCTGAAAACTAAAGCTTCAGCTTTTCTTTTTTTTACTTTTTTTTTTTTTTTTTTTTTGAGACAGAGTCTCGCTCTGTCACCCAGGCTGGAGTGCAGTTGCACCATCTCAGCTCACTGCAACCTCCACCTCCTGAGTTCAAGCGATTCTCCTGCCTCAGCTTCCCGAGTAGCTGGGACTACAAGCGCGTGTGACCACGCCTGGCTAATTTTTTGTATATTTTGTAGAGACAGGGTTTCACCCTGTTAGCCAGAATGGTCTCAATCTCCTGACCTCGAGATCTGCCCGCCTTGGCCTCCCAAAGTGCTGGGATTACAGGCGTGAGCCACCGCGCCCAGCCAAAGCTTCAGTTTTTCAATTGAACTGCCTCATGAAACAAACATAAACGCTGTATGCCTGATAAAACTTTAAGCTCCCAAATTTTACTCAAACTGGTTACAATCTAAGATCAGAAGTTTAAGAAACAATTTTTTAAGTTACCCTTCAAAAGCAGGAAAAACCCCAACATATTCACAGACAAAAACAACATCAACAAATTGCATTCAATTAGCAATCCAAATGAGGCTTCAATTCCTTGTCCTATATGACATTCTGGGCCAAGATCTTAATCTGAATTTATTATTATTATGTTGAACCATTAAAGATTTATTAGACATCTGCCATCTCTCACCATCTTACAGAAGATATATATGTAATTCTCCTCCATAAGCATAAAATAGTCTCAAATACTGATAAATATAGTACTCCCCTGACACTCCTCAAGAGCCAGAATGCTAGAACAGAAATTACTATGTAGCCGATTTCCTATTATAAGTTATAATAGTAACCAACTATTCTGGAGACCCTTCCCAAAATTCAATTTCGTTTCTAAATTGTATCTACTGCTAAGTAAAAGTAACAAGAAGCACAGAATCAGATACACAGTAGACACTCAATAAATAAAAGAGAATGGCAGAAGAAACTGTTTATTGGTACTAACCTCCCTATCACTGTTCCCCCAAGGCTGCCTTCCAGTGAAAGTGCTAATGAGTGGGAAATGGGCCAAACTAGACTGAGAAGTAAAATAAACTAGATAATCAGCCATCAGTAATAGGGACATAACCTTCTTGCCCCTACTGTCAGGTTTAATATCCTAAAATATTCTTAACTCATGAATAATGAAACCACCTGAACTAGCCTGAATTTGCCATATATTTTGGGCCCTCATTTAAATTACAATTATATTGATGGACAATCTATATTTTTTCACCCAAAAGTCAACAGAAAGACAAGCTATCCTTAATGCAAAAAAACTGCATATAACCTCCACAAAAGTCTTCAAAAATATATCTACTGAAAGTGCTCTTTCAAAGTTTAAATGACCAAATCCAACAGTCTTTCTACAGGCCTTCTCCTCAATTTCCTTTTACACTATTTACCGTCCATTCCTTGAAATACCTCAATATCACTGTTTGTCAGTTCTTCTCTGTATCAGTTTCCTATTGCTGCTCTAACAAATGACCATAAACTTAGTTGCTTAAAACAACACAAATGTATTATCATAGCATTCTGGAGGTCAGAAGTCTGAAATCATGGCCAGATGCAGTGGCTCACACCTGTAATCCCACCACTTTGGGAGGCCAAGGCGGGTGGATCACCTGAGGTCAGGAGTTCGAGACCAGGCTGGCCAACAGGGCAAAACCCTGTCTCTACTAAAAATACAAAAATTAGCTGGTCGTGGTGGTGAGTGCCTGTAATCCCAGCTACTCAGGAGGCTGAGGCAGGAGAATCGCTTGAACCTGGGAGGAGGAGGTTGCAGTGAACCAAGATTATGCCGTTGCACTCCAGCCTGGGGGTCAAGAGCGAAATTCAGTCTCAAAAAAAAAAAAAAAAAGGAAGTCTGAAATCAGTCTCATTGGGCTGAGTTGTCAAATTGCTGGCAGGGCTGGTTCCTTATGCGGAGGCTGAGAGAAGAATCCACTTCCTTCCCTTTTTCAGCTTCTAGGGTCCACCTGCATTCCTTGGCTCACAGACCCTTCTGGAATCCTTCCAATCTCTTGCTTCCTTCATCACATCTCCTATTCTAATTCTGCTCTCTTGCCTCCCTCTTATATGGATGCTTGTGATTATATTGGGCTCGCCTGGATAATCCAGGTTAATTTCCTTATCTCAAGATCCTTAAACTAATCACATCTCCAAAGTCTCTTTTACCATGTAAGGTAACATATTTACATGTTCTGGGGATTAGGACTTAGACATCTTTGGGGCACCATTAGTCATCCTACCACATCTTCCAATGGCTCTAACTTGTATTTCTGCATTCTCTGCCTACCAGCTGTTTGTGTTTTCTGCTCTTCTCTATATATTTTCTCCCTTCCCTCTTTCACACTCATTACTTCAACTCTCACCTTCATGCTAAAATCAAGTCTCGTCTCAAATATGAGAAAATTGAAGCCTAGATAGGAAAGTGACTAGCCTTGAGTCACATAGATACCTACAGGATATTTACTTACTTATTTATTTATTTGAGACACACTCTTGCTTTGTCACCCAGGCTGGAGTGCAGTGGTGTGAACACAGCTCACTGCAGCTTCAACCTCCTGGGCTCAAGTGATCCTCCCACCTCAGCCTCCTATGTAACTGGGACCACATGTGTGCACCACCATACCTAGCTAATTTTTGGGGGGAGTAGGAGAGATAGGGTCTCACCACATTGCTCAGGCTGGTCTCAAACTCCTGGTCTCCAGCAATCCTCCCACCTTGGGCTCCCAAAGTGCTGAGATTACAGACATGGGCCACCATGCCCAGCACTTATAGGAGATTTCTACTTGTACATCTTCAGAGTACCTCACTCTAATCATTGACTGAATACTATTTCTACCTGAATAACACAATTATTTCATACTCACAAGCTAGAACTGTGCTACACTTTTTTCTCATCTCCATTCACTCAGCTGGTTCTCTCAAATCTGTCTCTGCATTCATTCAGAAATCCAAGTGCCACTTCAGAATCCCAAAATACTGCTTTGGTTGGGTAATGACCCTGCTCAAACCCACAAAAATTCTCTACTAAGGAGTCCATCAAGACTCCTTGGCCTGATGTTTGATGTTCAAAGCCCTCTAGGATGTCACCCCAACTCTCTCTCATCTCTAACCCTTCAAACACATCCATTAGGATTTCCTAGTGTCCTCTGCCTACATACCACACTCATTCCTATTTATTCGCCCATGCTGCTCTATCATCCTGGACTGCCTTCCTTTGTCCTCCCACTTAGGAACACATCCTTTCCAGGGCATCATAGAATTTGGAACTCTAAAAGGAATCATTTTTTTATTTATCTGTCTCCAAACCTGACTGTTAGTTCCTTGAGGGCAGAAATTATACCACATATATACTCTAGTACACGCTTACAATCTACCATTTAGACGTTCAACGTTAGCTGTTAATTAAGAATCTAAGAAAACCTCTAAAGAGAAAAATATAGTAGACACATGTAATTAATGGCATATTATTCAAATATCAAAAACTTTACTCTAGGCCCAGCATGGTGGCTCTTCTTTGTTTAGAGACAGGGTCTCGCTCTGTCATCCAGGCTGGAATGCACTGGCATGATCATGGCTCACTGCAACTCCAGTTCATGGACTCAACCTATCCTCCTGCCTCAGCCTCCCAAGTAGCTGCAACTACAGACATGCACCAATGTGCCTGGCTAATTTTATTTTTTTGTAAAGACAGGGTTTTGCTATTGTTGTCCAGGCTGGTCTCAAACCCCTGATCCCAAGTGGTCCACCTGCCTCAGCCTCCATCTATTGTGATTATAGGAACAAAATAACTGATTAATGACTGTCATGGGCTGAGGGTGGGAGGAGCTGTCTACCAAGGAGCACAAAAAATCTTGAGGGTATGGTAACGTTCTACATCTTGATTATAGTGGTGGTTCCACAACTGTACGCATTTGTCAAAACTCATAGGGTGCTGCACTACAAAGAGGGAATTTTGTTGTATACAAAGTGTATCTCAATTTTAAAATATTTAAAAAGAAAAAAATAAATGACTTAGTTTTCTGTTACCAACAAGACTGGTCCAACTCCTTACCTTTGGCAGAATTGTGCTTAATCCACATATCTTAACAGGTTGCCTATTTCAAAATACTCATGGAGAAGATGATTCTAAAAGCCCAAATGGTGATATATAGTTATTCAGCATGAGTTTAAGAATTGGGGAGAGGCCAGGTGTGGTGGCTCCCACTTGTAATCCAAGCACTTTTGGAGGCTGAAGGGGGAGGATTGTTTTAGCCCAACAGCTCAAAATCAGCCCTGGCAACATAGTGAGACCCTCTTGTCTACAAAAAATTTTAAAAATTAGCTGGGTATGATGGAGTGTGCCTGCAGTCCCAGTTACTAGGGAGGCTGAGGTAGGAGGATCACTTGAGTCTGAGAGGTTGCAGCTGCAGTGATCCATGGTCACACCACCACACTCCGGTCTGGGTAACAGAGCAAGATCCTGTCACCCAAAAAAAAAAAAAAAGAAGAATAGGGAAGAAATTCTGTGAAACAAATGAAAGTCATTTTTATCTATACTTTCAAAAACAAAAACACACACACACAAAGCTGAGTTTCCCAATATGCCTTTGAGGTCCAACATAGTCTGATGCAACATATTAAGCCATTTGAAGAGGTAAGCTACTAAAATGGTTCAGGACAGACGACTATTCTAGATGAACAGTAATAAAGGAGCAAACAGGATTTTCTGAATCCTATGTTGCCATGGGTCCTGACACTAAGCAGAATTCATCAACATTCAGGGTAAGGAAAAAGTAACTTCAAAGGTGGAACTAGGAGAGGAATGAGTAATACATTTAGAATAAAAGAGAAAAGGTTAAAAGCACAAGTTTTATTTTACCATATAAGTTAGCACACAAAATATACTATTTTATATGGAACTGAACACACAGTCACCTTGCTCATCTTCTGTCTCTGTCTGAATGTAAATTGCTCAGCCTATCCTCCTCCCCTCACTTGTTCCTATCTCCATCTCTTTTCACGAGACATACGTGATTTTAGCCTCCCTGAGGCTACAGCGTCAGACTGAGGCAACTCTAGAATGACAAAGGTTATTCAACTACAAATTGAATTCCAGTCTGGGGTGCCCATGAGGGTCCAAATTTGGACCCTGCACTTCACAAAAACAGTCCGAATTTCTTTTTTCTTTTTCTTTTTTTTTTTTAAAACAGAGTCTCACTCTGTTGCCCAGGCTGGTGTGCAATGGTGTGATCTTGGCTCACTGCAACCTCCACGTCCCGGGTTCAAGCAATTCTCCTGCCTTCAGCCTCCCTGAGTAGCTGGGACTACAGTTGTGCGCCACCACACCAGGCTAATTTTTGTATTTTTAGTAGAGACAAGATTTTGCAATGTTGGCCAGGCTGGTCTCGAACTCCTGACCTTGTGATCCACCTGCCTTGGCCTCCCAAAGTTCTGGGATTACAAGCGTGAGCCACTGCCCCAGGCCACCCGTCTGAGTTTCTGAGTCAAGTATGGAATTATTCTAATCTCCTTGATAGTCTCCTTGATATTCATCCAAATGAAAACTGATCAGACTGTGCTAAGAGACAAGACCTATGGTGACTGGCATCCAGTATCCCTCACCACACTCAGCACAGATTTAAGAGTCAATGTAATATGTGCTGAAGTAAGTAAGCATTCATTTTAATGAATCCTAGAAAAATCTCTTTTCTGAAAGCAGGTACTTGCCTCTTCCAACAGCAATAATTTGGTAGATACAGTTTTTAAGGGCATGTATCTAGGCCTAGAGTACCTAAGATTATAATGCTAAGGATACCAAGATAGGTGCTAACAGTCAAACTTATTCAATAAATAAAAGAAAAAATTTAAAGTACTAGACCACATAGAATTATTAACAAATATTCCTGGCCTTACAATGTGTATATGCAAATGAAACAGAAATTCCTTTGTGAACAAACAAGTGCTTTCAAGGGTTCTATAATCAGATTAGTACCTTGTTCATTAAGGACTCTAGGACAACACATGCATACACATCAAATCTTAATATAGTCACTGAAATTTAGTCTGCATCAGTTTCCAAGGCTTTCATCAGAGTTGGTCTAACCTTTGAGATACTTCTTATCCCAGTCTAATGCAAGTATTATTAATAGGCCCCCTGGAGCTTGTTATCTTTGACTCAAGCACCTCGTGGTCTCAGCAAAGGCTGCCAGGAAAGAAGGTCTCTAAGTCCAAAAGAAGCATCAAGGCACCACAAGCTGCAGTGCAAATCATCTACTGTGACATTGTAGGCGGAGAAAAACTGTCCCCCAGTATTATCTGGGGGCTACTAACATGCCAAGACAATAATCCACAGTTGGTCAAGTGGCCATGGTCAAAAGAGAGAAAAGAAGCAATTATCCAGATAATTTATATCATGCTTATATAACAGATGGACATTTTAAATAAATAATTCATATAATTATACCACTCACTCTGCATTTCACAGAAGGTGAATCTGTTGTAAAGTAGGTGGTTCAGCTACGGATAGCTCCAGTCTCACTTTTGAAAATAGTCTTTTACGTACCTTAGGAGTTCTCTAGGTCGACCATGCATGGTGGCTCATGCCTGTAATCCCAGCACTTTGGGAGGCTGAGGCGGACAGATCATTCGAGGCCAGGAGTTTGAGACCAGCCTGGTCAACATGGTGAAATTCCATCTCTACTAAAAATACAAAAATTAGCCGGGCATGGTGGTGGGTACCTATAGTTCCAGCTACTTGGGAGGCTGAGGCATGAGAATAGCTTGAACTTGGGAGGTGGAGGTTGCAGTGAGCCGAGACTGCACCATTGTACTCCAGCCTGGGAGACAGAGTGAGACTCTGTTTTGTTTTATTTTTTAAAAAAACAATAACAACAACAAAAACTTCTCCAAGTCATGGAAAAACATATTGTAACTCTTTGGAAACTGACTTGCAATGTTCTGAAGCCAATAAAGGCCCGTTGTCTGGATTCAAAGATATAATTTCTCAACAGAAGACCTCAAATCTTTAAGCAGCTTAATTTTTACCTGAATTTGTCTAGAATTGAGTATACCTATTCAATTTAACTCCTTGTCAGCCCTATAAATTGAAAGGAACGCTTATATTGCATTTATAGATGTTAAAAAAATTAATAACTGTCATCCCCTTCTTCTCTTATTTCAATAGATTACTAAGCTGAGCACAGTGGCTCACACCTATAATCCCAGTAGTTTGGGAGGCCAAGGTGGGTGGATCTCCTGAGGTTGGGAGTTCGAGACCACCCTGGCCATCATGGTGAAACCCCATCTCTACTAAAAATACAAATATTATCTAGGCATGGTGGCAGGCACCTGTAATCTCAGCTACTTGGGAGGCTGAGGCAGGAGAATCACTTGAACCCAGGAGGTGGAGGTTGCAGTGAGCCAAGATCTCGCCATTGCACTCCAGCCTGGGCAACAGAGCGAGACTCCATCTCAAAAAAAAAGAAAAAGAAAAACAAGAATTCACCTTCCCAAATAGTTCAGAAATGTAAAGTTTAAAATTTAATGTGGTTCTCTTAGCTTTTATCTCATTTTACATTCAGCTCCTTATTAAGTGGGATATAGATCTCTGGGATGTAAATCTGAAAAATCCATGCCTATGGGTCACTTCTTTACTTTCTAACTTTGCACAAATAATTTTCCTGAGCTTCAGTTTCCTCATCTGTAAAATGAGAATAACAACACTACCTGCCACACCTACTTCAAAGGATCACTGCTGAAACTCACATGGGGTAAGACATATGAAATCAAACAGCAAAGCACTCTGCAAATATTGGTTACTACCTTAGATGGGGAAATATTATGAGCAGGAAAAAAAAAAATGGGTACAAATTAGGGTGAAAAAGTTTCTTCTACCTGAAAGAGAAGGGTTGCAAACATAGAAGTAACTTTAAGCTATTGACTAAATATATTTAGGGAAGTGGTCTGACATAAAGTTGAGTTATTATTTAGAAGTGGATTCTCATGCCAACACATTCACTTTGCACAGACGGCAGAAGAAGAAAAAGACAAAAGATTAAGAGTGGGTGTCCGGCTCTCAGCTCACCAAAATAACTGATTTGAGGCGAGAGGGTGTAGTTAGTCATGGCAGTCAGTAGATAGAGAATATTGCTGCATTAGGTGATGAACTATAAGGTGTCGTTACCAAGCACAGATTATCCACAATCCATATAGTATAGCTACATATAGGGCATGGGATTTCTATAGAGCGCTTTAGAAAAAAAATAGAAAAATAGAAAAGCTATTCCATAAGTATTAAACAGACAGAAGTAATTCAATAACTTAGTTCTCCACAGGAAGCTCTCGGGGAGGTAGCATTGCTGAGAAGAAAGTTAAGATATCTATAACAACGAGGTCCGGGGTGTTCTAGGAGCTATAGCCTAGAGGCGACACAAACTGTTTTTAAGTACTACAAATCAACAAAACAAGAGGTGTGGTTTCAGACCTGCTTGTCTTTACCCGGTATAGGGCTTTACTCTTTAAGTGATCTAAGATATTCTATAATGGGGACACACAACAACTGAATTTTCTGAAAGGGCATCAGACAAATGACACTGTGCCTATGAGTGACACGGCGTGCAGGCACGCCAACCAGACATAAGTGAAGATAACTAATCTATAGGGATACGACCAGGGACAAAAATCACCAGTAACCATGACAACACAAGTAGGTGGAGGGAAACACAAACACTGACCAAGCAGCGGGGTGACACTATTCCTTCAGGTAGAGAGATCCTGGGGTCAGAAAAAGACTTGATTAGTGGAGGAAGCTGGCCAAGAATGAAACCGATTAGCCCGAAAGGGCAGTGTCCATGCAGAAGGACTCGGCGGCAACACTGATACTCCCCATGGGGCGGCTCGCAGGGTCAAAGACACATCTGTAGGAAACTGGACGCCTCTAAGACCGAGAAAGGAGTTACCTGGTGCAGGGCTGTCAAGCCGTCCACGTTGACTGTGTTGATATCAGCACCTCTTGCCAGAAGCTTTCTCACCTCGTCGGTGTCCCCGCTAGAGCAGGCGGCCAGGAAGACAGCACCGTCCTCGAAGCGGACCCTGGGGCTCCCGCGCCTGGTCAGCGGCTGCCGCCCCGCGCCTCGTCGCTCCGCGGGCTCCTGCTCTGTCAGCGAGCCCCGCCAGCGCCGAAGCTGCTCTGCCCGCCGCATTCGCGCCGACTCTGCCCGCTTCCCTCCTAGGTGCTCCAGCTCCGCCATTGCTCCTGCCTCGGCAGCTGCTGCCAAAACTACCAACACTAAATTACTGTTGGGGCTCGGGTTGCCGCTGCCGCCTCCCTCAGAGCGCTTCAGCCGGGAGCAGAGGGCGGAGACCCTCGCGCCGCCATCTTTACTCCTCTCGCCACTAGCACCGCCCGCACGCTCCCTCGGCTTCAATACGCAGCCGCTGCCCGGCCTCGGATCATCACGGGACTCGTAGTAAGAGGCCTGCCCTAAGTGCACTTGGTGGCCGTAAGGGAACTACAAATCCCTGGATGCATCAGAAAAAAAGTCGAGGACCGACGGCTCTTTCACCACGGGACCCAGTGAGGTCACCTTTGCCCTAAAGCTGGAACTGTCTCCTGGACTGGCGTCAACCTCTTCCTCTGGGCATTTTGGGAGTCGTAGTTTATTCTTGTTATGACTGGTAACTAATCTTAGCTCCCTAATTATCACATCAATTCTTTGGAGTGGAAGAGACGCGATAATTATTCCTATTTTCTGGAGGGGAGAACTAAACATTAAGTACCTAAACGACTGGATTCTATATCCTAGTTCTAAGTCTAGGGTTTTATTAACATGTGTATTAATCACAGCAAATGTGAATGTGCGTGGGGAGGAGGAGCAGTATTACATGTTTTACATAAATACTGTCAACTTACTCCAGGCCCAGAAAAGATCTTGAAAATGATGCATTCAGATGTAGTGAGAAGAGTTTAAGCTGTGAATTTAAATTGAATTCACAGCCGTAGACAAATTACTTGACTTCTCTGAGCCAGTTTTCTTATGTGAAAAATGGGAATAATATCTCACAGGGTAGACGTGTGGATCAGATAAAATAATACATGCAAGGATGCCTAATACTATCTTTGGCACATATTGCATCCCAATAAATAATTTCTCTTCCTTCTCCCTCCTCCTCCTCCTCTACTCTTTTCATATATCTTAAATTTTTACAAGACAGAATAGATGTCTTCCGTGATTTTTATTTCTTTTCTTTTGACACAGAGTCTCACTCTGTCACCCAGGCTGAGTGCAGTGGCACAATCACAGCTCACTGCAGACTCAACCTCCTGGGCTCAAGTGATTCTCCCACCTCAGCCTCCCAAGTAGCTAGGACTACAGGTGCCCACCACCACACCCGCTATTTTTTTTATTTTTTTATAGAGACAAGGTCTTACCATGTTGCCCAGGCTTGTCTGGAACTCCTAGACACAAGCGATCTCCTGCCTCAGCTTCCCAAAGTGTTGGGATTACAGTCCTGAGCCACTGTACCTGGCCCATGATTTTTTTTTTCAAAGCTAGAGAAAGATACTATCAAGCATACTAAATCATACTAAATTCCTAAGGTAGCAAATAGGACATTCTTATGTTCCCCAAGACTGGGTTAAAAAACGTATATCTGTCTGATTGTTTTGTTTTGTTTTGTTTGAGACAGGGTGTCACTCTGTCACCTATGGCATGGTCATGGATCAGTGTAGCCTCAACCTCCCAGGCTCAAGCAATCCTCCCACCTCAGCTCCGCAAGTAGCTGGGACTACAGGCCTGCGTCACTATGCCTGGCTAACTTTTGTATTTTTTGTAGAGACCGGGTTTTGCCATGTTGCCCAGGCTAGTCTTGAGCTCCTGGGCTCAAGTGATCCACCCACCTCAGTCTCCCAAAGTGTTAGTATTACAGGCATGAGCCACCACATCCGGCCAGTCCGATTGATTTAATAATTACAACCTCCAGTGCTCTAGCCCTGAACAAAATATAATTAAATGTGTTACCCATAATGAAGGAGTACATATGCAAATATTAGATTCTTTAAACATTTCTGTATGTTTAAAATTTTTCATTTAAAAATGTTGCAATGGCCGGGCGCGGTGGCTCAAGCCTGTAATCCCAGCACTTTGGGAGGCTGAGATGGGCGGATCACAAGGTCAGGAGATCGAGACCATCCTGGCTAACCTGGTGAAACCCCGTCTATACTAAAAAAAAAATACAAAACACTAGCCGGGCGAGGTGGCGGGCGCCTGTAGTCACAGCTACTTGGGAGGCTGAGGCAGGAGAATGGCGTGAACCCGGGAGGCGGAGCTTGCAGTGAGCTGAGATCCGGCCACTGCACTCCAGCCTGGGCGACAGAGTGAGACTCCGTCTCAAAAAAAAAAAAAAAAAAAAAAATGTTGCAAAATGATCGGGGTATTGTAAAGGGAAACTTTATTATATTCTGTCATGTGAAAATTTGCCTGTTCCTAAATTCCCCCTGAAATGAAGTGGAAATCATACATTAAGGAAACAATCAGTTATTGAATTGAAAACCTTAAATGAAAAGTGACATATAAATGTAAAAATTATTATGTTTAATAATACTGTGTCTACCCACCATATGCTTTAGTAGGGTATTCTTAAATACATTATAAATACTAATTAAACCTTATGTCAAATCTGTGAACTATGAATAACAATGTACATAAGGAAAATCAAGGTATAATAATGTATACATTATGTAACCTCATTTTCCTTGCTACATACATTTATTTATGGCCATGATAGAACTTGTCATGTCTCATCATTTATTGCAATTAAAAATTTTTGGCCAGACGTGATGGCTCACGCTTGTAATCCCAGCACTTTGGAAGGCCAAGGCGGGCAGATCACTTAAGGTCAGAGTTCGAGACCAGCTTGGCTAACCCCATCTCTACTAAAAATACAAAAAGTAGCTGGGTATAGTGGCAGGTGCCTGTAATCCCAACTACTCAGGAGGCTGAGGCAGGAAAATCGCTTGAACCTGGGAGACGGAGGTTGCAGTGAGCCAAGATTACACCACTGTACTCCAGCCTGGGTGACAGAGCAAGACTGTCTCAAAAAAAAAAAAAAAAATTATTCATGAGATTTACTTTGTAACATATCACAGTGGGACCTCCTCTTATTCCAATTCAGCCTCTTGCTGATAATTTGTATTGCCCTTAAGCACCCAAATAGAACTCTCAGTAAAGGATAAAAGAAAAATTGATATTAAATCAAATAGGTAGGAATACTCAGCTAGAAGCCTAATCCTATTCACAGTCCTCATGCATCATTTCAATATTATGTTCCTGGTATATGATAGCTGCTCCTATATATATATAACTTTATGTTTTACTGGCATACTGGTCTTCTAATAAGGATTTTTGAACTGGAGTACATTTTTCAGGGATCAATAATGATGATTCTTTTGGCTGCATTATTTTTGTATTCAGAATTAGGAGGCAAAAAATATCTAATTCCAGTTGTTTAAATAAGCTAAAATTGACCCACTCCAGGTTAAATCCTTACTTTCCCAAGAGATAGGAACTAAAATTTCTTTCTTTTTTGGAGACAATTGGTACCAACATAACTCACTGCAGGCTCGAACTCCTGAGCTCAAGCAATTCTCCTCCTACCTCCTGAGTAGCTGGGACTATAGGCACATAAAATAAAATTATGTTATTTTGTTTTTAAGCAGAGACGGGTCTCGCTATTTTGCCCAGGCTGGTCTTGAACTCCTGGCCTCAAGCAGTCTTCCCACCTCAGCCTCCCAAAGTACTGAGATTTTAGGTGTGAGCCACCATGACCAGCCTGAGCTTAAATTTCAACAAGAATTCAGTCTCTTTTTCTTTTTCTTTTTCTTTTTTTTTTAAACGGAGTCTCCAGGCTGGAGTGCAATGGCACGATCTCAGCTCACTGCAACCTCTGCCTCCCGGGTTCAAGCGATTCTCCTTGAGAAGCTGGGACTATAGGCGCTCACCACCATGCCTAATTTTTGTATTTTTAGTAGAGACAGGGCTTCACCATATTGGCCAAGCTCTTGACCTTGTGATCCACCTGCCTCGGCCTACCAAAGTGTTGGGATTACAGGCATGAGCCACCACGCCAGGCCACGAATTCAGTCTCAATATAAAGAAGTTCCAGGAAGCCAGAAGTACTTCCTTACCATACCTATTGTATTTGCTTCTTTTCTTTTTTTTTTTTTCCTGTGGAAGTAAGTATGTAATACCTTCTTTGGAGATTTTACAGAAAAGTGTAAGTAGCTAAATTCCTTGGATAGTTTAAGTGCATACCTACTTGGAGAGAAAGAAATATAGCTTCTGGCTGTATGATTATTGAAAGTAGTAATAATTATTATAATCTAATTAATTTTACAGGCTCGGCCAAAAAAGATGCCATGAAAACATTCATCTACCTATAATGACTTAAAAAGATTTTCACATCAAAATCCTATTTTTTCTAAAACATCTTTCCCAACCAGGGCTTTCTGAGAATAACTTACACAATCAGCTCATTAAACAAGTATGGTAATTTAAATTTCCTAAATAAGTACTCCATTCTTTTATTATTTATTTTTTATTTTTGAGACAGGGTCTCACTCTGGATTTGCAGTGGTGCAATCACAGCTCACTGCAGCCTCAACCTCCTGGGCTCAAGCAATCCTCTTACCTCGGCCTCCCAAGTAGCTGGGACTACAGGCATGCACCACCATGCCTGGGTAAGTTTTGCATTTTTTGGTAGAGATGGGGTTTTGCCATGTTACCCAGGCTGGTCTCAAACTCCTGGGCTCAAGCGATTTGCCCACCGAGGTCTCAAAAAAATAAAAAATAGGCCAGGAGCAGTGACTCACGCCTGTAATCCCAGCACTTTGGGAGGCCGAGGCGGGCGGATCACAAGGTCAGGAGATCGAGACCATCCTGGCTAACACGGTGAAACCCCATCTCTACTAAAAATACAAAAAATTAGCTGGGCAAGGTGGTGGGTGACTGTAGTCCCAGCTACTCGGGAGGCTGAGGCAGGACAATGGCATGAACCCAGGAGGCGGAGCTTGCAGTGAGCTGAGATTGCGCCACTACACTCCAGCCTGGGCGACAGAACGAGACTCCGTCTCAAAAAAAAAAAATAAAATAAAATAAAATAAAATAAAAAATAAAAAGAAATAAAAATAAAAAATAAAAAAGGATATATTTTCATATACTAGTAAATAAATCCTGACAAGTAATACTGTTTAAAAATAAAATACAATTTTATACTTTTACAAGTACTTAAGCGAGCCTGCTGTGATGTGTTGTTAAAGTGAAGAAACCTTTATAAAATAATAATTTTCATAGCTACACTTTAAAAATAAATTATAACATTAGAATGCTCCATTTTAACAAACCATAACACCTGTAAAAAGTTTATGAAAATCTTTTAGCCTGGCCTCTATTCCCACCAGTTAACATACCCCCCTCTGGTGGACAAATGGAAACGGTACATTTAGTGTATGGGGTTCTTTCTCTTTTTTTTTTTTCTTTCTCTTTGTTTTCTTCCTCCCTCTCTACCTACTTTTCTTCCTTCCTCTTTTTTCTTCTATCCTTTTCTCTTTCCTCTCTGTTGCCAAAATTATAGGGACTTACTTGTTTTATCAAACCATCTCTCTTTTCCACCAGACTCAATACAGTTCTTGCTTTTTCTTTTTTTTTTTTCTGAGATGGAGTCTCGCTCTGTCGCCCAGGCTGGAGTGCAGTGGCCGAATCTCAGCTCACTGCAAGCTCCGCCTCCCCAGTCCACGCCATTCTCCGGCCTCAGCCTCCGGAGTAGCTGGGACTACAGGCGCCCGCCACCATGCCCGGCTAGTTTTTTGTATTTTTTTTAGTAGAGACAGGTTTTCACCGTGATAGCCAGGATGGTCCTGATCTCCTGACCTCGTGATCCGCCCGTCTCGGCCTCCCAAAGTGCTGGGATTACAGGCTTGAGCCACCGCGCCCGGCCAGTTCTTGCTTTTTCTAAGAGACATTTTAAAGATCTGTTTCTCAGAGAACCACCCAAGGAAGTAATCAAGTTCAGTTCTGAAGACAGAATTGTAATTGAGATACAATTACAGTTGGGGCAGGAAGAAAATAAAAACAGGTATTGAAAGGATTAAAACAGAAAACAGTAGTAAAATAAGCAGGAACTCAATTATGACAGAAAACACTTCACTAAATGCTGAGTAAATGCTAACAATAAATGCAAAACCCCAACAGCGAACTGGAATTAGGCTGGACAAGAATGGGATTCCTTGTTTGTTTCAGAACTTTATAATTAATAAACTACTGTAGTTGGCTTATTCCTGCAACTAAGGTGAGGAACCCCAGGGGAGCATCACAGAGTCCTAGTGAACATATGGGGCTCTTGAGAGAAAACACACCACACAATGGTTATGGGGAACTACTTGCCACTTAACCCCAGTTTCGACTAGATGTAGACATCACTGCTGTGGCCAAAATTATACTTACTTCCAAGTTTAAAAAGAGACTGATTATTACTCCGTTACCAATAATAGTAATAAACAGTATAATAGTAATAATAATAAATTACTATTAGTATTATCATCATTATTCCAAAGCTACATAGTGAGCTGAGAGCAGTCAGATGAGGGTTGGCTTTTTGTTCGTTTGTTTTTCAACCCACAGCATTCCCAAAGGCTAGTCAAGTTCCAGCCACATCCTTTAGATTAAGTCAGGTCTGTGCCATCTTTCAGCGCTCATGAAGCATTGGCCTCTGGCAGAGGCAGCTCTGAGAAGTTAAGGTTTGCTTAACCATAAACAGGTTCTTCCTTGCTGGGCGTGGTGGCGGGTGGGTGTAATCCCAGCTACTCCGAAGGCTGAGGCAGGAGAATCGCTTGAACCCGGGAGGCAGAGGTTGCAGTGAGCCTAGATTGCTCCATTGCACTCCAGCCTGGGTGACAGAGCAAGACTCTGTCTCAAAAAAAAAAAAAAAGGTCATCTATTCCAAACTGCCACCCAGTACAAGGATCCTTTCTGCACTATCCCTGACAAGTGATAACCTAACTTCCACTTGAACATTTCCAGTGATGAAGGAATTCACTACCCCCTACGTTTACCTATTTTGTTCTTCAGAGTTCTAATTGATAGAATGCTTTATTTAGCTAAGTTCTGCATCTCTTAGACTTTCATCCGTTGTCCTTAAATGTGTCCTCTGAAGTAGTAAAATCTCCCATGTGAAAAATACTTAAAGGAAGACAGCTATCACGTATTCTCTTTTCCAGATTAAATATTTCTGGTTCCTTTCATTTTTCTTGCTAAGAAACGATTTCCAGCTCCTTCTTTGGTCTGACAGAGCCGACTTCGTAACCGAACTTGGACCCCCGGATGTCTTCTCAGGGTTGAGCACAGGGTGTAAGACGCTGAATGGCTGCGCCCGGTGCGCGCTCTCATTTGAATGCGTGAGCGTTCAGAGCGCTGGCCAATAGAGAGGAGCGGTGGCTGCGCTTCTTTCCCGGGGGTTACTGTGGGCCAATCACAATCTTCTCCAGACAGGGGGCGGAGCTACGCCAACCGTCCGAGGTCGCGCAAGCGCTGGTACCAAGTTGGTCCGCCGGTTGCCGCGTTGTGAGGGGTGTCCGCGCAGGTAAGTAAGGAGAGTATTCCGGTTCCCGATCTGAAAGAACGTACACCGGAGGAGGTCACTGAGTCTTGGGGGGAAGGAGTCCTGTGTCCGCCCAACATGGGAGTTTTCGTCTCCTCTGAAAGGAGAGCCTCAGAAAAGCCACCGTTGAGCGGAGGGTCTCACAGTATCTTTGCATGAAATCGTGGTCAGAGCTCCCCCTAGCCGTCCTCCTGCCACGGCAGGGAGAAATTTGCCACTAGAAAGGAAGTAACAGCGCAGTACTTGCTGCGGGTTGTGCACTGGCTGTTCTTTTGCCTTCTTCAGCATCTGGTCCAAACCCACGTTTCGTTCATTAATTATCCAAATTTACTGCAGACTTGATACAAAAAAAAAAAAAGACTAGGGACCTGCCGTCAAGGAATTCCCCCTAAGGAGAAGAAACTATCAGATGAATTAGAACACGATGCAAATAGATGTGGACTCAGAGGGTGAGGTTGAAAAGGTGTGAGGGGTGGGGATGCATTACTGGAGAATGAGTTGTGATTTAATATGTACTTATCTAAAGGTGTGAAAGAATAATACTTTTATGAGCAGCAGGAATAGGGCAGTGTGGCTGAAGCACGAGTTTGTGGAAAGTAGATACTGGATATAAGGCGGAATATAAGGGTTAGATTGTAAAGAACCTTTATACCCTGAAAAATAGGCAGTTATTCGTGGCATTTGAGCCACAGAATGGCATATGCCAATTTTGGTTAATATAGTGAGGCTGGAGTCTGGTTGATTCCTTGGGAGAAATTGCTTTGCTTGTTCTAATCCTTTTACAATGGCTTTCCACTGTTCTCGTTTTATATAAAGGTACACTTTATACTTGTGATATTTTAATGTACAGTCAGCCCTCAGTATCCATGAGGGATGGTTCCAGGACATCCTGCGGATCCCAAATCCACCAAAGGTCAAGTCCCAGATATAAAATGGTGTAGTATTTGCATGTAACCTATGCATGTCCTCCCATATACTTTAAGAGATGGGGATCTCCTTTGTTGCGCAGACTGGGTTTTTTTGTTTTTTTGGGTTTTTTTTCCAGAAAGAGTCTCGCTCTGCCACCCAGGCTGGAGTGCGGTGACACGATCTTGGCTCACTGCAACCTCCGCCTTCTGGGTTGAAGCTATTCTCCTGCCTCAGCCTCCCAAGTAGCTGGGATTACGGGCATGCACCACCACACCCTGCTAATTTTTGTATTTTTAATAGAGACAGGGTTTCCTCATGTTGGCCAGGCTGGTCTCAAACTCCTGACCTCAAGTCACCCACCCACCTTGGCCTCCCAAAGTGCTGGGATTACAGGTGTGAGCCACCATGCCTGGCCAGTTTTGTTTTGTTTTTGAGACAGTGTCTTGCTCTGTTGCCCAGGTTGGAGTGCAGTGGCGCGATCTCAGCTCACTGCAACCTCCACCTCCCGAGTTCAAGCCTTTCTCCTGCCTCAGCCTCCTGAATAGCTGGGATTACAGGCACCTACCACCGCAGCTGGCTGATTTTTGTATTTTTAGTAGAGAGGGTATTTCCCTATGTTGGCCAGGCTGGTCTCGAACTCCTGACCTCAAGTGATCCACCTGCCTCAGCCTCCCAAAGTGCTGGGATTGCAGGCATGAGCCACTGCACCAGGACGCACAGGCTGGTCTTGAACCTCTGCATGTCCTCCCATATACTTTATTTATTTTAGAGATGGGGTTCTCCTTTGTTGCACAGACTGGTCTTGAACCCCTGGCCTCAAGTGATCCTTCTGCCTTGGTCTCCCAAATTGCTACAATTACAGGTGTGAGCCACCATGTCCAGCCTCGCCCCCATATACTTTGAGTTATTTCTTGATTACTTATAATACCTAATAAAATGCTAAGTAAATTGTTGTTACACTGTGTTGTTTAGGGAATAATGACAAGAAAAAATGTATAGTACATGTTTGGACGAGTTTTGTTTTTTGTTTTTTTGCTTTTTTGTTTTTTGAGACAGAGTCCTAATCTATCGTCCAGGATGGGGTGCAGTGGCGTGATCTCGAAGTACAAAACGCTTTCAGCAAAAAATCTTTATTTTTTTTTTGTTTTTTTTTTTTTTTTTGTTTTTTTTTTGAGACGGTGTTTTTTTCTGTCACCCCGGCTTGAGTGCGGTGGCCGGATCTCAGCTCACTGCAAGCTCCGCCTCCCGGGTTCACGCCATTCTCCGGCCTCAGCCTCCCAAGTAGCTGGGACTACAGGCGCCCGCCACCTCGCCCGGCTAGTTTTTTTGTATTTAATAGAGACGGGGTTTCACCGTGTTAGCCAGGGTGGTCTCGATCTCCTGACCTCATGATCCGCCCGTCTCGGCCTCCCAAAGTGCTGGGATTACAGGCTAGAGCCACCGCGCCCGGCCAAAAATCTTTATTTTTAAGAAAAAAGTATTTTTTCTCATTTTCTATTTCTGTCATAAATTTTTATTCTTTCCAGTGGAACCAAAACTTGAACTTCCTTATGGTTGATACATGCCCAGCAAGACTGATCAAAGAAAAGATGGCACAGATAAACAGTGTTAGAAATGAAAATGGAAACATAACTATAGATAACTACAGAGATTAAAAAGATAAGGCATTACACAAATACATGTAAAGTTGCATGTAATAGATAAATTTGTGGAAAAATTTAGCTTGCCAAATTGATGCAAGAATAAATAACTTGAATAATATTTAAATAAATTGGATTTGTAGTTTAACATTTTCTCAAAATGAAAGCACCAGGACCAGATAGAGTTATTCCAGACAACCTAGTAACAAATTATCTCTTGGACTAATCCACAATATATATTTAAAAAAAAAGGAGGCAATGCTCCCTAACTCATTTTAGGAGGCTACAATAACCTTGATACCTAATAAAGACAAAATTAGAAAGGACAGTTATAGGCCAGTCTTATTGATTAGCATAGCGTTAAAAGTTTTCCCTTTAAGGTTAGAAATCTGACAAGAATGCCAACTATCAGCTTTTCTTTCTTTTTTTTTTTTTTGCTGTTGTTGAGACAGTCTCACTCTGCCACCAGGCTGGAGTGCAGTGGCACAATCATGGCTCACTGCAGCCTCCATCTCTCCAGGCTCAGGTCATCCTCCCACCTCAGCCTCCTGAGTAGCTGGGATTATGCCAGCATGTCTGGCCTAGCTATCAGCTTTTGTTTTCAACATTGTACTGGAAGTTACTGCCAGAATAGAAGGCAGGAAAAGAATTAGAAGGGAAGAAATAAACTGATTATATGTGGATGACATGATTGTCAGTGTGGAATTACCATTCCTAGACCGCTCCCCACCCCAAATAGATTCATCCTTACCATTACTAAGGCTTTGGTTAAAAATCAATTAGATTGACTGGGCGAGGTGGTTCACGCCTGTAATCCCAGCAGTTTGAGAGGCTGAGGCGGGTGGATCACCTGAGTTTGAGAGTTCGAGACCAGCCTCACCAACATGGAGAAACCCTGTCTTTACTAAAAAAATACAATATTAGCCAGGCCTGGTGGCACATGCCTGTAATCCCAGCTACTCAGGAGGCTGAGGCAGGAGAATCGCTTGAACCGGGGAGGTGCAGGCTGTGGTGAGCCAAGAGCACACCATTGCACTCCAGCCTGGGCAACAGGAGTGAAACTCCGTCTCAAAAAAATGTAAAAATCAATTAGATTTACATGTATCAGTAAGAAATGGGTAGTAAGTAGTGTTTTTGAAAAGATAGCAAAAATATAAAGTACTTAGAAATCAGTCTGACAAAAGTTAGGTAAAACTTTGTAGAGAAAATTATAAAACCTTTGGAAAGCATCAAAAAAAAGACTGAAACAGCGTGTTCATGGATCTTAGGATTCAATATCATAAAGATATCAGTTATCTCCAAATTGATCTATAGCATCAATAAAATTACAATCCAAATCACAGAACCCTGTTGTGATTTGGATTATAATTTCATATATACATATTTATATATATATTTATGGACTTATGAACTGATTCTCAAATCTATATGGAAGAGCAAAGAGTCAAGAATAAGTCATTCCTGAAGAAAAAGTGGATAAGCTACAGTAAAACATCACATTGTACACCTTAAATATATACAATTTATATTTGCCAGTTATATACCTCAGTAAAGCTGGGGAAAAAATTAAATAATAATAAATGAATAAGCTATAGTAAATCAAACAGTGGAGTATTGTCTCAGAAATAATCCACTTGACCGATGGAACAAATTCAAGAGTCCCAAAACAAATCCACACATATAGAAATTTAATTTATAGTAATTTCAGCAGGGAAAGGATGGACATTCAGTAAATGGTGTTAGAACAACTGACTATTCATATGAGGAAAAACTTTAAATTGGGCCCCCCCCCCACTCACTATGCATAAAATTCAATTCCTAGTGGATTCAATATTTAAATTTGAAAAGCAAAATTATAAAATATTTGAAGACTATGTAGGAATATCTCTACATTTGGGGGTAAGGAAAAATTTAATACACAAAGTATAAATGTAAAGGAAGAGATTTTAAGATTGATTATGTTAAGAGTATGTGTTCGGCCGGGCGCGGTGGCTCAAGCCTGTAATCCCAGCACTTTGGGAGGCCGAGACGGGCCGATCATGAGATCAGGAGATCGAGACCATCCTGGCTAACCCGGTGAAACCCCGTCTCTACTAAAAAATACAAAAAACTAGCCAGGCGAGGTGGCGGGCCCCTGTAGTCCCAGCTACTCGGGAGGCTGAGGCAGGAGAATGGTGTGAACCCAGGAGGCGGAGCTTGCAGTGAGCCGAGATCCGGCCACTGCACTCCAGCCTGGGTGACAGAGTGAGACTCCGTCTCAAAAAAAAAAACAAAAAGAGTATGTGTTCATTGAAAGACACCATTTACAACATGGAAAGATAAGCACAAAGTGGGGGATATTTGTAACACATATTAAAGGATTGGTGTCGGCTGGGCATGGTGGCTCACACGTGTAATCCCAGCACTTTGGGAGGCTGAGGTGGGTGGATTACGAGGTCAGGAGTTCAAGACCAGCCTGGCCAAGATGGGGAAACCCCATCTCTACTAAAAATACAAAAATTAGCCAGGTGTGGTGGCGGGCACCTGTAATCCCAGCTGCTCAGGAGGCTAAGGCAGAGAATTGCTTGAACCCAGGAGGCGGAGGTTGCAGTGAGCCGAGATTGCACCACTGCATTCCAGCCTGGGCGACAGAGCGAGACTCCTCAAAA